>NC_140965.1:35448229-35510729 GCF_056783735.1 Eptatretus burgeri
AGGGACTGTCTTGGTTATTGTTTTTTTATTGTTTGTACACGATTTCATCCAGGAATAAAACGTCAAAACACCGGAAAAGAAATGATGCCATGATAAGAACACCCCTTTTCCCCTCCAATCACCACCCTCCCCTCGCAACAAACCAGTCAGATCAATGATCTTAGCATTTTCCTCTTCACGATTCCAAAAATAAATATAAAAATAAATACAACAACCCTTTTCCATGTTATGAACCATGCGTGCATTTGTACGAGTTCCACCCATTGGTTGGACAGTTCGCCTGACTCCACCAACAATTTCTATACTGCAGCCACCAATTGAGGAAACCTTTAGCAGTACCCCTTATAATGACCCTTAAGAATGCTTTTAAACTGTAGAATTAACCTGTTTTACCAATTTAGTATATACCCTTTGGAACACATTAGAAATATAAAATTTACCATTAAGAACACTATAATTTTACCCTTAGAATTCTTTCGAATTACCTTTTTCAATTTACCCTGCCGAACTTTTGAAATTACCCTTTCAAACTCCTTAGAAATTACCCTTCAGTACCCTGTATAACTTGAGAATTTACCCTTAAGAGCAATTTAGAATAACCCTTTAGAACCATTTGGAAGTTTCCAATACCCTTGAGAACCCTTTAGAATTATCATGTAGACCTTTCAAACTTAAGAAATGACTATAATCTTTTGGAATTTTAAAATTTACCGTTTAGACGCCTTCAGCATTTACACTTTAGAATCGTTTAGAACTTTAGCATTTATCCTTTAGAACCCCTAATAATTACCCTTTAGGATTTACCCTTTAGAACAACAGAGTTTACCCTTTGGAACTTTAGAATTACCCTTTAGCATTTAGCCTTTATAAATCCCCAGCATCTACACTTTAGAATCCTCTCTTTCTCAAGGAACGCTTTTATGGTCATGGATATGCAGGTCTTTGATATTTATTTCCAACTATTTTATTTTCTCTTAAAATTGTGAGTTTACCAGGTGACAGTGAGGGGGGGGGGAAAGATGGTGTCTCTGAGGCTTTTTTGAGAATTATCAGAATGTCATGTGTACGTTTACTCAGGAAAGTGTGTGTGTGTGTGTGTGTGTGTGTGTGTGTGTGTGTGTGTGTGTGTGTGTGTGTGTGTGTGTGTGTGTGTGTGTGTGTGTGTGTGTGTGTGTGTGTGTGAGTTTTGGTATGGGGTGACACAATCACCTTGTGGGTAATCTTCTGTTGCTCTTGAAACCTAAAGAGAAAGAAACGACATTGGTCGATCAACTTGGACATGGTCTTGCCATGTTAAACTGCTTACCAGCTTGTTGGGTTCATCCACTCTCCACCAAGTACACTGCATCATTGAGGCTCCAAACATAAACAATGCTTGTACTTGAACGGCACTCACTGGAGTGCATACCTCCACCAGGCTTAACAGTTTATGTTTGTATCCCACTAAGAGTCTGGATCTGCATCCACATCTTAACGAAAATCAAATCGACTTGTTCTTGTCACCTTCCCAACTCATCTATGCCCCTCGTTTTGTCATAACTCGTCCACAACATTTTGAGATATCATGATATATGTAGTTTTTGGCACTTATGTTCAACTTCAGAAATTAGGTGTAGTTTGACCTTTTGGCCAATGGTGTCCTCAAAATTAATTGGTGGTTAAATTCAGTGACCTGAGATGTAAATCCTGTTAAAATTTCAAGTCAATTGGATGAAAATTAAAGAATTTAGAAATCTCTCCCAAATTGTTGGCCTTTGGCTGATGTTAACCATATGGTCTTTTTTTTTGCCAAGTATTTTTTTTGTTCTTGCTGAGTAACAAACAAACAAACTAACCCAACCAATCAACATATTTGGCAAAATTTATTTCGCAATGTAGCAAACAGTCAGACAGACAAACATGTGAAACGAGAACAGTACTCGGAAGAGAGCATACCTCTGCCAGGCTGAACTGTTTACGTTTTGTGTACCTCTGATCAGCCAGATCGGTATCTGGATCTTCAGCAAAATTTATTTGGCTTGATCTTGTCATCTACTCAACTCATCCACCAAGTTTAATACGAATCTGTCCACAACTTTTTGAAATTGCTCTGTCTCTTTTCTCTTTTCATATTTTACAGACACCCAACTTCTCCACTAATTTCCATCCAAATCCATCTATAACTTTGAAATATTGTGAAATGCACAATATCATATTTTTCTCTATCTCGAAATGGTGAAGAATAACTTTTAAAATTCCAGTATCTGGATGTAGATCTTCACCAAAATCTAATACAAATTTTAGTGTCAAACACTCAACCTGTCCACCAAATTTCATCTGAATCCATCCATAACTTTTTTAAGATATCCTGATCACAGACAGACAAACAGACACTGGTGAAAACATAATGATTGGAAACAAGGCTGAACATTTTGTGTTGTATCCCACTCATAGGCTGTATCGGGAATCCAGACCTTAACCAAAATCTATTCGCCTTGGTCACCTGCCCAAGTCATCCATCAAGTTTTGTCATAAAATGTTGGTAACTTTTTGAGATATCTTGCTATTAATTGTTTTTGGCCTGATCTCTCAATGTTGAAGAATCACTAAATAATTTTATTTTAAAAACTCTCGTATCCAGATTTGGATCTTTCCAAAAATTGAAACAATTTGTCATTGGGAAACAACAGTATGGGTTGCATGGTGTTCATGCTGCCACTGCCCGGGGGCCATGGCCACATGCGCTGTATGCCCGTGCATTAATCCGCCACTCCTGGGAGGCAACAGCATGAATAGCAACAGTGTGAGAAGGCATTTTGTATGAACATTTGGAATAACCTGTTTTTTATGTCAGAGTGTGGGTGTGACTTATGGTTGGGATCAAAATAGCTGAGATTTGAAGGAAGACCACAAACTACTCAAGTCTTTGAGAGACTGTCCAGGTACATATGTGTATATATATATATATATACATATATATATGTACATATGTATATGTGCTTCAAGATATAAATACGAGGTGAATGCACCCGGCATTGCCCAGGTTCTTTTTGAATGACTTTATTCTTCTGCACATAGGTCTGACACGAGCCCAGTATCAGTTCCCTATTGGATCATGGCAGTCACAGCCGAAGGGGGTTGGTGATGGGGAAACACCCCCACTCCCCCCTCCCCACCCAGGCCGAGAGGCTCGCCACCTTGCCTATAACCATCCCGGGGCCCGTCCCGACATTTTTTGTTTCCGGTGTTTCCTCCTATCTTTCACCATTGAGGAGATAATCGCGTGCAGCCAAACAAACAAACAAAAACTTCAAAAAAAAAAAAATATATATATATATATATATATATATATATATATATATATATATATATATATATATATATATATATATATATATATATATATATATCTTCTTCTTTCAGCTGCTCCCGTTAGGGTTCGCCACAGCGGATCATCCGTTATGATCCGCATAATGATTTGGCACAGACTTTATGCTGGATGCCCTTCCTGTCGTAACCCTGGTCACCTCTTATGACACAGGGAATATATATATATATATATATATATATATATATATATATATATATATATATATATATATTTATATTTATATATATATATATATATATATATATATATATATATATATATATATATAGATATATTTATATATATATATATTGTTATAGCTGTGGAAACTCGCATTACACCATAAAGGGCCCTCAGGTGAGATATCTCGATAGGTACATGTGTAGTTAGCCCAAACCCCTTGTATAGAGGGAATTTATGTGATCCATTCAGGCTGCGACGCTTTGAGTTAGTCGTTTTTCTTTCTCTATCTTTTATTTCAAACAAACAGCATCTCAACAACCACGCCATCCCCACCACAGTGCCAACCACACTACAGCAACGCCACACCACCACCTTCGCCTTTACCTTCACAACTTCATCGCTTCTACTGCCATTCCCGCCCCACCTGTGAACACTGAACGTCGGGCTGTCTCTGGCCCGTTCGGCGATTGGTGCCGAACGCACCGAGCCGCGAGCGCGAATGGCGGCCTTTCCGAGGGTAAAATTCGGATCAGGAATGCTTCACGCCCACTTCTCCTCCGTCCAATGGGCAAGCGCGAGGCGGCTTGGCCCCGCCTCCAGGCGCGTGGAGGTGAATTCCGTCTCGGTCCATCTCTGCAAATTTTAGGATCAGGGGAGGTTCACGCCCATTTTTGCCTGACCAATGCCTGACCAATGGGGGGGGCAGTGTGAGCCCGCCTTCAATCGCGTCCTGATCCGGGAATTTGCATATCGGCGCCTCTTGAGCACTATAAAGGTGCGAGCGGAAGGCGACTCGTGGGCTGGAGTTGAGAGACGAGGAGAGTGTGTCGTCGAGGAGTTGCTTTTGGAGACAAGGAGCATCTCGTTGATGTAGTTGAGTCGAGTGCGCGTGGTGGAGCTGCGGGCGGCTCGTCGGGGCAGGGGAGCTCGGGTCCGAGGCCAGGAGGACGGCAGTCGGCGACGACGCTGCGGTGTGGGGGATCGCTCATCTCGTTGCGGGACCCAATTCAGCCAGCCACTCCCCGCACCCAGGGCATCAACAATTTCCCCTTCCCCCGCACTGATATAGTGCAAAAGGGGGCCCCGTTCCTCCCCCACCCCAAACGTGGTGCCAACAAGCATGCCAGGGGCCCGGAGTCGGGGCACAGCGGCATGGACACTTTGCGGCTTGCCTGCCTAGGCATCACGAGGACGCAGGAAAGACCTCCCCGGTCTCATGGACCTAGCCGCTCCTCTAGGTCCCGCACACATTTGGCCTACGGGCCTGTCTGCCTCCTTGTCTGTGAGGGTGACTTCTTTCTTTTGCTTTTGTGTAAATGTGTGTTGGCGCCATCTGTGAAGTAAAACTGTGTAAGTGTTGCCATGTGTACGCATTCGTCAGTTGCATTACATTTGCTTTTTGTGTATGGCTGTATATACGTGCTTTCCGTGTGTCGCGTAAAAAAGTGCTTGCATGTTGAACTGTGCCCGTTTCGCTTCATCTCCTTCCTTTTAATTGACTCTCCATCCTGCTTTACGTATGGGGTTCGTAGTGGGTGCAACATCCCGGTAATTAATCTGAACCGTCCAGGTCGACGATGACACCGCTTGGTTATCCCGATAGTACGGAACGGGCCGCCCAAGCGGCTCGTGTCCGGAGTCGACCTGTGGCGAGGTACGATCGCCCGGTTTACCATCCGCGTGGGTACTTAGGTAGGTCGAGTTTGGCAAACAACCCTATCCTACGCGGGTGGCCGATTGGCACGATTGTGGTGAGGTCAAAAGGCCCACCCATGACTATCTCCCGGCGTTGGTCCGAGAGGGTCACGACAGAATTGTCCGTCCGGTGGGCGATGTGCCGCGATTCGAGTTACGTGGCCGATCGCACGCCGGCGGGCGTGAATTCGCAACAATATATATCTATAATATATATGTATATATATGTACATATATATGTATATATGTATATATATGTACATATATATATATATATATATATATATATATATATATATATATATATATATATATATATATGTGTGTACATGTACATATATGTATATATGTATATGTAAATATTGTTGCAGTTCTCGGAACCGCATACATACAACGGATAGGTGTCCCAAGACAGTTATTCCATTATTATACGTGTCGATAGTCCCTTTGCTTTTGTTTAGCGGGACAACAAGCGAATGCGTTGCGATGATCTCATAGCTAGGTCTGCTTAAATTATTTTCACCTTCATTTCGTCCCCACTCTTCTTTTCGTCTGATTATTCCTGAAGTAAATCAGCGCGTAAGGCACTGCAGTGAGGGATCTGCTGCACAGAGATCCTCGTTCCCAGGTGAGCCCGAAACCCGGCATGTGCGGCGAGTCATGTGTGCTTGGCAGTGCGGGGTTGTCGACTCAAGCTTCCGATGGTCTGGGGAGGATTGCCGGTTGCATTGAAAAGGCATGCGAATGGGTACCTCGTGGGAGGCTGCATGAATGGTGTTTATCAAGGCACAGGAAACACAGCCAGCACGACGCCCATACTGCAGAAAACATGTACGGAAGCTGATAAAGACGACTTCACGCCATGTTGGGTGGGATACGAGTGTGCGGAGTAGAAATGGCTTGTTTCATTTTCAACCTCAATATCCGATATATTCGTGTTCGCCCCGCGCACACGCTAGTGGTGTCGTGTGAACGCGAGCGCTGGCCACGTGCGTAATGGCAGAACCGCACGCTCTGTATGGAATGTGCTCGAAAGCAGACACGTACGCTACTCGTGATACGTGCATGGATTTATCCATGGCGATGTCCCTTCGGTCCTCGCTGGCAGCAGTGGATTTTCCACGGATGGTGAACGTCTTCTCGTCTCTATGGCCAGCGAAGCTGCGATCGAGCCGAGGAATGTACAGTGCCGGCCACGTTGGTGCGTGCTGAGTGAGCACGTTGATAGACGCTGGTCGAACACCCGATTGGGCATGCGGGACCCTCGACCGGTCGCCCGGGCACGGCCCGGGGGTTTTTGCAGGACAATTCGCATGCCAATTTCGGTGTGGGCGATTCATGTCATCTCGTGGGGTCAGAGCGAAATATGTCCGCTGTTTGAGATGGCCTTGCCGTAAACGAAGTGAGGCGGTTTCTGGCCAAAGTTGACAGGCCATGTGAGGGGTCAAGGCCAATCGGAGCGCCCGATTCAGGTGATGACATTTCGATTCGGCATGGCCCCTCCCCCAGAGCTGCAAGTGCTATAAAGGTCAGAGCCGTCCCTCCACCTTTCTCTATTGCCTCTGCTCTTGCCGCTCTGGCCTCTTTCTCTTTATCCGCCTCTCCTCACCTCGTCGACACTGCCCCGACCCACCTCCTGCTGCCCGGACTCCGCATCCTCGTCTCCGCCCACATAATGTCGACCCCACCCACCTACCTGGTCCCACCTACCACTCCACCCTCGCACTCTGAACTCCGCCCCTTCTTGACTCAAGCTCCTCCTTTCGCGAACACCATATCTACATATGCGGCTGAAGCAAGAGACAATGCGCCCACTGTCGGGTGCCGCACCATGGAGCATTCCCCCCCTCCTCTGAAACGTATTGGTGGTGCGTCCTGCTATCGGGCGCAAAGGTACCGAGATCATAGCCTCAACTCCCCTCCCTTCCTGGTTGCAAAACTCCCTCTTCATCGGGTTTTGTGTGTGTGTGTGTGTGTGTGTGTGTGTGTGTGTGTGTGTGTGTGTGTGTGTGTGTGTGTGTGTGTGTGTGTGTGTGTGTGTGTGTGCGTGCGTGCGTGCGTGCGCGCGAGAGTTTCGGTGCGGGAGTGACGCAATCACCCTGTGGGTAATGTGCTGTTAATGTTGAAACAAAAGAGAGAGAAAGGACATTGGTAGATCAACATGGGCATGGTCTTGTCATGTTCACGTGCTTACCAGCATGTTGTGTTCTTCCACTCCCCACCAAGTACACTGCATCAATGAGGTTCCAAGCATAAACCATGCTTGTACTTGAACGGCACTTGTGTGAGTGAAAACCTCCACCAGGCTTAACAGTTTATGTTTGTATCCCACTAATAGGCCGGATCTGCATCCGCATCTTAACAAAAATCTAATCGACTTGTTCCTGTCACCTACCCAACTCATCCATGCACCTAATTTTGTTCATAACTCATCCACAACCTTTTGAGACATCATGATAGATATAGCTTTTGGCACTTTCTCTTAATTTTAGAAATTAGGTGCAAGTTGATCTTTTGGCCAATGTTGACCTCGACAATAACTGGGTAGTTGAATTCAGTGACCTGAAATATATATCCACTTTAAATTTCAAGTCAATTGGATAAAAATCTAAGATTTTAGAAATCTCATCGAAGTTGTTGACCTTTTGGTCATTTTTTTTTGCCAAGTATTTTTTATTTCTTGCTAAGTAACAAACAAACAAACTAACCCAACCGATCAAAATACTTGGCAAAATTTATTTTGCGATGGAAGAAACAGACAGACAGACAGACAGACAAACATTTTAAACGAGAACAGCACTCAGTTGAACAGTAGAAGTAGTAGAACAGTAGCATACCTCTGCCAGGTGGAACTGTTTATGTTTTGTATCCCTCTGATCAGCCAGATCGGGATCTGGATCTTCACCAAAATTTATTTGGCTTGATTTTGTCATCTACCCACCTCATCCAACAAGTTTCATTTGAATCTGTCCACAAATTTTTTAAATTGCTCTGTCTCTTTTCTCTTTTCATATTTTGCAGATACCCAACCTCTCCACTAAGTTCCATCTGAACCCATCTATAACTTGTTTGAATATTGTGTGATGCACTATGTCATTTTTGGCCCTATCTCAAAATGGTGAAGAATAACTTTTAAAACGCCAGTGTCCAGATCTGGATCTTCACCAAAATCGAACCAATTTGTCCGTCAAACGCACAACCTTTCCACCAAATTTCATCTGAATCCGTCCAACCTTTTCATTATATCCAGCTCGCAGACAAACAGACAAACAGACGCTGGTGAAAACATAACAATTGGAAATGTAAGATAAATAAAAATTATATTCATGTATTCTCAATTTTGTTTACGTTTGTTTTTAACAGTATATAATAAGGTGTTACTTTTGTACTGGAATCAAATTGACTCTCAGTAAAATCTCATTTTGCAGTCTTTTGATCTCCATAGTGATGTAGATGACATACAACCAAGATAAAATGGTATCTTACTAAATCTTATGTGCTTTATCTCATTGAAATATATATCCAAATTAGTATTTCCAATGTTTAAATGAAACTGCTCTGCTCCCTAAGAGAAGGATGCTTTGCTGCTGGCACCTATTGTCTGGTGGTAATTCAATAACTCCTGAAAGGCGATTTCAAATAGACGCCTTGTTGTCCAAGGACAATTATTTGAATATCGTATATAAAATGTCCAAGGACAACATAAAACAGAATGTCGTATTTTGAGAATCTGGTTACTCAATGGTTAACAGTTGGTAAGATCAAAACGAAAGGCTTGTGTCTCCATTCACTCGGCCTCTTCATATTTTGTCTTAACTTTGTTGTCACCCTCTTCTTCTCACGGCCAGCCTCGTATTCCCAAACTGCAATCATGATCTGAGCGTGTGTATCACCCCTTCCCTCCCAAAGTGGCCATGTCTGCAGTTCCCCTTCTCATGCTTGCCGGCTTCCCTTCCCAATTTACCCTTGCCAGGTGTTTTGCTCCCCCATCTCTTTTGCTGTCCAGAATAGTATAAAAACAATTGCTCTGTGCATTTTGAGCAAAAAGAGGATCGTGTTTGTTTTTGCTTGTCTTGTTATCCTTTTTTCCAGGCGCATGTTGGTTGTTATTTGTATTTGATGTGTGCACGTTTGGGCCCGCATGATGCGGGACCCGTAGCGCCAGAATGCCACGGGGGCAGTGTACTGGGCACGGGCGACCCTCGGAAAGGGACCCGGGGCACCAACACGCCACGTGGGCATCGAGGGGGAGTAGCCGAGGAGGTCACTTCCCAGTTTTTAGGGAGCTGGTAGGCTCGGAAGCAGTTGCAGGGCCCAGGGGTGCCATCTTTGGAGAATCTTTGGAGCTTTGTATTCGAATATTGTTTAGCCTGTTGGGGAAGTAACCATCAGTCCCCCACAGGGCTATTTTTTTAATTGGTGCAGCAGTTTCACTGTGCAGCTTCCTCCTGACATGGGTGGAATTTTGTTTTTTTTCTCGTGATGGAACAAAATAACATATAATAAAAAAAGGAGGCGGCTTCAAAAGAGGAAGCATGCGGGGATGATGAACTGGTATGTTGTTTTATTTGGCCTTAATTACGTACTGTTGGAATGTACCTATTGACCATTAAGACTGCTGAGACGCCTTTGACCTTGAGATCCCTTCGACCTAGAAGACTTTTTATGACCAGCAATACCCTTAAAACCAATAAAGACCCAAAACACCAGGAGAATCAAGGGTGAAGGAGCTCCTTGTGAGCCAACGGCCATCCATATCAGGTGTCCAACTGTGTCTGCAAACTTTTTCCTGCAGTTGGGTTACCCTTTTTTGTTGCTGGCATGTTTTACACTGCGGCCACCATCAAACACTTCATTCCGCAAAACACATCAACAACACAAAGAATATTGAAAACCCCCTCTATGGGATACTCAAAGGAGTATCTCCTGTGCATGTGCCCTTCGTAGGGCAGCTCACCGGATGACGAGAATTGGACAAAACCTTCGGGACCCCCATTCTATGATGATAGGAGGAAAAGTGCATGATAACTTTCCTGGGTCGGATTTCGGTGGTGTTTGTCATGGTGGTGCTGAGGTGTTGTCCACCAAACTGCGGTCTCCTTGAGTTAATCGGAGGTGGTCCCTTCAGGTGGGTGCCTGGAATGTCCCATCCCGAAGAGAGGATGATCACCTGTCTCTGACATCATCTGAGCTTAAGCGTTTGGACATTGGTATTGCAGCACTCTTTGAGGTTCAGAGACCAGACAGTGGTGAGATTATGGCAGTCGGTTACACCTATGATTGTCTGGTCGCTCTGATGGTTACCATGCCAAAGGAGTTGCTGTAGCTGTGTCCAATAAGCTGACTCCAATGATAATTGAGGTAACACCAGTCAACGACTACATTATGAGATGAAGGATTTGTCACTCTTCGGGTGTCGTTTCCCTGGTCTCTGTATATGCTGATCTCACCAGGACTTACTGAAGTGACTGACCTCACTATGAAGGATGCATTCTATGCAATGCTTGAGTCTGTGGTTGATCAGTGCCCCAGGTGACATACTCTTCTCGTCTTGGGGGATTTCATTGCATCGACTGGAAATGCTTGGGATGGTAATGAGACATGTGTTGGTCCTCATGGGTTAGGAACTGTGAACCAGAATAACACTAAGTTCCTTGACTTTGCAAGAAGCCATGGACTTACGGTGGCTGGTTCATGGTTTCAGCACCCACAGGCTCATCGCTGGACTTGGTATTCAAATGCTCATGGTGTGGCAAAAGAGATTGACCATGTGCTCGTTGATGGTCACTGGAGGATGATCCAAAAGTGCAGGGTCCACTGGAGTGTTCCATTCCTCAATACCAACCACAGGCTTGTTGTAGCAACTCTGAAGTTGCATCTTCAATCCTGGAGTATGGTACCATCCCAGCCAAGGCTGGATGTTGGAAAGCTCAAGGATGAGAGGGTATCTCAGGAGTTTGTGAACAGGCTGAGTGGAGATTTGGGGGGTCTGGCTGCTTTGGGCGATCATGAAGAGTTGTGTAGTGCCTTCAAGACAAACATCCTTGATGTTGCCGGTGGATGTCTTGGAACTCACCGCAGGGCGTAGAAGAATTTTGTCTCTCATGAGACACTGGATGCCATTAACTAGAGTCACATGGCCAGGTTGAAGGGCAGAGCTGACCTGTTCAGGGAGCTGAGGCGTAAAACTGTATGTGCACTAAGGGTGGACAAGGAGGCCTATGTGCGAGCAATCTGTGAGGGGGTAGAGCATCACCTATGGAGAAGTGATTCTCGCCCTGCTTACAGTGGAATTTTCACACTGCATTCCTCCAAGCCCGTCCCTTGATGTACTGTAGTTAGAGCAGAGAGTGGTGTGCTCTTGACAGAGGAGTCCGAAGTGATTGCCCGCTGAGCCGGTTACTTTGAGCGGCTGTACCTGGCTGATCCACCAGCTGTCAAGTTGGGTGTCATGGATGTTACTATCCCTTTTGCTGACCCTCTAATCAACTGTGATCCACCTTCCTTTGTGGAAACACAGGCTGCGGTGAACGTGTTGAAATGGGGTCGAGCTCCGGGGATCTGTGGCATCCATGCTGAACTTCTCAAGGCTCGTGGAACTGCTGTACTCATGTCATTACATGCAGTTCTGTGCTCTGCCTGGAATATTGGCATCATCCCAACTGATTGGAAGAGGGACCTTGTTGTCCCTCTCTGGAAAGGGAAGGGTGATCACCAGGACTGCAAAGGCTACTGAGGGTTGATGCTGCTCTCCATGCCAGGCATAGTCTTTGATCAGATAATTATTGATAGGGTTTGCCCCCATCTGCTTGAGCACCAGCGTCCAGAGCAGTCAGGCTTTACACCAAAGAGGTCAACGATTGACCGTATCCTTGCTCTTCGGGTCCTCACCGAACGCAGGTGAGAGTTTTGGCAGGTGCTGCTTGTGGCCTATGTTGATCTCCGCAAAGCATTTGATTCAGTGAATTGGGATGCCCTCTGGAGGATTCTTGGTCTTTGTGGGGTGCCACCAAATCTGATCAATCTGATGTCTGAACTATACTCTGGTACTGAGAGTGCTGTGAGATGTGGTGAAACCACCTTTGACTTATTTCCAGTTGTTACTGGAGTTCACCAGGAGTGTGTACTGGCTCCCACACTTTTCAGCACTTGTATCGACTTGATTCTGGGGAGGGTGTCGGAGAGATCAAGTTGCGGTGCATCGTTTGTGAATGTCAAGGTCTCTGGCCTTGATTTCACCAATGATGCAGTCATCTTTGCAGAGACTCTGGATATCCTTTTGGGGGCCCTTGAGGTGCTGAATGAGGAGTTGAAGCCATTGGGATTATGGGTTTCCTAGGTCAAAACTCACATCCAGACCTTCAATGACATATTGGATGCTGCCATCTTGTCTATCTGTTTGAGGCGAGGATGTTGAGGTCACGGAGAGATTCACTTACCTTGATATTCATGTGTCTGTTCGTTGTGAGCCAGAGGTCAATAGACGTCTGGGTCGGGCCTGGGGAGTCATGGATTCACTGTATCATGGGGTGTGGTGCTGCCTGTACCTTTTCAAGAGGACGAAAGTCCGAGTCTTCCGGTCCTTGGTGGTTCCCATCTTGCTCTATGGATGTGAAACTTGGACTCTGACCAGGGATCTGAGACGGAGACTTAATTAATCTGTTACCAGGTCTCTTTGGAGAACCCTTGGCTATTGCTGATCGGACTTTATGTCCAATGAGTGGTTGCTGAGAGAGACTCAAATGAGATTTGTTACTTGCATAGTCCATGAGTACCAGTTGCAGCTGTATGGACATGTGGCTCTTTTTCCTGATGCTGGTCCTGCTCACCAGATTCTCTCAGCACGGGAGCCTCATGCTTGGAGGAAGCAATACGCCGGCCACGTTCCTCGTGGTTGTAGCAGGTTGATCAGCATCTCAAGGAGATGGGGATGGGCCTGGCATCTGCCTGGAGGATGACTAGACGACGGCCCCTGGAGTCCCGGTGGAAAGTGGACACAGCAACGCGCTTCTCCAGCAAATGCTACCATACCTGACCTGATCTGAGTTCCAGATCGGCATTTAATGGAAGGTTATTGTACATAATTTCGTTTTTTGGGGCCGTTTTTCATGCTGAATTGTGTAAAAAATAAAGAAGAACACACTACACACACTACACATGGTGAGGATGTTGAGGTCGTGGAGAGATTCACTTACCTTGGCAGTGATATTCATGTCTCTGCTGGCTGCGAGTCAGAGGTCAATAGACATCTGGGTCGGGCCTGGGGAGTCATGGATTCACTGGATCATGGGGTGTGGCGCTGCCGATACCTGTGCGGGAGGACGAAAGTCCGAGTCTTCAGGTCCTTGGTACTTCCAGTCTTGCTCTATGGGTGTGAGACTTGGACTCTGACCAAGGATCTGAGACGGAGACTTAATTCCTTTGGTACCAGGTCTCTTCGGAGAATCCTTGGCTATCGCTGGTCGGATTTTGTGTCCAACGAGCGGTTGCTGAGAGAGACTCGGATGAGATTTGTTACCTGCATAGTCCGTGAGCGTCAGTTGCGGCTGTATGGACATGTGTCTCGTTTTCCTGACTCTGATCCTGCTCACCAGATTCTCTCAGCGAGGGAGTCTCATGAGTGGAGGAGGCCTATGGGTCGACCACGTGCCTCATGGTTGCAACAGGTTGACCATCATCTCAAGGAGATGGGGATGGGCCTGGCATCTGCCTGGGGGATGGCCAGACGGAGGCCCCTGGAGTACCGGCGGAAAGTGGACGCAGCGACGTGCTGTTCTGGCACATGCTCCCATACCTGACCTGACCCGTCATGCTGACAGACATTTCTGCTGGTATACACAGAGTTGATTTTGCGGGTTTCACCCTTTTTCTTCCTTTAAACCCACGGACCCGTTCATGTGTTGCTAAAACCCGTATCGGATGGAAAGTACGAACAATTTCAAAAATGCAATATTTAGCTTCCATTGCACCACTCGCATGGATTTCCACACAGAGTGACACATCAATCGGTAGGCCTATTTGCTTTCCAATTCGCTCTTCGACTTCACACTGTGATATTTATCAGTAATTTCGAGTGTATTGAATTGTAGGATTCAATTCAGATCATTTTCATCCATATACAATGTGTCCACAAATTACCGTTTCAAATTCAAACCGTGATTTTTTTTAAAAAAATGAATGAAATTGGATACAATGATGCGATTTGATGCTTGTGAATGAACAAACGTTTCTCCTAGTTTTATTGTCAAGATTTCTCAAGTTCATCATGTAGCATTCATTGCCATTTGTTCGCCATAAATCAGGCAACGCTGCTCTTTATTGTGGGGACGCTATTTGCAGTAAATGTCATGTCACGTGTCACAGGTGACAACGGGAAATGAAAAAAGTAAATAAAACTTAGAAAAATTGTTCTGTTCTTTCTTCAGTGTTATATTATTTCCAAATATGTTGTTGTTGAATTTCCTGATGTTGACAGATTGTGAGGAAGATGATGATGCAAGAGAGAGGGGCATGTGGAACATGAGGGAGTCTGTTACCAGGAGTCAGAGATCTTAACTCCATCTTAACGGAGTCAGAAATCTGTGAACGTTACATGCTGCAGAATAAATGGACTTGTGCCCTGCAATCACTCGCATTGTTTAGCGTCTGTTGAGCGACATAACAGAAATATTCTTTGCTTGAGAAATGTTCTGTATGTATGTTTGTATGTCTGACTTGGAACCTCTTTATCATTACTGATTAATCAACATATCAAACAGCGCTTTCACCACGTTTGGTTTTAACCCTTTGCATGCTCCATTGTTTATGGCTGCATGGTTCTATGTTGCTGAACTTATATTTTTCATTGGGCTCTGAATTTCAAGTGGTATTTGCAAAAAAAAACACACAACTTAGGTGTCAAGTTAGACGAATAACCAAAATTAAAACAATTAAAAATAGTTTCAATTTTTTTTTTTATCTTGTCACAAATCTGCGACTGCAGCATGCAAAGGGTTAAAAAAAAAAACCGCTTTCGATTCCTACCAACCCCGTTTTTTGTCGCCTTCAACTTGCCATGTATGCTAGTCATGTCAAATTGTATTTAGCAAGCAGCATATTTTGCGCTCTTTTAAAACAAATTGAACCTTCCCCACCTGATGTTGCACCTCCATTTCACAGTTGACAGTAGAAGTAGATCAGAGCTTTGACTCCATATGCGTGAAATTAAGAATGAAACACAATTAACCTGTTAAAAGTCCATCACTGCAGGGGATGGGAACTCTTCATGATCATCGATAAAACATGGAGGGAGGAAAAGAAAACGAGATTTGAAACTTTATTTGGAATCATCATTTCAAAGTGAACATTTTCATAATTTGCTGATCAAAGTATTTACTTTTAAGAAACTTATAACAGCCCAGCTCAGAGTTGAGCTTACATAAAGACAAGGAAGAAGAACACAAATAAGATTAAATATGCAGTTGACAGTGGTGGCTGGAAAACACAAAAGTCAAACTCGACCACTGATGACGTGGAAAATGATTTGCAAAATATTCAAGCAAAAGTAAACATCAAAATAAATAAGAATATAAACAGGAAGGCAAAGCGTGAGAAAATGGAAAGAAGAACAAAACGTTCAGGGAAAACAGGGCATCACATGTCGATAAACTCATTATCTGGATGCCCAGGTGGCATGTCCAATTCGATGGTTTTAATTTTTTTTTTTTTTCAAAATTCACCAGTCCAAGAATTGTAACCCATTGACATTAGCATAAGCCAGCAATCTGAACGAATTCCTAGCTGGTGAGGAAAGAGTTTCCACATTGATTCTGCAGCAAGTGGTGTGATGCCACATAGCAGGTACATTCCACACAGGTGTCAGAATGCACACTACAAGGTGAACTTGTGGAAAAGCACACAGGCCGCTCTCACCGAATCTTCCACGGGTGTAGATTGTGGTTGGCAAAGCATTATCTGGAGGCGTTTGGTACTTTCAAAAGTAAGTCGCCATGTTGTGCAGTGAAAAGACATCCATAAACGGTAAAACAGTGTTGTCGCATTGCTGAAGCATCAAATGACTGTTCTGAATCAGGTTACTACATGGCAGAGGTGTTCGTAATGAGGTGATGTGAGAGCAAACGATCAATGGGCCATGTTTCGATGAGGTGCACAAAAGCCTGAAAATGTTTACAATGCTAGGCTTGCAGTTAAACTACTGTTTGATGTATTTGATGATCCGTTACTAGATAATGATGTAAATACGGAGTAAGGAGGGGAGAGGGGATGTCAAAGTTTTTCCCTTTTCAAAAAATTTCCTGAGCAATAAACACAGGTGATATGCAGTGGAATGACTTGTACGGACCATTCTTTCAAGGTTGTGCAAAAACCTTTTTTGACCCTTTGTGTAAACGTTCTGTGTGAGCATGACCTAAAAGAAACGTAAACGCCAGACATGGATGCCGAAATCAAAACAAAAAAGCATTATCATGGAATGAAGTGCAACCCAGACGTGACAATTATTCATAAAATGTATTGCAGTGGAGAAGTCGATTGTAAAAAATGAGGGCAAAATATTCTCAACAACAAGAATGTAATTATGAAGCAACTACAATGGGAAAGGAGAGGAATAGGAAAACAAAGTAGTAAACAATGCACAGCCTGACCAGGGTATTTGTCTCAGTAACCATGTCCACACCTATGTCATGTATTATAGTTGATTTGCATGTGGACACACACACACACCTTGTGATGTTCAGTTGCTGCCATTACATGGTCATGCTACTTCCATTAGGGAGAACAAATATTGAGAAGAATTCTCCAAAGTCTCTGTATGGTCACTGTTAGGATGGTCCAAACCTACAAACTGCAAGTGCACCACGATTAGCAAACCGTTTCTGGCATTCTGGACATAGATCACTAATAGGCCTTTGTCTTTCTGAGATATACTTGAGCCTACTTATGTCATTTTTCATCCTTAAGGTCCATCCACATTGACCTGCACTCTGCTTGGTTTGGTGGCTCATCAGTTAAATCACTTTGCTGAAGTTCTCTCACAGAGATGTGGCAAATTGTGCATCACGTCACTTTGGAAGTGGTTGCGATGTCATGCCTCTTGTATTCTTGCACTCCAACATCCTTTAATTCCTGGCGGATCACATCTCTGCTCTGTTTGCTTGGCTTGCCTACTGAGTGAGGCTGAGGCAACGAGCTAAAGACATTATATTTGGGGTGGTATGATTGAGAATGCAGACAAGGTGGCCTGGCCACGCCAGGCATTGTTCAGTTATTGTTTCTAGGAATCCCCAACATTCCCTCCGTTATGCACTCTGACCATTGGGTTCTGTTTGAGATGCCAACAATTGTGTGTACACACATTCAAAGTGCCAAGTATTGAAAAACGTTCAATGTCGACAGATGTTCTCAGACCAATTTCCAACATTCAGAACCATAGAAGAGCAATGACAGCGTGCAGACCTGGTACACATCACATTTGGTCTTTACAAACAGGCTTTTGACTGCAAAGCTTGCATTGGGCAAGGCTCCGAAAGCTGTGGAGGTCTCTTCAAGCAACCCATTGACATCAGGATACACTCAAACAAACACCCACACAGTTTGAATATTGAGAAAGGAAGCCTGCAATAAAGAGCAAAAATGAGAGATGTGTGCTGAAAATATATTGGGAACCAAAATCGTGAAAGCATGCACAAGAGTGGATGGAAAAATGGAAAATATTGTAAGATGAAAGAAGAAAGCAAAAACACGACAAAAAGCTGATGGAATTGGTGGAATAAACACGCCGAGCAATGGCGTCAACGTGAGAAAGGGAAAGTTAAAGGGCAGAGAAAGGCAAATACGTAGATGCAGATGGACAGGAAAGAGAAACAGTTTTGCAAGTATGGGTAGATGTGGGGCAAGAAAGGCTATTCACAGCGGTTATATGCTTCATTGTAAATGAGGGTTCCAGGACAAACCATGCAGTATGTCATATCCTTGCAACAAGACAAAAACGTTTTGGGATTTGTGGGATTTGCATACTGTCCATCAGATTTGTCTTGGCAGAATGAGGTGTCAAAATTTCCACACTGACTAGTTGTTATTGGTGAGGAAGTCGAGGAAGTGCTTGTTGTGTAAGGCCATTCACAGCGGTTAGTTGCTTCATTGTAGATGAGGTTTGCAGGACAAACCATGCAGTAGGTGGTGCCTTTGAAACAAGAGAAAAACGTTGCGGGATTTGCAGGATTTGCATACTGTCCATCTTCTTTGTCTTGGCAGAATGTGGTGTCAAAAATGCCACACGGACTGGTTGTTGTGAGTGAGGATGTGGTGGATGTGGTCGAAGTGGTCGGTCTGTAAGGCCATTCACAGCGGTGAGTTGCTTCATTGTAGATGAGGTTTGCAGGACAAACCATGCAGTAAGTGATGTTATTGGAACAAGAGAAAAACGTTGTGGGATTTTCAGGATTTGCATACTGTCCATCAGCTTTGTCTTGGCAGAATGTGGTGTCAAAAATGCCACACGGACTGGTTGTTGTGGGTGAGGATGTGGTGGATGTGGTCGAAGTGGTTGGTGTGTAAGGCCATTCACAGCGGTGAGTTGCTTCATTGTAGATGAGGTTTGCAGGACAAACCATGCAGTAAGTGATGTTATTGGAACAAGAGAAAAACGTTGTGGGGTTTGCGGGATTTGCATACTGTCCATCAGCTTTGTCTTGGCAGAATGTGGTGTCAAAAATTCCACACGGATTAGTGGTTGAGGGTGAGGATGTGGTGGATGTGGTGGAAGTGGTTGGTGTGTAAGGCCATTCACAGCGGTTAGTTGCTGCATTGTAGATGAGGTTTGCAGGACAAACCATGCAGTAAGTGATGTTATTGGAACAAGAGAAAAACGTTGTGGGATTTTCAGGATTTGCATACTGTCCATCAGCTTTGTCTTGGCAGAATGTGGTGTCAAAAATGCCACACGGACTGGTTGTTGTGGGTGAGGATGTGGTGGATGTGGTCGAAGTGCTTGGTATGTAAGGCCATTCACAGCGATTAGTTGCTTCATTGTAGATGAGGTTTGCAGGACAAACCATGCAGTAAGTGATGTTATTGGAACAAGAGAAAAACGTTGTGGGGTTTGCGGGATTTGCATACTGTCCATCAGCTTTGTCTTGGCAGAATGTGGTGTCAAAAATTCCACACGGACTGGTTGTTGTGGGTGAGGATGTGGTGGATGTTCTGGAAGTGGTTGGTGTGTACGGCCATTCACAGCGATTAGTTGCTTCATTGTAGATGAGGTTTGCAGGACAAACCATGCAGTAAGTGATGTTATTGGAACAAGAGAAAAACGTTGTGGGGTTTGCGGGATTTGCATACTGTCCATCAGCTTTGTTTTGGCAGAATGTGGTGTCAAAAATGCCACACTGACTGATTGTTGTGGGTGAGGACGTGGTGGAAGTGCTTGGTGTGTAAGGCCATTCACAGCGATTAGTTGCTTCATTGTAGATGAGGTTTGCAGGACAAACCATGCAGTAAGTGATGTTATTGGAACAAGAGAAAAACGTTGTGGGATTTTCAGGATTTGCATACTGTCCATCAGCTTTGTCTTGGCAGAATGTGGTGTCAAAAATTCCACACGGATTAGTGGTTGAGGGTGAGGATGTGGTGGATGTGGTGGAAGTGGTTGGTGTGTAAGGCCATTCACAGCGGTTAGTTGCTGCATTGTAGATGAGGTTTGCAGGACAAACCATGCAGTAAGTGATGTTATTGGAACAAGAGAAAAACGTTGTGGGGTTTGCGGGATTTGCATACTGTCCATCAGCTTTGTTTTGGCAGAATGTGGTGTCAAAAATGCCACACTGACTGATTGTTGTGGGTGAGGACGTGGTGGAAGTGCTTGGTGTGTAAGGCCATTCACAGCGATTAGTTGCTTCATTGTAGATGAGGTTTGCAGGACAAACCATGCAGTAAGTGATGTTATTGGAACAAGAGAAAAACGTTGTGGGATTTTCAGGATTTGCATACTGCCCATCAGCTTTGTCTTGGCAGAATGTGGTGTCAAAAATGCCACACGGACTGGTTGTGGGTGAGGATGTGGTGGATGTGGTCGAAGTGGTTGGTGTGTAAGGCCATTGACAGCGGTGAGTTGCTTCATTGTAGATGAGGTTTTCAGGACAAACCATGCAGTAAGTGATGTTATTGGAACAAGAGAAAAACGTTGTGGGGTTTGCAGGATTTGCATACTGTCCATCAGCTTTGTCTTGGCAGAATGTGGTGTCAAAAATTCCACACGGACTGGTTGTTGTGGGTGAGGATGTGGTGGAAGTCGTTGGTATGTAAGGCCATTCACAGCGATTAGTTGCTTCATTATAGACGAGGTTTGCAGGACAAACCATGCAGTAAGTGATGTTATTGGAACAAGAGAAAAACGTTGTGGGGTTGGCGGGATTTGCATACTGTCCATCAGCTTTGTTTTGGCAGAATGTGGTGTCAAAAATGCCACACTGACTGATTGTTGTGGGTGAGGACGTGGTGGAAGTGGTTGGTGTGTAAGGCCATTCACAGCGATTAGTTGCTTCATTATAGACGAGGTTTGCAGGACAAACCATGCAGTAAGTGATGTTATTGGAACAAGAGAAAAACGTTGTGGGATTTTCAGGATTTGCATACTGTCCATCAGCTTTGTCTTGGCAGAATGTGGTGTCAAAAATTCCACACGGATTAGTGGTTGAGGGTGAGGATGTGGTGGATGCGGTGGAAGTGGTTGGTGTGTAAGGCCATTCACAGCGGTTCGTTGCTGCATTGTAGATGAGGTTTGCAGGACAAACCATGCAGTAAGTGATGTTATTGGAACAAGAGAAAAACGTTGTGGGATTTTCAGGATTTGCATACTGTCCATCAGCTTTGTCTTGGCAGAATGTGGTGTCAAAAATGCCACACGGACTGGTTGTTGTGGGTGAGGATGTGGTGGATGTGGTCGAAGTGGTTGGTGTGTAAGGCCATTCACAGCGGTGAGTTGCTTCATTGTAGATGAGGTTTGCAGGACAAACCATGCAGTAAGTGATGTTATTGGAACAAGAGAAAAACGTTGTGGGGTTTGCGGGATTTGCATACTGTCCATCAGCTTTGTTTTGGCAGAATGTGGTGTCAAAAATTCCACACGGATTAGTGGTTGAGGGTGAGGATGTGGTGGATGTGGTGGAAGTGGTTGGTGTGTAAGGCCATTCACAGCGATTAGTTGCTTCATTATAGACGAGGTTTGCAGGACAAACCATGCAGTAAGTGATGTTATTGGAACAAGAGAAAAACGTTGTGGGGTTTGCGGGATTTGCATACTGTCCATCAGCTTTGTCTTGGCAGAATGTGGTGTCAAAAATTCCACACGGATTAGTGGTTGAGGGTGAAGATGTGGTGGATGTGGTGGAAGTGGTTGGTGTGTAAGGCCATTCACAGCGGTGAGTTGCTGCATTGTAGATGAGGTTTGCAGGACAAACCATGCAGTAAGTGATGTTATTGGAACAAGAGAAAAACGTTGTGGGGTTTGCGGGATTTGCATACTGTCCATCAGCTTTGTCTTGGCAGAATGTGGTGTCAAAAATTCCACACGGACTGGTTGTTGTGGGTGAGGATGTGGTGGATGTTCTGGAAGTGGTTGGTGTGTAAGGCCATTCACAGCGATTAGTTGCTTCATTATAGATGAGGTTTGCAGGACAAACCATGCAGTAAGTGATGTTATTGGAACAAGAGAAAAACGTTGTGGGGTTTGCGGGATTTGCATACTGTCCATCAGCTTTGTCTTGGCAGAATGTGGTGTCAAAAATTCCACACGGACTGGTTGTTGTGGGTGAGGATGTGGTGGAAGTGGTTGGTGTGTAAGGCCATTCACAGCGATTAGTTGCTGCATTGTAGATGAGGTTTGCAGGACAAACCATGCAGTAAGTGATGTTATTGGAACAAGAGAAAAACGTTGTGGGGTTTGCGGGATTTGCATACTGTCCATCAGCTTTGTTTTGGCAGAATGTGGTGTCAAAAATTCCACACGGACTGGTTGTTGTGGGTGAGGACGTGGTGGAAGTGGTTGGTGTGTAAGGCCATTCACAGCGATTAGTTGCTTCATTATAGATGAGGTTTGCAGGACAAACCATGCAGTAAGTGATGTTATTGGAACAAGAGAAAAACGTTGTGGGGTTTGCAGGATTTGCATACTGTCCATCAGCTTTGTCTTGGCAGAATGTGGTGTCAAAAATTCCACACGGATTAGTGGTTGAGGGTGAGGATGTGGTGGATGTGGTGGAAGTGGTTGGTGTGTAAGGCCATTCACAGCGGTTAGTTGCTTCATTATAGACGAGGTTTGCAGGACAAACCATGCAGTAAGTGATGTTATTGGAACAAGAGAAAAACGTTGTGGGGTTTGCGGGATTTGCATACTGTCCATCAGCTTTGTCTTGGCAGAATGTGGTGTCAAAAATTCCACACGGACTGGTTGTTGTGGGTGAGGATGTGGTGGATGTTCTGGAAGTGGTTGGTGTGTAAGGCCATTCACATCGGTTAGTTGCTTCATTATAGACGAGGTTTGCAGGACAAACCATGCAGTAAGTGATGTTATTGGAACAAGAGAAAAACGTTGTGGGGTTTGCGGGATTTGCATACTGTCCATCAGCTTTGTCTTGGCAGAATGTGGTGTCAAAAATTCCACACGGACTGGTTGTTGTGGGTGAGGATGTGGTGGATGTTCTGGAAGTGGTTGGTGTGTAAGGCCATTCACATCGGTTAGTTGCTTCATTATAGACGAGGTTTGCAGGACAAACCATGCAGTAAGTGATGTTATTGGAACAAGAGAAAAACGTTGTGGGGTTTGCGGGATTTGCATACTGTCCATCAGCTTTGTCTTGGCAGAATGTGGTGTCAAAAATTCCACACGGACTGGTTGTTGTGGGTGAGGATGTGGTGGATGTTCTGGAAGTGGTTGGTGTGTAAGGCCATTCACATCGGTTAGTTGCTTCATTATAGACGAGGTTTGCAGGACAAACCATGCAGTAAGTGATGTTATTGGAACAAGAGAAAAACGTTGTGGGGTTTGCGGGATTTGCATACTGTCCATCAGCTTTGTTTTGGCAGAATGTGGTGTCAAAAATTCCACACGGACTGGTTGTTGTGGGTGAGGATGTGGTGGATGTTCTGGAAGTGGTTGGTGTGTAAGGCCATTCACAGCGGTGAGTTGCTTCATTGTAGATGAGGTTTGCAGGACAAACCATGCAGTAAGTGATGTTATTGGAACAAGAGAAAAACGTTGTGGGGTTTGCGGGATTTGCATACTGTCCATCAGCTTTGTTTTGGCAGAATGTGGTGTCAAAAATGCCACACTGACTGATTGTTGTGGGTGAGGACGTGGTGGAAGTGCTTGGTGTGTAAGGCCATTCACAGCGGTTAGTTGATGCATTGTAGATGAGGTTTGCAGGACAAACCATGCAGTAAGTGATGTTATTGGAACAAGAGAAAAACGTTGTGGGGTTTGCGGGATTTGCATACTGTCCATCAGCTTTGTTTTGGCAGAATGTGGTGTCAAAAATGCCACACTGACTGATTGTTGTGGGTGAGGACGTGGTGGAAGTGCTTGGTGTGTAAGGCCATTCACAGCAGTTAGTTGCTGCATTGTAGATGAGGTTTGCAGGACAAACCATGCAGTAAGTGATGTTATTGGAACAAGAGAAAAACGTTGTGGGGTTTGCGGGATTTGCATACTGTCCATCAGCTTTGTCTTGGCAGAATGTGGTGTCAAAAATTCCACACGGATTAGTGGTTGAGGGTGAGGATGTGGTGGATGTGGTGGAAGTGGTTGGTGTGTAAGGCCATTCACAGCGATTAGTTGCTTCATTATAGACGAGGTTTGCAGGACAAACCATGCAGTAAGTGATGTTATTGGAACAAGAGAAAAACGTTGTGGGGTTTGCGGGATTTGCATACTGTCCATCAGCTTTGTCTTGGCAGAATGTGGTGTCAAAAATTCCACACGGACTGGTTGTTGTGGGTGAGGATGTGCTGGATGTTCTGGAAGTGGTTGGTGTGTACGGCCATTCGCAGCGATTAGTTGCTTCATTGTAGATGAGGTTTGCAGGACAAACCATGCAGTAAGTGATGTTGTTGGAACAAGAGAAAAACGTTGTGGGATTTTCAGGATTTGCATACTGTCCATCAGCTTTGTCTTGGCAGAATGTGGTGTCAAAAATTCCACACGGATTAGTGGTTGAGGGTGAAGATGTGGTGGATGTGGTGGAAGTGGTTGGTGTGTAAGGCCATTCACAGCGGTTAGTTGCTGCATTGTAGATGAGGTTTGCAGGACAAACCATGCAGTAAGTGATGTTATTGGAACAAGAGAAAAACGTTGTGGGGTTTGCGGGATTTGCATACTGTCCATCAGCTTTGTCTTGGCAGAATGTGGTGTCAAAAATTCCACACGGACTGGTTGTTGTGGGTGAGGATGTGGTGGATGTTCTGGAAGTGGTTGGTGTGTAAGGCCATTCACATCGGTTAGTTGCTTCATTATAGACGAGGTTTGCAGGACAAACCATGCAGTAAGTGATGTTATTGGAACAAGAGAAAAACGTTGTTGGGTTTGCAGGATTTGCATACTGTCCATCAGCTTTGTTTTGGCAGAATGTGGTGTCAAAAATTCCACACGGATTAGTGGTTGAGGGTGAGGATGTGGTGGATGTGGTGGAAGTGGTTGGGGTGTACGGCCATTCACAGCGATTAGTTGCTTCATTATAGACGAGGTTTGCAGGACAAACCATGCAGTAAGTGATGTTATTGGAACAAGAGAAAAACGTTGTGGGGTTTGCGGGATTTGCATACTGTCCATCAGCTTTGTCTTGGCAGAATGTGGTGTCAAAAATTCCACACGGATTAGTGGTTGAGGGTGAAGATGTGGTGGATGTGGTGGAAGTGGTTGGTGTGTAAGGCCATTCACAGCGGTGAGTTGCTGCATTGTAGATGAGGTTTGCAGGACAAACCATGCAGTAAGTGATGTTATTGGAACAAGAGAAAAACGTTGTGGGGTTTGCGGGATTTGCATACTGTCCATCAGCTTTGTCTTGGCAGAATGTGGTGTCAAAAATTCCACACGGACTGGTTGTTGTGGGTGAGGATGTGGTGGATGTTCTGGAAGTGGTTGGTGTGTAAGGCCATTCACAGCGGTTAGTTGCTTCATTATAGACGAGGTTTGCAGGACAAACCATGCAGTAAGTGATGTTATTGGAACAAGAGAAAAACGTTGTGGGGTTTGCGGGATTTGCATACTGTCCATCAGCTTTGTTTTGGCAGAATGTGGTGTCAAAAATGCCACACTGACTGATTGTTGTGGGTGAGGACGTGGTGGAAGTGGTTGGTGTGTACGGCCATTCGCAGCGATTAGTTGCTTCATTGTAGATGAGGTTTGCAGGACAAACCATGCAGTAAGTGATGTTGTTGGAACAAGAGAAAAACGTTGTGGGATTTTCAGGATTTGCATACTGTCCATCAGCTTTGTCTTGGCAGAATGTGGTGTCAAAAATTCCACACGGATTAGTGGTTGAGGGTGAAGATGTGGTGGATGTGGTGGAAGTGGTTGGTGTGTAAGGCCATTCACAGCGGTTAGTTGCTGCATTGTAGATGAGGTTTGCAGGACAAACCATGCAGTAAGTGATGTTATTGGAACAAGAGAAAAACGTTGTGGGGTTTGCGGGATTTGCATACTGTCCATCAGCTTTGTCTTGGCAGAATGTGGTGTCAAAAATTCCACACGGACTGGTTGTTGTGGGTGAGGATGTGGTGGAAGTGGTTGGTGTGTAAGGCCATTCACAGCGATTAGTTGCTTCATTATAGACGAGGTTTGCAGGACAAACCATGCAGTAAGTGATGTTATTGGAACAAGAGAAAAACGTTGTGGGGTTTGCGGGATTTGCATACTGTCCATCAGCTTTGTTTTGGCAGAATGTGGTGTCAAAAATGCCACACTGACTGATTGTTGTGGGTGAGGACGTTGTGGAAGTGGTTGGTGTGTACGGCCATTCGCAGCGATTAGTTGCTTCATTGTAGATGAGGTTTGCAGGACAAACCATGCAGTAAGTGATGTTATTGGAACAAGAGAAAAACGTTGTGGGGTTTGCGGGATTTGCATACTGTCCATCAGCTTTGTTTTGGCAGAATGTGGTGTCAAAAATGCCACACTGACTGATTGTTGTGGGTGAGGACGTGGTGGAAGTGCTTGGTGTGTAAGGCCATTCACAGCGGTTAGTTGCTGCATTGTAGATGAGGTTTGCAGGACAAACCATGCAGTAAGTGATGTTATTGGAACAAGAGAAAAACGTTGTGGGGTTTGCGGGATTTGCATACTGTCCATCAGCTTTGTCTTGGCAGAATGTGGTGTCAAAAATTCCACACGGATTAGTGGTTGAGGGTGAGGATGTGGTGGATGTGGTGGAAGTGGTTGGTGTGTAAGGCCATTCACAGCGATTAGTTGCTTCATTATAGACGAGGTTTGCAGGACAAACCATGCAGTAAGTGATGTTATTGGAACAAGAGAAAAACGTTGTGGGGTTTGCGGGATTTGCATACTGTCCATCAGCTTTGTCTTGGCAGAATGTGGTGTCAAAAATTCCACACGGACTGGTTGTTGTGGGTGAGGATGTGGTGGATGTTCTGGAAGTGGTTGGTGTGTAAGGCCATTCACATCGGTTAGTTGCTTCATTATAGACGAGGTTTGCAGGACAAACCATGCAGTAAGTGATGTTATTGGAACAAGAGAAAAACGTTGTGGGGTTTGCGGGATTTGCATACTGTCCATCAGCTTTGTCTTGGCAGAATGTGGTGTCAAAAATTCCACACGGACTGGTTGTTGTGGGTGAGGATGTGGTGGATGTTCTGGAAGTGGTTGGTGTGTAAGGCCATTCACATCGGTTAGTTGCTTCATTATAGACGAGGTTTGCAGGACAAACCATGCAGTAAGTGATGTTATTGGAACAAGAGAAAAACGTTGTGGGGTTTGCGGGATTTGCATACTGTCCATCAGCTTTGTCTTGGCAGAATGTGGTGTCAAAAATTCCACACGGACTGGTTGTTGTGGGTGAGGATGTGGTGGATGTTCTGGAAGTGGTTGGTGTGTAAGGCCATTCACAGCGGTGAGTTGCTTCATTGTAGATGAGGTTTGCAGGACAAACCATGCAGTAAGTGATGTTATTGGAACAAGAGAAAAACGTTGTGGGGTTTGCGGGATTTGCATACTGTCCATCAGCTTTGTTTTGGCAGAATGTGGTGTCAAAAATGCCACACTGACTGATTGTTGTGGGTGAGGACGTGGTGGAAGTGGTTGGTGTGTACGGCCATTCGCAGCGATTAGTTGCTTCATTGTAGATGAGGTTTGCAGGACAAACCATGCAGTAAGTGATGTTGTTGGAACAAGAGAAAAACGTTGTGGGATTTTCAGGATTTGCATACTGTCCATCAGCTTTGTCTTGGCAGAATGTGGTGTCAAAAATTCCACACGGACTGGTTGTTGTGGATGAGGATGTGGTGGATGTTCTGGAAGTGGTTGGTGTGTAAGGCCATTCACATCGGTTAGTTGCTTCATTATAGACGAGGTTTGCAGGACAAACCATGCAGTAAGTGATGTTATTGGAACAAGAGAAAAACGTTGTGGGGTTTGCGGGATTTGCATACTGTCCATCAGCTTTGTTTTGGCAGAATGTGGTGTCAAAAATTCCACACGGACTGGTTGTTGTGGGTGAGGATGTGGTGGATGTTCTGGAAGTGGTTGGTGTGTAAGGCCATTCACAGCGATTAGTTGCTTCATTGTAGATGAGGTTTGCAGGACAAACCATGCAGTAAGTGATGTTATTGGAACAAGAGAAAAACGTTGTGGGGTTTGCGGGATTTGCATACTGTCCATCAGCTTTGTTTTGGCAGAATGTGGTGTCAAAAATGCCACACTGACTGATTGTTGTGGGTGAGGACGTGGTGGAAGTGCTTGGTGTGTAAGGCCATTCACAGCGATTAGTTGCTTCATTATAGACGAGGTTTGCAGGACAAACCATGCAGTAAGTGATGTTATTGGAACAAGAGAAAAACGTTGTGGGGTTTGCGGGATTTGCATACTGTCCATCAGCTTTGTCTTGGCAGAATGTGGTGTCAAAAATTCCACACGGATTAGTGGTTGAGGGTGAGGATGTGGTGGACGTGGTGGAAGTGGTTGGTGTGTAAGGCCATTCACAGCGGTTAGTTGCTTCATTATAGACGAGGTTTGCAGGACAAACCATGCAGTAAGTGATGTTATTGGAACAAGAGAAAAACGTTGTGGGATTTTCAGGATTTGCATACTGTCCATCAGCTTTGTCTTGGCAGAATGTGGTGTCAAAAATTCCACACGGATTAGTGGTTGAGGGTGAGGATGTGGTGGATGTGGTGGAAGTGGTTGGTGTGTAAGGCCATTCACAGCGGTTAGTTGCTGCATTGTAGATGAGATTTGCAGGACAAACCATGCAGTAAGTGATGTTATTGGAACAAGAGAAAAACGTTGTGGGGTTTGCGGGATTTGCATACTGTCCATCAGCTTTGTTTTGGCAGAATGTGGTGTCAAAAATGCCACACTGACTGATTGTTGTGGGTGAGGACGTGGTGGAAGTGGTTGGTGTGTACGGCCATTCGCAGCGATTAGTTGCTGCATTGTAGATGAGGTTTGCAGGACAAACCATGCAGTAAGTGATGTTATTGGAACAAGAGAAAAACGTTGTGGGGTTTGTGGGATTTGCATACTGTCCATCAGCTTTGTCTTGGCAGAATGTGGTGTCAAAAATTCCACACGGATTAGTGGTTGAGGGTGAGGATGTGGTGGATGTGGTGGAAGTGGTTGGTGTGTACGGCCATTCACAGCGGTTAGTTGCTGCATTGTATATGAGGTTTGCAGGACAAACCATGCAGTAAGTGATGTTATTGGAACAAGAGAAAAACGTTGTGGGATTTTCAGGATTTGCATACTGTCCATCAGCTTTGTCTTGGCAGAATGTGGTGTCAAAAATTCCACACGGATTAGTGGTTGAGGGTGAGGATGTGGTGGATGTGGTGGAAGTGGTTGGTGTGTAAGGCTGTTCACAGCGGTTAGTTGCTGCATTGTAGATGAGGTTTGCAGGACAAACCATGCAGTAAGTGATGTTATTGGAACAAGAGAAAAACGTTGTGGGGTTTGCGGGATTTGCATACTGTCCATCAGCTTTGTTTTTGCAGAATGTGGTGTCAAAAATGCCACACTGACTGATTGTTGTGGGTGAGGACGTGCTGGAAGTGGTTGGTGTGTAAGGCCATTCGCAGCGATTAGTTGCTTCATTGTAGATGAGGTTTGCAGGACAAACCATGCAGTAAGTGATGTTATTGGAACAAGAGAAAAACGTTGTGGGATTTTCAGGATTTGCATACTGTCCATCAGCTTTGTCTTGGCAGAATGTGGTGTCAAAAATGCCACACTGACTGATTGTTGTGGGTGAGGACGTGGTGGAAGTGGTTGGTGTGTAAGGCCATTCGCAGCGATTAGTTGCTTCATTGTAGATGAGGTTTGCAGGACAAACCATGCAGTAAGTGATGTTATTGGAACAAGAGAAAAACGTTGTGGGATTTTCAGGATTTGCATACTGTCCATCAGCTTTGTCTTGGCAGAATGTGGTGTCAAAAATTCCACACGGACTGGTTGTTGTGGGTGAGGATGTGGTGGATGTGGTGGAAGTGGTTGGTGTGTAAGGCCATTCACAGCGGTTAGTTGCTTCATTATAGACGAGGTTTGCAGGACAAACCATGCAGTAAGTGATGTTATTGGAACAAGAGAAAAACGTTGTGGGGTTTGCGGGATTTGCATACTGTCCATCAGCTTTGTTTTGGCAGAATGTGGTGTCAAAAATTCCACACGGACTGGTTGTTGTGGGTGAGGATGTGGTGGATGTGGTGGAAGTGGTTGGTGTGTAAGGCCATTCACAGCGGTTAGTTGCTTCATTATAGATGAGGTTTGCAGGACAAACCATGCAGTAAGTGGTGCCGTTGAAACAAGAGAAAAATGTTGTGGGGTTTGCAGGATTTGCATACTGTCCGTTGTCTTTGTCTTGACAGAAGGTGGTGTCAAATCCATCAAATTGTTCACTTGCTTCATTCGTTTCTGTTGGTGATGTGGCAGCTGTTGACATCGTTTGTTGTGTTGCTGCAAAATACAACAATTTATTTGCACAAATCTTTGATCTCGAACATCAAGTTTCCCAATCCGCTCGACAATTTAGTCAAATGCAATTTTTATTTCTCAATCCTCCCTTTTGTCATTCATGTTTGAACTTTATTCACTCATGTCAAAATGCTATGCTTTGGGAAATTCATTACATTTACGAGAAGCACCTACTCTTTCCAGATGTCGGGGTTGGGGGGTTGGGGGGGCAGGGTCATGTTATATTTCTGACTTGCAAATATCACCGTCGCTTCGCTGACGGGAATACTGAGAGAGGGGGGGTTGAGAGAGAACAGGGGTGATAAGGAGGTCAAGGGGGAAAGAGAAAGGAGGGAGGGTGAGAGAGGAGGGAGGGTGAGAGAGGAGGGAGGGTGAGAGAGGAGGGAGGGTAAAGGGAAGGCAGTGAGTGACGAGAGGAAGGGAAATCAGACGTGTGGTGGAGCGTCAATTTTGATTCATACTGTCTCGTCAAAACAATGATGCATAAAATTCCAGTGAAGATGGAAACAATAAAATGTGGAAAATTAATTTTCTACTGGTCAAACTATGAATACCGCCCATACGTGTTCAGAGAATAAAGCTCCCATCCAGACATCAAAATTGCCTTGACACGTTCAGAGACAAACACTGCTCAGACGCATCTGGATCTAAGCTGCCCAGAGACAAACTCTCATCCGGATAGAAACACCACCGAGACACTTCTGTGCACAAACATCGGCCGAGACATATCCAGAGACAAATGACGCCCAGAGTCAAACACCGCCTGGACGTGTACGTCCAAAGTCAAACACCACCTCAATGCTTCTGGAGACAAACACCATTCAGACATGGCTGGAGACAAACTCCCATACAGAGAGACAGAGAGACAGAGAGACAGAGAGACAGAGAGACAGAGAGACAGAGAGACAGAGAGACAGGTGTGGGAGGAGGATGTTGCACTGTATTGGGAGGGGGCAAGACTGGGACAAAGACATAGGGTGGGGGTGGGGGTCGGGGCGTTCACAGAGAGAATAGATTATGCTTTATGAACAAAACACACACAAACACACAAACACACAAACACACAAACACATACCAACCTAGTGCTTGGCCGATATTGGCAATTTGTCGGGAATCGGCAGGCAATTTGTCGGGAATCGGCAGGCAATTTGTCGGGCAATTACTGACTGACAGTATGTCCTGCATACAACCCAAAAACCATGAGTAGCTTTCATCAAAAAACAACGTTGCATTTATATAAATATTTCAGATATAGTTCACAAACTTCTTCTTATTATTCTTATTCTTCTTTCGGCTGCTCCCGTTAGGGGTCGCCACAGCGGATCATCTGTATGATCCGCATACGAATTTGGCACAGGTTTTACGCCGGATGCCCTTCCTGACGCAACCCTGGTCGCCTCTTACGACACAGGGATAAGGATTGGGTTTCGCCATGATTCCGGGCTGCCCTACACCCTCTCATAGTGCCGCCCAGCGCAGGGCAGAGCACCAGTCCTCAAGCGATCCTCCAACCCAAGCCTCCGAGTAGCCGGATTACAGGTGCACGCCACTACGCACGGTCATATATGCTCACCAACTTTAATCTTAAAAACAGCTGCGTGTGATGGGTGGAAAAAAAAATTTGCTCAGAAATTTAGAAAACGAGGCAACGGCTTGGAAATCAGGTGTTATTGCACACCAACTCACACAGAATGACAGAGCACAAACAACTCCCTCAATATGACAAAGCACAAACAACTCCCTCAGGATGACAGAGCACAAACAACTCCATCAGGATGACGAAGCACGAACTGCTCGCTCAAGATGATGGAGCACAAACAGCTCGCTCAGGATAATGGAGCACGAACAGCTCTCTCAGGATGATGGAGCATGAACAGCTTGCTCAGAATGATGGAGCACGAACAGCTCACTCAGGATGACAGAGCACGAACAGCTCTCTCAGGATGATGGAGCACAAACAACTCGCTCAGGATGATGGAGCATGAACAGCTCTCACAGGATGATGGAGCACGAACAGCTCACTCAGATTGAGGGAGCCTGAACAGATCGCTCAGTATCACAGAGCACGAACAGCTCGCCCAGGATGACAGAACACGAACAGCTCGCTCAGGATAATTGAGCACAAACAGCTTGTTCAGGATGACGGAGCACGAACAGCTCGCTCAAGATGACGGAGCACGAACAGCTCACTCAGATTGAGGGAGCCTGAACAGATCGCTCAAGATGACGGAGCATGAACAACTCACCCAGGATGACGAGCATGAACAGCTCACTCAGATTGAGGGAGCCTGAACAGATCGCTCAGTATCACAGAGCACGAACAGCTCGCCCAGGATGACAGAACACGAACAGCTCGCTCAGGATAATTGAGCACAAACAGCTTGTTCAGGATGACGGAGCACGAACAGCTCGCTCAAGATGACGGAGCACGAACAGCTCACTCAGATTGAGGGAGCCTGAACAGATCGCTCAAGATGACGGAGCATGAACAACTCACCCAGGATGACGGAGCATGAACAGCTCACTCAGATTGAGGGAGCGTTAACAGATCGCTCAGGATGATGGAGCATGAACAGCTCACTCAGGATGACGCAGCACAAATAGCTCTCTCAGGATGACGCAGCACGAACAGCTCGCTCAGGATGATGGAGCACAAACAACTCGCTCAGGATGATGGAGCATGAACAGCTCTCACAGGATGATGGAGCACGAACAGCTCGCTCAGATTGAGGGAGCCTGAACAGATCGCTCAGGATCACAGAGCACGAACAGCTCGCCCAGGATGACAGAACACGAACAGCTCACTCAGGATAATTGAGCACAAACAGCTTGTTCAGGATGACGGAGCACGAACAGCTCACTCAAGATGACGGAGCACGAACAGCTCACTCAGATTGAGGGAGCCTGAACAGATCGCTCAAGATGACGGAGCACGAACAGCTCTCTCAAGATGAAAGAGCACAAACAGCTCACTCAAGATGACGGAGCACGAATAACTCACTCAGGATGGCAGAGCACGAACAGCTCGTTCAGGATGGCGGAGCACGAACAGCTCGCTCAAGATGATGGAGCACGAACAGCTCGCTCAGGATGATGGAGCACGAACAGCTCGCTCAGGATGATGGAGCACGAACAACTCGCTCAGGATGACGGAGCACGAACAGCTCTCTCAGATTGAGGGAGCCTGAACATATCGCTCAGGATGATGGAGCAAGAACAGCTCACTCAAGATGACAGAGTACGAACAGCTCGCTCAGGATGACGGAGCACGAACAACTCCCTCAAGATGATGGAGCACGAACAGCTCGCTCAAGATGATGGAGCATGAACAGCTCGCTCAGGATGATGGTGCATGAACAGCTCACTCAGGATGATGGTGCATGAACAGCTCGCTCAAGATGACGGAGCACGAACAGCTCACTCAGGATGACGGAGCACGAACAGCTCACTCAGGATGACGCAGCACGAACAGCTCTCTCAGATTGAGGGAGCCTGAACATATCGCTCAGGATGATGGAGCAAGAACAGCTCGCTCAAGATGACGGAGTACGAACAGCTCGCTCAGGATGACGGAGCACGAACAACTCGCTCAAGATGATGGAGCACGAACAGCTCGCTCAAGATGATGGAGCATGAATAACTCGCTCAAGATGATGGAGCACGAACAGCTCGCTCAAGATGATGGAGCATGAACAGCTCGCTCAGGATGATGGTGCATGAACAGCTCGCTCAAGATGATGGAGCATGAACAGCTCGCTCAGGATGATGGTGCATGAACAGCTCGCTCAAGATGACGGAGCACGAACAGCTCACTCAGGATGATGGAGCACGAACAGCTCACTCAGGATGATGCAGCACGAACAGCTCTCTCAGGATGATGGAGCACGAACAACTCGCTCAGGATGATGGAGCATGAACAGCTCTCACAGGATGATGGAGCAAGAACAGCTCGCACAGATTGAGGGAGCCTGAACAGATCGCTCAGGATCAGGGAGCACGAACAGCTCGCCGAGGATGACAGAACATGAACAGCTCGTTCAGCATGACAGAGCACGAACAGCTGGCTCAGGATAATTGAGCATAAACAGCTTGTTCAGGATGACGGAGCACGAACAGCTCGCTCAAGATGACGGAGCACGAACAGCTCACTCAGATTGAGGGAGCCTGAACAGATCGCTCATGATGACGGAGCACGAACAGCTCGCTCAAGATGAAAGAGCACGAACAGCTCTCAGGATGACTGAGCATGAACAACTCGCTCAGAATGATGGAGCATGAACAGCTCGCTCAAGATGATGGAGCACGAACAACTCGCTCAGGATGACAGAGCACAACAGCTCTCTCAGATTGAGGGAGCCTGAACATATCGCTCAGGATGATGGACCAAGAACAGCTTGCTCAAGATGATGGAGCACAAACAGCTCACTTAGGATGACGGAGCAAGCACAGCTCGCTCAAGATGACAGAGCACAAACAGCTCGCTCAGGATGATGGAGCATGAACAGCTTGCTCAGGATGATGGAGCATGAACAGCTTGCTCAAGATGATGGAGCATGAACAGCTCGCTCAGGATGATGGAGCATGAACAGCTTGCTTAAGATGACGGAGCACGAACAGCTCGCTCAGGATGACGGAGCACAAACAGCTCGCTCAAGATGACGGAGCACGAACAGCTTGCTCAAGATGACGTAGCACAAAAAGCTCGCTCAAGATGATGGAGCACGAACAACTCACTCAAGATGACAGAGCACGAACAGCTCACTCAGGATGACGGAGCACGAACAACTCACTCAGGATGATGGAGCATGAACAGCTCGCTCAAGATGACGGAGCACAAAAAGCTCGCTCAAGATGATGGAGCACGAACAACTCACTCAAGATGACAGAGCACGAACAGCTCACTCAGGATGACGGAGCACGAACAACTCGCTCAAGATGACGGAGCACGAACAGCTCGCTCAAATGACGGAGCACGAACAGCTCGCTCAGGATGATGGAGCACGAACAGCTCGCTCAGGATGATGGAGCATGAACAGCTCTCTCAGATTGAGGGAGCCTGAACAGCTCTCTCAGGATGACGGAGCATGAACCCTTCCACAGATATCCTCATGGCTCTGTTCCCACCTGTTTTGTCCTGCCCTCTCCTGCCCCTCTTGTCTCCTGCTCTCCTTGTTGTATGTTCTGTGTTAGCTCTCATCCGAGCCTTGATATTTACCAAAGCAAAAAAAAAAAAAATGAAGCAGAGAATGTTGAAAGAGTGGAGGAATTTTGGTGAAAAAAACCTGAAAGTAAAATCTAGAAAATATAATAACACGATGGTGCACACCAAGGTAAGGGTCGGCCTCAAAGAAACCCGATATGAAAAGACCGCCACATACTCAACACATAGAACACGTTTTAAAACAAAACCGAACAAACACACAATAAACACGGAGACAACAGTCACAGAAAAAAGTGACAAAAAACGACCGGGAAACTTATCTTGAGAACCTTGGCAGAAATCCTGAGAGAACACCACTGTCGCTCAAGAACCGGAACCGGAAGTGAATCTGAAGCACTCAAGCAAGCACTCCAATTAAATGGTTGAAAATGATTGGCTGCCAGGCTGTGGATGCATACCATTTTAGATTCCTTTAACTTTAAAGCCGGTCTGCCCCACACCCATAGCAGTTAAAGATATAAAATGAATTCGTTGAAAAAAAAACATGGCGGCTTCAGACCCCAGAGACCGTAACCCAGGAGACACCATAACACCCCAGAGAATGAGGTGGCCCAGGATGGAACCTTATGAAGGATATAATTAAATAAGGCCGTTAATTATCTTCAAAAGGGGTGTTTTGATTAACCCAAACACCGAATTTTCAGTCATACATTTCCTTGGAGTTTTCTTAGTAAGCATTCAAAGTTTCTGGCTGTTAGATTTCATGGTTGAGTTGTGGAGGAGACGCACTGACACACTGATGCACACGCACGGGCACACACATGCACACGCAAGCACACGCACGCACACACACACTGACACGCACGCGCACGCGCATTGCCTTTCATTAGTATAGATTATTAATCCATAGCAGAGTATCCACCCTTCGGCTTCTGACACATCCCTTCATTTGTGCAGGGTATGGGAAACAGACTGCTGCCTCAATCGCTAAGGGCCCTGTCACACCTTGACGTTTTAGCCAGCGTATGGCAAGGTATCAAAATGTATGTAAAACGCTGGTGTACGCTGTACTATTGATGTTTTTTTTAAGGTTTTGGGTGTATAATAACGTGTTGGATGTATGCATAACGTATTAGTAATGTACACAGAACGTTTCAATCACATATAGATAACTTATACCAACAAATGCTGAGCATGTTGTCGGCGTTCACAACCTATGCCCAACGATAGTCTAACTTATGCACAGCGCGCGGCAGCGTATCACCGACGATCACGTGGTGTAGGCTATTAATAGGCTGCGGCTCGGCGATTCAAATCATAACCGCACTAGACATTGAAGTGTCAAGCCGCTATCACACCTTGACGTTTTAGCCAGCGTATGCCGACGTATGAAAAATTGATTATGTATGCGTATGCCGACGTATGCTGATGGCACGTGCATCTCTCAATTACGTACTCCTGGGATGTACATTTTAAACTTATCAACCTGTTTGAAGGCCCTGCCAGACCTTGACTTTTAGCCAGCATATGAAAAATTTGCCGAATACGCTGGCACACTTCGAATACGTTATGGGTAAGTTTTGTATACGTTAAGAGCACGCTGAAGCACGCTGGCATTTGTCGTAGTACGCCGAGTACGTCGACAAATTTTCAGCATGTTAAAAATTTTTCGACGTACTCGGCATATGACACATGCTCCGCATATGCTGGCCATAAGTTGTAGGCACGTTACGCTATCGTTGACACACGTTACTTGTAAGTTACTCATAAGTCGAAACACGTCGAGGTGATGGTTAGCGTCAGTGTTCCAGACTCCGTGGTTTTTTTTTCTTCTTCATTATGACGGTGATGTTGACACTTCGATTTCTCGTGTGGTTATGATTTTAATCGTTGAGCGGCAGCGTATTCATTATATTATATTATATTATAACCGCACTAGAAATCAAAGTGTCAACATTGTTTGTTTGTCTGTTTTGTTTTTGTTTGTGGAAGATATCTCAAAAAGTTGTGGACTGATTCAGACGAAACTTGGTGGACACAGTGTGTGTGTGTGTGTGTGTGTGTGTGTGTGTGTGTGTGTGTGTGTGTGTGTGTGTGTGTGTGTGTGTGTGTGTGTGTGTGTGTGTGTGTGTGTGTGTGTGTGTGTGTGTGTGTGTGTGTGTGTGTGTGTGTGTGTGTGTGTGTGTGTGTGTGTGTGTGTGTGTGTGTGTGTGTGTGTGAAGAAAGAAGTGTTTCAATTTTGGTGGAGATCGGAATCCGGATCTGGATGCGAAAATTATTTACTCTTTAAAGTGATTCTTCACCGCTGAGAGATAGGGCCAAAAATGATATATAGCATGATATTTCAAAAATGTATTGCACCCAATATGTTCTCATGAATCAGGCATTACGTGGTGGAGGTATGCGCTCCACAGAGTACCCTTCCATTTCAATGTTGTTATTATGGAAATGGCCTAGCGATAATTGGGAATAGTTTGGAATATTTCTTAGTACATGTAGTTAAAAGTCTTTTATTATCCCTTAATTGTCATGACACACCAAGAGGAGGTCTACAGAATGATGTCTCATCACCCCACCCCCTCATGCCTGTGTCCAAGCCTGACTTTCCCCTTTTCATATGCAGTATTCTTGAAACTGCCCCCAATGTAAATCTGTCTGTATGTGCTCTTCTCATTCCTTCCACTATGCAATGGGTGTTTGCCCTGCTCAGCTGCTAGCCAATGACCATATACCGTGTGGCGGCCATGATGAGCCAATTGGAGCAGGGCAGCAGCCATGAAGAGGAGGACAAATACAAACAACAACATAGGCAAGATCTCTCGATCTCTATCTCTATCTCTATCTCTACCTCTCTACCTCTCCCCACCTCTCCCCACCTCTCTCCAGTCCTTGAGGGGTGAGTTTCATCCTGTCTGCTCTCATACACCCTTCTGGATCACCAGAGAGCGGTGAGGAGCTACCTCTCCCCTATACCATCTACCCCAACAGACTTGGCGTTCATGGAGCGGCTTGGTGGGATTCCCTGGCGCTACTCCGAGAGGATATGCACATACAAGAGCATGTGAGGAGCTGGGAGTTGTGGGCCGAGTGCCCCTGACCACGTGCATGGGCAACAGGCCTGTGTGGGAAGGTTCTCCTTTCTTGTCTCGTGTTCTTTCTCTGTGTCTCGTTCCCCCATATTAAAAAGTACAAAGCCTAGTTAAAGGTTTGTCATTGGTATCGTGTGTGTGAAAATGAGAATAATTGTTTATTATTGCTTGTTTCTGTGTGTCGTGTTCTTCTCTCCCCCCCCCCACCCCCTTCCCCAACCACCGCCTCCATTATTGGAATAAACATCATTATTGTTGAACGCCCCATCCAGCCATTAAGAAATTGGATTTAAAGCATTTTGCCTTATAACCTGCTTGTCGGGAAAATTTGGTCCATGATTACACCAAGATCACTGTATTAAACATGGTGCACAAACCGATTCCCTTTACTACAGACTTAACAACTTACTTCCAACCATCAGCAAGGTCATGGAATTAATCATCATAGTAAACATGAAATCTTTCCTTTTCTCCAATGGCATGATTTCAGACCATCAGTTTGAATTCAGATCTGATCACTCTTCCCTGGAGATGCTGCTTCTGCTCTTCCAACAATGAATGGAGGAACTCAATGTCAGAGATGAGATCAGGGCTGTATCTCAAGACATCTCTCCAGAATTGTATATAGTCTGGCACCCTGCCGTGCTGTCCAAATACTCTGCCTATTGCATCCAAGGCCACCTCCACATTTGGCTAATTGACTTCCTCAACTCTCATCAGCAATGCATGGGTCTCAACAGAATCCTCTCATCTCCTCTCCCTGTCAAGGCTGGAGTGCTTCAAGTGTTTTGGTCCCAGTCCTGTTCTTAATCTTCATCAATGATATTTTCACTGTCTCAAAAATCCTCTTCATCTTGTTGCTGATGACTCCATCCTCTAATGTAACATCCCCCATTCTTCAGATAGGCAGGCAGCAACCTCTTCCTTCTCTGCAGATCTTGATTGAATCACGAGCTGATCTAACAATTGGATATTTTTCAGTCCTGACAAGTATCACACTCTCATTCTGTCTCTCCAAAAGGAATGTCTGGTGAACACTTCCATCTACTTCCTCAACAATCCTCTTGAAGAAGTTCACTCACTCAAACTTTTTGGTCTCACTATCAGTCATGATCTTTTTTGGACAAACCACATATCTAAGTTGGCCTCCAACACCAGTCGCTAACTGGTCATCCTCCATCATGCAAAGTCTTTCTTTGCCACACCTAAACCTTTGTCTACCGATAAGGTCTTCATCACAGTTTGATGGAATACAGCTCTCTCCTCTTTGCCGGCTGGCACCTCTGCCTTACATGTTGCTCAACTTGACACCATGAAAACCAAGGTCTTAAACATTATTGGAAGCTCCCATGATGAAGCTGACTCTCTGGGGTTACCACTTTCCCATTGCAGATAGGTCAGTGGTGTCTCTGTCTTCTACTTCCTCTTTTTTGGTCTCCAACCTCTACCCTTTCCATGCTCTGTCATTGTCCCATCACACAACTTCACACTCCCTCCCCCTCCCCTTGTTTCTGCAGGGCAAACACATTTGGTGAAACACGGAAAATCCAGACTCACAGCTCGCCTCCACTCATTTGTTCCTCCCCCCCCCACATGTGGAACCACCCTCCTCAGTCTTTTCAATTTCATTCTTCCCTCCAAGGCTTCAAAACAGCTGTATACCATCATCTCAGCTCAACCCCATGAATCCTCCATAAGCCCATCTCGTTCCGAATCTCCAGCACTTTTGTGATTAAGAGATTGTGGCTGTATCCATGTTATTCACCCCATGTCCTCCCCTCGCCCTCATTCTTCTCCACATCTCTTATTTCTCCAAGCCTCCCACTATTTTATCCCTCATCCATGATTTTTATGTGCCCCCCTCCCCATTCCCATCTCTTTTCCACTGTTATTTTCTTTCTGTTGCGTATTGTTCTGCCCTGTTTAGCTCCTCGACGAGACTCAGCACAATGCAATAAAATTAAAAATAAAGTTCTCGCACAAGCAACTGTTTTGCTCAAAATAATGTGAGGTGTAAGTTCCATATTTGATGAGCTATTCATGAGCCCACATCGTGATCATCAGTTAAAAAGAGCTTTCTGCATTCATTGTTGACGCAAACTGAAACTAATTGAGCACATTCTGCGGACGGGTTGTTTAGTTGTGGACAAACATTTGCACTACCCTTCCAAAGAGAAGGATGCTTACAAATTTGAAGCAAATAACGTTCACTAAGAATGTGAAAGAGCATGTTGTTGCATAATTTTCCTGTTTTATTTTCTCTGAATGGAAATTGAATGTTGTATTTATTCTGAAATGATTTGAAATTCATTTAGAGAAATAGCACATGTTACAAAGTATCATTTATTTTTGAACGGATGGTGCAGAGGTTATCCCACTTCCCTTTGATCAGTTTTCTCCTTTGGGTTTGATTACAGTCCCGACAATAAACTGTCGGATGCTTCACGTGCAGGGCGTTGGACCACAAAGGGCGCCGCACCTCGGAGGGATGTTACACTGGGGGTCCTGTCTGCTGGCATTAGCTAGTGGATGTTGAAGATTCCACAGACTTTCAGGAAAGTAGGCGAGTTATCGCCAGCACTCTGAACAAATGCTAAATTCTTGCACATATCAGCAACAGTCAAACATCAAGCCTGCTCAGCCAGTTTGTGAAAGCCCTGGCTCAATTTTTCCACTTAGCCAACCCCATAAGAAGGTGAGATGAACTGTAACCACAAAAGTAGTCTTCCATAAAGAATTGTTTGTGTCTCACCCACTCTAAACGGTTCCATAACAAAAAATGAACACAATTTATAGATACAGGTAACGCTAAAGCTCTGCAACCATTCAACCGCCATGCCAGTTTCACCACTTGATAACAGATTGCCATTGATGGTGACATATAAACCAAAACAACGGTGAAGTTACAAGCACCACATGCAATGTCAAAATGAAGATGGCTCTGAAAAACTTGAACTCTTAAAAACCCAATTGCATTCTCACATGCAATTGGCAGAAGCACCAGTCATCTCTCAAATAAGCAACTACCCCAATGCTGCGACTTGGATTTTATAATTGAAAGAAACTTGCCCAATTAGTTTTGGAGCTGGGTTCTTGCAAACTGGTCACAATGTCTTTGCTGGAGAACAATTCTGGTTTGGTGGGAATTTGTAATCTGCTTGCTTGTCTATTGTATCCAACTCTTTTTAACTCGTTGGACAATTCTCTCTTTTTCAATCTCCACAATGTCGCAGCTTGAGGAAAATGTTTGGGTTAAAAATCCCAAATGGGTTAAAATCCCGACCAAGCTATAAACTGTCACCCTGTGTTTCACAGGCAGGGGGATTCATCAAAATGTGTATGCCGTCCCTTAGATGGAGGTTAAACCCGCATCCCCTCTGCCAGCATAATTGTTGGATGGTATAGATTCCCATAGTGTGCTAAGTGAAGAGTAGGTGAGCCATAGCCAGCACCATGGCCAAATTCCAAATTCCTACCATATGTACACATCACTGATACTGAATTTTTACACATCACCGATAAAATATTCTGCTATGGAACCGAAAATTGGACACAAACAGCTACAATTGATTCCTGTATTAGTGGTGTTGATTTGAGAGCCACTTGGTGTATCCTGCAAATCTCACAACAGGAGCAGGTAACAAATGAATCACAGCTCTGTTTATATACTATATCCAGCTCTGTTAGTATATCTGAACCCAACCATCTTACTTGCTGATTTCATCGTTTCCTTACCTTCTCTGTCTCTTTCTTCCTTTCCTGTTTGTTTATCCCTTTGCCAGTTGTGCTAAATTGTTATCCCGCTACATCATTGCCACTTTAACCTTGCTCGTTCATGAGAGTCGCTCTTGTAGAAAAGGAAGAAGTTTGACAAATCTCTCAAATGAGCGACTTGCTTTCCACTATCGACTGTGCCAAACTGCTATGGTTTGGCCATCTATGCTGTTGCCAAGGTTGTGAAGCATCGATCACACTCTTTGCAGACCCTTCTACCGACTGGAAGCATCCAATAGGTAGACCATCCACCAGATGGAAAGACACCCTGACTCCACTTATGCAGCGCATTTTTTTGACTTGGGATGAGGCAATACAAGTGGCACAACACAGGCTAGCCTGAAGATCTCTCATTATTGCGTCGATGTTGTTGCTAAGACATGCCAGTTAATGAGCATTTAAAAATGAATCAAAGTTGGAATGCATTGATAAACTAGAGAGTTCATCGAACACAATACCCCGCGCAGTGTTTAAGTATACACTTCAATTCAAAAATAATGATTTTAAAAATCGTTTAAAAAATTCCAGAAGTTTAGCACGATTGACGTAGTCTCATACGCCACCCGGTTCAACATGTCCAAATACTGCAAAACTGGAGGTGCTTGGAAGTGCAAAGAAGGTGATTTGTGTTCTTCAGTGTTAAAGTATAGAACTAAGTTTAAATAAAATTAATTTGCAAAAGTTGTATAAATTAATTAACTCATGCATTTACCGCTGTTAACGCAGTGTCTATGACACCACCCTATCTAACACATTTGATGAGTTATTTGTGCCTGTTTTTTGTGTCCTTTGTGACATCCTTAAAAATAGTAAGTTTCCTGTTTGGAATTATTTTCAATTTTGTTTGACTGCCAGACAGGCAGAGAGAAAAAAAAATATCTTACTCCTCTCTGCGCTTATGCAAATGGCAGAAATTCAGAGACAAAGTACTGTAAAACGGCAGATTTTTTTTCCAATTCACGTTCTGATTCTTGTGCAAAGTATAACATTTAATTAAAATAATTTGTTGATCCTCGATCATAAACTGAGATTTGTATACAGACAGATGGACGGACATTAACCAGTTGCTTGACCCCACTTTTTGTTTCGCGTGTGCTGGTTAAATACCTGTGTATCACGTCTTGTAATGACCAGTCTGTGTGGCTAAATTGGAAATCTCTGGCTTTATCTGCCCAGATGCTGACCAGCAGGCTTACGCCTTTGAAGCTCCAGAGTGAAGCACTGCAGAAATGCATGGCAAACTGACATGGACTAAAAATAAAGGACATTTGTACCAGAATCGGTGGTGTAATGGTTATAATGTTCACTCTGAGTCTGGGAGATCAGCGGTTTGAAGTCTCATCAAGTCGTACCAAAGACATAACATTGTACATGCTGCTTCCTTGCTTGATGCTCAGCATTTACAAAGGATAGAGCACGGACAAACAATCATAGGTTGGGCCACCATTGTGCAAGCTTTGTTGGGCTTAATGGCCTCCTGTATTGAAGTTCCGTGTACAGAGAATCATACGTAAACATAGCTGTGAATCATACTTAAAACAAATTTACATTGAAGTTACATATTTTCACAATTTGTGAGGTTTAGTTGAAAATCGTCTTATGATGCTAAATTTTCTACCAAAGCCTATTATTAATATAATACCCTTGAAATATAACAAGCTTTTAATAACAACAAGAGCGAGATTTGCTTTGTAATACATGTTCCCGATCAATATGATATTTTCTCAGTCCAAAAAGGGCATAACTCTGAAAAATTGATGGAACGCTTTGAAACTGGAACTTGTTCTGTACCTTTATCATAAGAAACCATGTACCAAGTTTCAGTTCAAAATGTTAAAGGGTATGGGAAAAAGTCTGGAAAACCACAGGTTGGATGGATGGACAGAGAGATGGAGAGAATACCTGTAGTCCCTTTCAATGATACTGGAAGGGGACTAATAATAACTATATGTACAAGTACTGTATGTTCGTCGATTAAAGACAACAAGTGGCAACTTACCACATAATAGCTGCAGCGTGCAGAGTGTAAGTAGGACACCTGCAACATACAATGAGGAGATAAATCAGAAAAAAAAAATGTAGGGTTTAAAATCACTTCTGAGCAGGAAAACTGAGAACGATTTCTTAACTTCACTGAATGTTTTGATGATGCTTCGATCTCGAGATGTTACTTCTCGTATTTTGTGTAATTTTACAGGTGATGTCTGGATGTTAGAATTAACGGAAAATGTGAAAGGAGGTTTGGAGATACAAGTATATGTAATTAGAGAATGAGGGGGAAAGTATGGTCAGAATTCCACCATTCTTCGGTACATATAATGAATGTCTGGCACTTATTAATGTTATTTCACGAGTGATGGACATTGAAACTTGGTGACGGAGAATGATGGCCTTACCCTGCCATGAGGGAAATGCCATGATGGAGGTGATGCTCCTCAATGTGGGAGGACAAAATGTTTTGGTTGTTGCCTGAATGTGAGAAATAAGATCAATTCAAGAATGGTGAACAAATGAATGTTCATTAAACGTATAACAGGTACTGTATTGCATGCTTATCATCACTTATTTATTCAGAAATGTACACCAAATTCGTACTTTGCTGCACAATTTTATTCTTATTATTTTGTCATAGTTTCAGTTCTCGTATTTCAGAAGCTCCTGGTGGAGAGAAACATTCATGTGGGTTTTGTTGTTGTTAACCTCCGCCATCTTCGAAGATGGATGGAGGTTACTGTTTTCACCCCTTTCTGTTTGTTTGTTTGTTTGTGAACAGTATTACAGAAAAACTCCTCGACGGATTTCGCCGAAACTTGGTGGGGGGGGGGTTAGGTATGGTCCAAGGATCATGCCATTAAATTTTGGACTTGGTCCCCCCCCCAAAAAAAAATTGTTAGAGAAAAGGAATTTTTTTTTTGCATTTCTACATGTTTTAAGTGATTTCCAACCCCCCCAAAAATAATTGTTACCCCCCCACCCCAAAAAATTGAGAATTTTTTTTTTTGCATTTATATGTTTTAAGTGATTTTCAACCCCCCCCCCCAAAATTGTTACCCCCCCCCAAAAAAAAAGGATTTTTTTTTTGCATTTCTACATGTTTGAAGTGATTTCCAACCCCCCACCCCAAAAAAAATTGTTTGAGAAAAATTTTTTTTTGCATTTTTACGTTTTAAGTGATTTCCAACCCCCCAAAAAAATTTAGAGAAAAAAAATTTTGCAACTTTTTTTTTCAACAAAATTTCGATTTTTTTTTTTGCATTTTTACATGTTTTCAGTGATTTCCAACCCCCTCCCCCCCAAAATAATTGTTACCCCCACCCCAAAAAATTGAGAATTTTTTTTTGCATTTTTACGTTTTAAGTGATTTCCAACCCCCCCCAAATTGTTACCCCCCCCCCAAAAAAAAGGAATTTTTTTTTTTTGCATTTCTACATGTTTGAAGTGATTTCCAACCCCCACCCCAAAAAAAATTGTTTGAGAAAAATTTTTTTTTTGCATTTTTACGTTTTAAGTGATTTCCAACCCCCCAAAAAAATTTAGAGAAAAAAAATTTTGCAACTTTTTTTTTTCAACAAAATTTCGATTTTTTTTTTTGCATTTTTACATGTTTTCAGTGATTTCCAACCACCCCCCTGCTCAAAAATGTTGGAGAAAAGAACTATAACTGTCAGCACTGTTGACATCATATTTAATGAATAAGATATAAGGTTCACTTGAGTGACCCAGCAGTATTGGCGGCGCAGGTTTTGCACTCTCCCGAGTGCTCCCCCTCTAGTTTTCCATGTGTATAGGTGACTGACCAGTTTATCAGCTTCTTTCAATCAGCAGACAGTAATATAGCTGAAGTCTATCTGCCTCAAGTGTAAGGAACTTTGACACAGGATGGAGTTATCTAAAAAGCTGTACCGAGGATGTCTCAAAAAGAAATACAAGTCATTTATGTAAACCAATGATTTATCCCAAGATATTGCCTTAATGTATAACTGGAAAAGTATCCCCTCTAGCACAAAACACTTATTGTACAAATCTAGGAAATCTGCCAGCAAGTCAAAGACAATGCCATTAGTAGAAATCCCAGCAATCCAGGTTGTATGTCAGACCATCTCATAATTATGCACAAACCTCACATGCACAATCAAATTAGCAAACTTGAGCAATATCCAGTGCATCTGCCCTTAATCTTTGCTTGAGTTCGAGTTAGTAAAAGAAGGATGTCTAAAGTGGAATGCCCAGGCTGGAAACCAAACCAATGGTCAGATAATCGAGTTGGAGAAGAGAGAAAAAACATGAACTTCAGCCACAAGTATCAATTTCTGAGGCCTGATTTTGGCTTCACAGTTAGGGTGGCTGGATGAAGATCTTCGGGACTCGAGTTCAAGCCCCCGTCTGTCCGTTTAATTAACACCAGGTAGGGCTGACTCAGGCTGTCATCCTTCCGAGGTTGGAAAAATGAGGACCAGTTTTCTGGTAAAAGGGGCATTTCATCAGTGGCACAGTTGCACCCCAAAAAATGACGCAACCAACCAGCCATAGGCTGCATTGGAATAAATAATTAATCCCCTTACCTTGTTAATTATGTGAAAAGGGCTGACTGATCTGCAATTAAGCGGAGCAGATGTGGTGCCTTTGCTGCAAATCGTGGTATTTGTGAGCCCCTTTTCACAAGGAACGCACTTTTCTGAACAAATCTGCAAAAGAGCAAAGAAAGAGGAATATCAAAGACAAATACACAAAGTTTGAAGAAGAGAAGTCGGAAACAATTGGAACCAGTTACCAATGAGGTGTCACTTTGGCTAAGCAGTTCTACACTTTTATAAATGAGAAGCTCAGTTATTCAGACAGAGAAGAGGGTGACACTTCATTCGTAAGAATACATGAGAACGCTTTTTTTCTCCCAGCAAAACAGTGTTCAGATAATGTCGTGAGCTGTATCCATCACGTCTCCCTCCTTCAAAGAAAAGGAACAGACGAATAACACATTCATTCTATTTTCTTTTTTACTATTTCACCAAATATCACCAGATATTCTTCACCAAACACCACCAGGAATTTGAACCATGCAGGTTTGGATTTCAAGGTCAAATAGTTGGATTACTTGTTGCCTTTTTGTTTCTTCAGTCCTTACCTCCAGTTGAGTAGAGGTGTATGAGCGTGACTTCTCCTCCTTTATCTGTCCTCATATGGTGAAGCTTCCGAGGTGAGCCGCACTTTTGAGGTAGTACCACTTGTATAAATAATGAACCAACACTGTGAAGAATTTGAAGAGGATTGGATGTGCAAGAACCAGAAACTGCCCGATGCAAATGTATTGCCTCCAGCATGCACACTCACATCATTGGGAAATAAGGAATTTTACAGATGCTCTTTAAGTCATTATCCAAATCATTATCCATGATCTAAATTTCTTCAAAAGACTAATTTGCTCCACTTCTCCCAACCCCCGTCCCACCCCCCTGCCCCCCATCCTGGATCGATGCTCAGGGAAGGGTGAGGTGATAATTAAAGGTTAAAAATGTGATAAACTGACAGTGATGAAGTGGTAACACAGTTGGACAGTGCACGAACAGGAAAAGAGGGGTGGGGGGGAGAGAGAAAGGGAGAAAGGGAGAAAGGGAGAAAGGGAGAAAGGGAGAAAGGGAGAAAGGGAGAAAGGGAGAAAGGGAGAAAGGGAGAAAGGGAGAGAGAGAGAGAGAGAGAGAGAGAGAGAGAGAGAGAGAGAGAGAGAGAGAGAGAGAGAGAGAGAGAGAGAGAGAGAGAGAGAGAGAGAGAGAGAGAGAGATAAAGGAGAAGAAGAAGAAGTAGATATAGAAAGTAAGAGCTGAGGAGATGAAACAGTATAATTTGAGATGGTTGAGTTATGTTAGGTGGGATTAATGGGCTGGAGTAGAGTGTGAGTAAAGATTGGGGATGACAGAAGATAGTAATTCACCAATTGCTTGAAACCCTGGAAATAAGAGTGGGATTGAAGTCACAAAAGGGAGGAAGAGGACAGAGTGGAGGTGTGCAGTAAGGTCTGGATTTGGGGATTTTAACCAGCAGGTGGTTTCAAGAAGAATATGTGCATCCGAGACTTGCTGAGGAGAGTCGGAGGTCTGAGCAAGCAGAGGGAGCGAGACCGGACATAAGAAAAACAAAAAATAAAAAAACAAAAAAATGAGCAATCAGAGATTGCAGACCCTCACCTGGATTTCTTTTGAGTGGAGAATTTTTATAGGTTTGAGGGTGTATCCAATATGGCTGCCAAACCATGTGACCTATGACATCATAAGTATGAACCTTTTGTTCCTCATGAACAGGCGGTCATACATGTAAAGTTTCACCTCGATCTGTCCAGCCACTTCAGAGAAGAAGATTTTGAAGGTTTAAAATATATATATATATATATATATATATATATATATATATATATATATATATATATATATATATATATATATATATATATCTTCTTCTTCTCCTTTCGGCTGCTCCCGTTAGGGGTCGCCACAGCGGATCATCCGATCCGCATAGTGATTTGGCACATGTTTTACGCCGGATGCCCTTCCTGACGCAACCCTGGTCGCCTCTTACGACACAGGGATATGGTACACCTATTTTAACCGGGGTATACACCGGCCCAGTATACTGGTACTCATTTCGCCGACCTCGGAAGGATGACAGGCTGAGTCAACCCCCTGGTGTATTAATTCAGTGGCCCAACGGGGCTTGAACTCAGGACCTTTTGGATCCCAAGCCGCTGCCCTAACCACTGCGCCAACACACCAGGATATATATATATATATATATATATATATATATATATATATATATATATATATATATATATATATATATATATATATATATATATGGCTGCCGAATTACGTGACTGATGACGTCATCAAAAAATTTTCTGTGTACCATTTTATCCCGAGATGACCCTCAAAAATTTTCATACTGATCGGATGTAGCGTTCTACATATGCAATTATGACATCATAATGAAGGCACCTATGTCATACAAAATCACACTCATTCCCCATGAAGAGTACTTGCTATGTGCCAAGTTTCAATTTTTTTCCTTCGTGCGGTTTCAGAGATAGAGGTCCAAATTTTTTACGTTTTTCTTACATGGCTGCCACACCACGTGACCTATGTCGTCATAATTATCATTAAACATTCTACATGAGTAAGCACACCAATGGTGAAAATTTCTTCTTAGGCTGACACGCGGTTGTGGAGAAAAACACGAAAGTTCTGTGCGGGCAAACAGACAAATGAAATTGCTTGTTGAGCAAGGAATTTCCAGAATAACTTTGTCATATCTCCATGATCTCTGAAAAAACAAAAACCTGGAAATCAACTTGGTTCTTATAAGTCGATAGTGCTACTGTTTAATAAGTTATAGCACTTAGTTTGGTCATGATCATAACTTAGAAGTCAATCGGACTTGAAATGGTGTTTTTTATCGCAATTTGAAAGTTTTGACCCGACCCCCCTGACATTCGACCCCCGACCGCTAAGAAGGGTGTTGGTGTAACACCACAATGAGACATATGGTTGGATGCAGTATTGGAAGATGCACATTTTGGATTTGGTTTGAAGTCGATACGACCATTTTAGCGGACGTTATTGCGAAAATAAGAATTTCGGTTTTTCAGTGACCTTGACCTTTGACCTAGATTCACCAAAAACGACAATGTCTAAGTTGGACCATGGCCGGCGTCTGTACCCAGTTTGGTCATGATCGCTGAAACGGTGTGGCTGCTACAGGGTAAACAAACACACAAACAAACAGAATGACACATACAACCGACCAACATAAATGCCGAAATCCGAAGGAAATCCGAAGGATTCCGGCGATTAATGAAAAATCACTCATAGAGTGACACGTGATGAAACGGAACATTATTCGGAGAAGTGCATACCTCTGCCAGGCTAAACAGTTTACATTTTTCATCCCACTTAGAGATTGGATCTGAATCCAGATCTTAACCAAAATCGAATCATCTTGTCACCTAAATAATTCATCTCCCTAGTTTTGTCACAACTCATCCACAACATTTTGATATATCATGCTTTTCATAGTTTTTGACCCAATCTCTCAATGGTGAAGGATCACCTGAAAAATTATCGAACCTGATCCAGATTTCGATCATCAAATCATCATTTGGATCATCCTAACATGTCCACGAAGTTTCATCCGAATCCATCCACAACTTTTTGAGATTTCATGCAATATCGTTTTTAGCCCCATCTCTCAATAGTGAAGAATGAGTTAAAAATTAAATAATTCTCGTACCCAGATCTACCTTCGGATCGTCACCAAAATCGAATCAATTAGTCCTTGTCATACACCCAATGCGTGCACCTAGTTTCATGTGAATCCATCCATAACCTTTTGAGATATTGTGCTATATATCGTTTTTGGTCCTATCTAATGGTGAAAAATCACTTAAAGAATTCTCATATCTGGATCCGGAATCGGATCTTTACCAAAATTAAGCATTGCTGTCTTTGGCCCATCACCTGTACACACAAGAAATTTCAGAACGATTGCTTGAAAACTGTGGCCAAAAATGGTGTGTCAGACAGTGCACAGACAAACGCTACAGACCAACATACTTGGAAACAAAAAAATTCGTCAAGTAACAAAGACACTTCTCAAATTATAGATGGTATTGATGATTTAAATCTCAGCTATCTTTTGTCAACTTAACTTTGGGAAACAAGGTCATCTTTTCTCTTTCAGTATGCACAGATTATTTCAGTATTATCTGAAGCACAAGGCTTACAAAAGACAGTAATGAATAATTAGAAATTCATGTCTTTCACATTTAGTTTAAGTAACATTATTTGATGTTATCTAAACGATTACATTGAAACCATATTGAAATAGCTCAATTAGCAACCTTTTACCACCTTGACTTTTCCCCGACTGGAATAAAGCCCCTCCCCAATCCCTTCCCCCGATGAGATAACAATCCCACCCATCCCCCCCCCCTTTTGCCACGCCACCATCCTTTCTAGCTAATTCCTCTCCAGCATCTCCCTCACGACACCGACTTCTCTTTCCCTTCTTCGCATGTACCCACATCATACATACATACAGTGTGTGTATATATATATATATATATATATATATATATATATATATATATATATATATATATATATATATATATATATATATATATATATATATATATATATATATATATATACACATACATACATTATATAGTTTTTGACCCTATCTCTCAAAGGCAGACTCTCGAAAAGAAAATAAAACTCGTATTCAGATCTGGATGCAGATCTTCACTAAAATCTATTCAGTTCGTCCTTGTCACACACCCAACCTGTCCACAAAATATCATCAATCCGTCCACAACCTTTTGAGATATTCTGCACACAGACAAACAAACAAACAAACAAGCCGGTAGGTGGCAATGGGTTGCCGAACATGGAAACTATAAGATATAGAGCAAAATGGATGTCATATAGCGCATAGGGAATCACCTTAAGATTATGCATATCAAATCTCATCCAGTTCCATCTACTGATAACTACTCGGTATCCATTTGAATGAAAAGTACCGAAAATGCGTTTTGAAATCGGAAATCCCCAAAGTTCGAGGGGGTGCTGTGGGTGAACAAAGATCTAAATCGAAAATCTGGCTCGATTGTTTGTGCACAATGTATTCCAGACGATTAGTGTGAATTTTCATGACCATCCGACCATAACCCTAGGAGGAGTAGCATTTGTTGCGAAGGCACCTCCAGCTCTTGCATATTATCGATTTTTTTCACAAATTGACCTTTGACCCCTGACCTAAGCGAAATCCGTCAATATGTCCTGAGGCAAAGTTGTAGTACTCATTGAGTACCATGAACCTGCAAAGTTTCATTCGTATCGATGCACTCACCTGGTCGCCAGGGGGCCTTCAATTTTCGCGCATACCCGAATTGTAGCGGGCGCTGCGGGTAAAGTATTCAATATATCACAAAAACCGGAATATATTTGATAGAGCATCACTTGTGGATCATTCGTGCCAAATTTCATAACCCTACATGGGATAATGGCTTTCGGAATTGATTTCGCGTGAACGGTACAGATTTCGAAGGTTTTTCGGTTGTTGCTAGGGAACCAAAGCGTCCCTAGCAACCATCACAATTTCCAAAGCACGAGGTCATAAGATGTACCTACCACCCGAGTTTGGTCAAAATCGGCCCACGTTTACTACCAATTATGCTGATGACAAACGAACAAACATCCAAACAAACACAGAATTACTGACAACAATAAGGGTCACCTATTTCGGCGAGCCAACAGAAGGGTGAAAACATAACCTCCACCGTCCACCTTCGGTGCCGGAGGTAATAAATAGATGCACAAAATACGTGTAATTGAGCACAATATCTTTTACCAGATGAATAGTCATGTTCTCAAATTATTTGCAAAAAGTTATACAAATACAGAACGATCTTGATACAGTTCTAATGGACTTGTTCTTGTCACAGCAGAAACATCTCCCATCATATCATTTACATGTTCAGCACGTTCATTTCAACAAGTAACCCAATGACAAATCCCCGTGAAGGTAAACATACCTTCACCGATGCATGGCATCAAATTAAAAAAGGAGATTGGGTTCAGAGCTTTTTGTCCGCACATTTGATGGCCTTCCTTGTTAATATATAGACAAACAGTCATATCAAAATGGTGATAAAAATATCAATATTTCATGCGAATGGTGCAAAGCATATCAAGGCAATAAAGTGAGTGTAATAAATTCTGATGAATCATTACACACTTCTTACAAATACAGGACTTCAGTTCCCACAACTGGTTCACGTCATGAAATATAACTTTAAGAGACCATTTCAGATGTTTCCAGGTTATAGATGAAATATTTATGTAAAATTGGGTTAACAAGCTTACAAAGCCTTGGAAAAACTTGGTAATTTTAGTTTACTTTTGTTGGACACAAAACCAAAACTCATTGAAGAGTGACTGTGTGTGTGTGTGTGTGTGTGTGTGTGTGTGTGTGTGTGTGTGTGTGTGTGTGTGTGTGTGTGTGTGTGTGTGTGTGTGTGTGTGTGTGTGTGTGTGTGTGTGTGTGTGTGTGTGTGTGTGTGTGTGTATTCTCAGTGAAACCACGTCATTGCAGACAGCTGTCAGCTTTTCAAAGGTGTGTAAAGTAAAGGTCAACTAGCAGTAAAAGCTCATGGTTTGAGATACAGTACATGACACACTTGAGGAAAGCCGATGCTTATTGATAAAAGAGGAAAATGCATTGGTAAAGGAGAAAACGGGTGAGGAGTTGGAGGGGAAGGGGAAGAGGGCATGCCTGGTGTTGGATTCATGGTTAGGGTGGTGGGCTTGGGATCTTTGCATCCTGAGTTCAAATCACTTGGCTGGTGAATTAATACCAGGTGGAGTTGACTCTGCCTGTCATCCTTACGAGGTCGGTAAAATGAGTACCAGCTTGCTGGTATCCTGTGTCGGAGTAGCGACCCATCCAGGATTGTGCCCAATAGCCAAGGAGACTGCTTAGGCAGCACCAACGCTCTGCACAGAGGATGATCCCGATGGATGGATGGATGGATGGATGGAAGGGGGCTTGGTTCATGCAAAATTGTGACATCATCATCCTTTATCGTCTCTTTCAAATCCTAGTCAGTAAACCCACACTTGGACAATGATGCGCAGTTAGTGTCATCGTTGCATTTTTTTATGTGTCATGTACTTACATATTTATATGTGCTGGCAGGATAGCTTAGAGGTGTACACACACGCCTCTGAGCTGTCTAACCTGGCTTTGGATCTCAACCCAGCTACTCGTACAAACTGTCATCTTGATGTTTTGCATGCACGGCGATCCATCATTATGTGCGCCACCCATGAGAAGGATGTTAAACTGAAGGGTTGGTAGTGGTTTGCCACACTGATTGTGGAGGTGGAGGTGAGCTATCGCTGTTGCCCTGGCCAAATTTTAAATTCCTGTTACCATCAGTTGAACGTCAGGCCTTGCCAGCTGGCTCATGAAACTTGGCCCCAAAACGTTCCCTGGCTGATCCCACAAGTTGATGGGAATAACTGGTGAAATTTGGCCCCAAAACGTTCCCTGGCTGATCCCACAAGTTGATGGGAATAACTGGTGAAATTTGGCCCCAAAACGTTCCCTGGCTGATCCCACAAGTTGATGGGAATAATTGGTGAAATTTGGCCCCAAAACGGTCCCTGGCTGATCCCACAAGTTGATGGGAATAATTGGTGAAATTTGGCCCCAAAACGGTCCCTGGCTGATCCCACAAGTTGATGGGAATAATTGGTGCCGTTAAAGTAGGAGTGAGTATTTCAGAAGTATGACGTTTGAATAGCCCATGTATTTTTTTAGTGTTTGTTGTTTCCATTCCTCATTTAATGTCTTTCAAAGTAGGAGTAGGTGTGGAGGGAGTTTTCTAAGGACGTAAGAAATATAACTAAGAAAAATATTTATTTTGTAAGCAGCCAGCAGCAAAATATACTATCTGCCATTTAAAAAACAAAAAAAAAAACATCGAATTGATCAAGTAATTTTGAAGGGCTCTTCAAGTGTTTATATTAAGGGCGTTTTTGAAATGAGGAATGTACAAATATCTAACTACAAGTGTCGACATAACGTAGTTTCCAAATGCAATAATTCGTTCAGCACGTGTACCTAGTACACCCTCAAGGTTTTAGAGGTTACACGAGACATTCTGAACAACTGCAAAACAGTCTGTGAAACACGAGCAGGTGGATTATCCAAAAAAACACACTCATCACGTTACTCAGAAAAGGAGAGGGATCAAATTATATTGGACACCTTCAAGCAGAGTCTTCCATTGTCCATTTTGCAAGATTCGAACATGAATAGAGGAACTGTTTATGTCCTCAGAATAAGTTATTAAGCCACTACATAAACAAGAGATATGCCAATAAGTGGTCGTCCCAGGATAACGACTCCCGTTCAGGACCGACACATTGACATGACCCATCTATGCAGTCGGTCTCAAACTGTTCAGAGTACTGCAAATAAACCCCCTGGACCTCGACGTAGTGATTGTTGCCGGAGAGGTGGATATACCTGGCCGGTATTGGTGTTTGGGTTTCATCACTAATAGTTTACTCTCTCTGGTGTTTGGTTTTCAAATGTTTTAGCATATTGGACAAATTACAGTGATGAGCAAAGTCGATTGAACAAAGTGAACGTGCAACTTTCGGACTGTCTTCTTTAATCTTCCCGAAATAGTTCCAAACTACACTTCTGGACCTTTTGAACAACAAGTTGTGAAAACTTTATCAGTCGATGTGTTGCCTACTCGTCCATCAGCAAAGCAATCGGCACGCTTTACTGGCCAATTCTATATGCCTTGCTACTCATTTAAAAGGAGCATGCCCTTGGGCATGTTTAATTCCAAGTAACTTGCTTTTGCTGCTATATTGCAAATGGGATGCTCCAGGGGCATGTTCCTTTTCAATTAATACATTACCAAGCCATGTGCACCCACAAAATGCCCAACAGTGTTGAAAATAATTTTCCCCGAAAAAGAAATGCTTCTTTCTATGAAGTAGGAATGACTCAGAATCGATGTCGATTCTGGTTCACCACTCGATTCCTTTCAATTCCATGGATAGAATCGAGTACAGTACCTGGGAATCGATTCCACCCACCACTATTAAGCACTCAAGTAAATACTCTAACGTACCGGTTGATATGGAATGGCTGGCTTGGCCATATTAAACACCGTCTGGAGACGTCCGGACACAACCATGGACATCCGGAGTATCAAACAATGTGCGAATTGGACAAATGAACACTTTTTTATTAGCAGCTGGAACCGTTGTTAAGTTCAATTCCATCGTTTAACTTTTGAAATTTGCTTCAGGTTAAGAGATTCTAGAGCTTATCGCATTTCAGCAATTTGCACATTAACACTTCAGTCATTTCCACACTGTGTTTAATATGACCGCATTGGCTTGGCAAGTGATCTGAAACGTGTGCGGAAAATAAACAAAGCCCCAAACACTCGGAGACGCCGGAGTGTCAAACAATGTCTGAATTGTACAAATGAACACTTTTTTTTAAGTAGTCTGAACTGATGCTAAGGTCAATTCTGCAGTTAAAATTTTGAAATTTGGCTCAAGTGAAGATATTCTAGACTTTAGAGCTTATTGCACGTGTGGAAATGAAATAAAGCCATGAACACTGGCATTCCCAGGTGTTTATAAGCATTGTGATGTATGCAGTAGTTGTAGGTATGATGAGGCACTCGATGATATGAGTGAAGAAAGTGAAAAAATTTTTGAGCGCTTTATCTGTATATTACTAAAACTCTCATGTTGTATGTATGTATGTATGTATGTATGTATGTATGTATGTATATGTATGTTCCCAAAATACAGCCAAAACAGTACACTATAGCACAAAAAACTTCGGCCCACCTGACTCACCATTCTCCTGCGATGTGCAGTATCAAGTTTCGTTCAAATCGGGCAACAAAACAAATTATTAAAAAATCAATTCCCGATTCAGTCAAGTACTCTTGGGGAAAATTTGATCAATGCAAACAACCTCAGCAGTTTTGTTCGCTGGAGCTATCTTGTTTTTTTTTTCTTGAAACGATTTTTTTTCCATCAACCGCTGTCACAACGGGAACTCAACGGGTCCACGGGTCGTCTCGTTGTTGATAAAATGTTGCGGCCTGTTCCAAGTCTAGGAATTGTTTGAGCAAGCTGAACAAAATGGCGAATTAATACCCCCAGCAAGTCGACAGAGGGATGACGCTTTGATAAACGATAATTAAATAAGGCCATTTATTATATCTTCAAAAAGGGTGTTTAAATTAACCCAAACACCCACTTTTCATTCATGCACTACAATGAAGTTCCCTTAATATGCATGCAAAGTTTGGGCCACTAGGTTTCATGGTTTTAGAGTAATAAAGGAGAAACACACACACACACACACACACACACACACACACACACACACACACACACACACACACACACACACACACACACACACACACACACACACACATTGATTTAAACCTCAAAGTGTTGGTAAGCTTCATGGAACATTATTTATTCAAGTAATCTAGACATGGAAGCCGTTCCAGGATAGTAAAAACTTGACTCCATGCTCCTCTCATTGCCGGGAGGAACAAGAGCAGCCATGTCGAGCTGTCTTTGTATGTGGTCTGTCGCTGTCTCCCAGGCTTCGTCTACGTCTTCCAGGTCTTCGCTCTTGTTGATATCCAAAGTAGAAGCAGCCAAGGCCTCTGTCAGAGCTGCCATGGGATGTAATTCGGACGAAGATCAATTGTTACTCAAAGAGCAACAGATGCAGCAACGATTGATGACTGCACAGCTGCAGAGTGATCTCGAGCAGCAAGATGCAGCAACAGAGTTATTTCAAGCAGCAACAGACACAGCAAAAGCAGTAACAGACATAGCAACAATTGAAAGCTTCACAGCAACATATATATCTCGAACATCTGAAGCGGGAGGAAGAAGTGGCTGTAGCTAGTTCAGGCCTGCTTTGAGGTGATTACCAGTGTGACCACTCCTCATTTTCATAAATGCCAAGGTGAGCCAATGAAAAAAGCCAAGAATTCACAAGGTTTCGGAAAAGCGATGATAATTGAAAACCAAGACACCAAGGTGAACAACGAATGGCCAAGATCTTGTGAAAAAAGCCAAGGAGTGGTCACACTGGTGATTACTGATGCTCTGGGTTGGGACAAATTCGCCAATATTTTGGCAGCTGGATTCCCTACACCTGCGGAGAAGGTGGAAATGCTGTTGTCCAGGAATGCCACATCTTTGCCACCATTCATTCTATCTGAAGATGATATTGAAGGTATTCCACGGAATACCTGAGTGTGTGCTGACACAACCATGTCGCTCGAACCACTGTCATTTCAGAAAGACCCCCTTTCACCGGCCGTCAACGCTGCGTCACCAGAAATCGATTGATAACTAAACATCAAACCTGGACAACAGGCCAGTTCTGTCTGTTCAGTAAAACACGATGCCAGATCCTGGTCTATTGTACGCAACTCACCAGATACCAACTAATGCCTTATGAACAACCTTTGTATCATCACCCTTCTACAATGCTGTGTCATGGCTGCGCATCGATCCCTACTGTATTAACCTGCCCCGTTATGAGCTCGTGGGTAATAAACCCGGCTCCGGTTATGACCGCTCGGTATCCCAACATGTATACTGACCTTACGTCACTACCCAGTGGGATTACAACCAACAACCAATCGGGTTATTTCTCATCAAATTCAATGTACACCCGTGCTGTACCCTCATATGCTACGAGTACGTACAACACACATCCGGCAAAAACATTACCAGTGTCAAGAAGTCAAGCCACCAATCATGCCAACAGTGATGCCTGCCATGCAGGACTGTGTAACTATCTGTCTCGTCGAGATTTAGTTTCAAACAGAATTTCTGTTTGACGATAAACCTGAGAAATTCAGGGCATGGCATGCAGCCTTCCAGAACATGATCAGAGGGGTACCACTGGTCCCCAATGAACAGCTTAACCTCATGATTCAACAAATGACTGATGGTTCACAATCCAAAGCACTCATAGATCATCTTAAATGAGTAAATTTATCACCCTGATGTCGGTTTAGAGGTCAGGTCAGGTATGGGAGCATGTGCCAGAACAGCACGTCGCTGCGTCCACTTTCTGCCGGTACTCCAGGGGCCTCCATCTGGCCATCCCCCAGGTAGATGCCAGGCCCATCCCCATCTCCTTGAGATGATGGTCAACCTGTTGCAACCATGAGGCACGTGGTCGACCTACTGGCCTCCTCCACTCATGAGACTCCCTCGCTGAGAGAATCTGGTGAGCAGGATCAGAGTCAGGAAAATGAGCCACATGTCCATACAGCCGCAACTGATGCTCATGGACTATGCAGGTAACAAATCTCATCCGAGTCTCTCTCTCAGCAACCGCTCGTTGGACACAAAATCCGACTAGCGATAGCCAAGGATTCTCCGAAGAGACCTGGTACCAAAGGAATTAAGTCTCCGTCTCAGATCCTTGGTCAGAGTCCAAGTCTCGCACCCATAGAGCAAGACTGGAAGTACCAAGGACCTGAAGACTCGGACTTTCGTCCTCCCGCACAGGTACCGGCGGCGCCACACCCCATGATCCAGTGAATCCATGACTCCCCAGGCCCGACCCAGACGTCTATTGACCTCTGACTCGCAGCCAGCAGAAACATGAATATCACTGCCAAGGTAAGTGAATCTCTCCACGACCTCAACATCCTCACCACAAACAGACACAGACAGGACAGCAGCATCCAAGATGTCACCGAAAGCCTGGATCTTAGTTTTGACCCAAGAAACCCGTAATCCCAACGGCTCCGACTCCTCGTTCAGCACCTCGAGGGCCCCCAAGAGGATGTCTAAAGTCTCCGCAAAGATGACTGCATCATCTGCAAAGTCAAGGTCCGAGATCTTGACATTCCCAAATGACGCACCGCAACTTGATCTCTCCGACATCCTCCCTAGAATCCAGTCCATACAAGTGCTGAAAAGTATGGGGGCAAGTACACATCCCTGACGAACTCCAGTAACAACTAGAAATAAGTCAGAGATGGTACCACCACACTCCACAGCACTCTCAGTACCAGAGTAGAGTTCAGACATCAGATCGATCAGTTTTGGTGGCACCCCACGAAGACCAAGAATCCTCCAGAGGACATCCCGATTCACTGAATCGAATGCTTTACAGAGATCAACATAGGCTGCAAGCAGCCCCTGCCGAAACTCTCGTCTGCGTTCGGTGAGGACACGAAGTGCAAGGATACGGTCAATCGTTGACCTCTTTGGTGTAAAGCCTGACTGCTCTGGACGCTGGTGCTCAAGCAGATGGTGGCGAACCCTATCGAGAATTATCCGAGCAAAGACCTTGCCCGGCACTGAGAGCAGCATCACCCCTCGGTAGTTGTTGCAGCCTTGGCGATCACCCTTCCCTTTCCAGAGAGGGACAACAAGGCCCCTCTTCCAGTCAGTTGGGATGATGCCTGTGTTCCAGGCAGAGCACAAAACTGCATGCAACGACACGAGTGCAGCATTTCCACCAGCCTTGAGAAGTTCGGCATGGATGCCACAGATCCTTGGAGCTTTGCCCCGTTTCAACTGGTTCACCGCAGCCCGTGTTTCCACAAGCGTAGGTGGACCACAGTTGATTCGAGGGTCAGCAACAGGGATTGTAACACCCTTGACGTCCAACTCGACAGTTGGTGGATCAGCCTGGTACAACCGCTCAAAGTAACCGGCCCAGTGGGCCTTCACTTCAGACTCCTCTGTCAAGAGCCTACCACTCTCTGCTCGAACTGTAGTGCTCCGAGGGATGGGCTTGGATGAACATAATGCGCAAATTCCCCTGTAAGCGGGACGACAATCACCTGTCCACAGGTGATGCTCTACCCCCTCACAGATTCCTCGCACATAGGCCTCCTTGTCCACCCTCAGTGCACGTACAGTTTTACGCCTCAGCTCGCTGAACAGCTCAGCTCTGCCATTCAGCCTGGCCCTGCGACTCTGGTCAATGGTATACAGTGTCCCTTGAGAGACAAAATTCTTCTTTGCCCTGCGGTGAGCTCCAAGGCATCCACCGGCAACATCAAGGACGGTGGTCTTGAAGGCGCTCCACAACTCTTCAGGACCCCCCAAAGCACCCAGACCCCCCAAGTGTCCACTCAGCCTGTTCGCAAACTCCTCAGCTACTCTCTCATCCCTGAGCTTGGCAACATCCAGCCTCGGCTGGGATGGTACCATTCTCCAGGATTTAAGGTGCAGCTTTAGGGTTGCTACAACAAGCCTGTGGTCAGTATTGAGGAACTGAGCACTCCGGTAGACCCTGCAGTTCTGGATCATCCTCCAACGACCGTCAATGAGGACATGGTCAATCTCCTTTGCCACACCGCCAGCGTTGGAATACCAAGTCCAGCGATAAGCTTGTGGGCGCTGAAACCATGAACCAGCCACTCTAAGTCCATGACTTCTTGCAAAGTCAAGGAACTTAGTGCTATTCTGGTTCATAGTTCCTGACCCAAGGGGACCAACACACACCTCATAACTGTCCCTATCAGTTCCAGTCGATGCATTGAAATCCCCCAAGACTAGAAGTGTATCTCGTCTGGGGCACTGATCAACCACAGACTCGAGTGTAGCGTAGAATGCATCCTTCACGGTGAGATCACTCGCCTCAGTCGGAGCATAAACAGAGACCAGGGAAATGACACCTAAGGAGTGACGAATCCTTAATCTCATAATACGCTCGTTGACCGGTGTTACCTCAATTATCATTGGGGTCAGCTTATTGGACACAGCTACAGCAACTCCTTGGGTATGGTAACCATCAGAGCGACCAGACCAATAGTAGGTGTAACCACCCACCATTATCTCGCCGCAATCCGGTCTCCGAACCTCAGAGAGAGCTGCAATCCCGATGTCCAAATGCTTGAGCTCAGATGATAAGAGACAGGTGATCATCCTCTCTTAGGGATAGGACATTCCAGGCACCCACCCGAAGGGACCGCCTCAGGTTAACCCAAGGAGACCGCCGTCTGGTGGACGACACCTCAGCACCACTCCGACACACTCTCCTGCAATCTGACCCAGGGATGTTACCCCGTGGTTTCCCTCCTATCAAAGATTGGGGGTCCCGAAGGCTTTGCCCCAATCCCGTCATCTGGTGAGATGCCCTGCGAAGGGAAGCTGCACAGGAGGTACTCCCACGGAGTGGGTTTTCAGATGATTTTCAGTGGGTGCTCGGTTTAGAGCAGGTCTGGAATCGCCTTCAAGAAAGATTTGGCAGCGATGAAGCAGTTACACAATCATTGTGAAACAAGCTGGAACTTTTGCCCCAAGTCCCTCCTCATGACCATAAAACTTTGCAGAAGTTTAGCGACACCATCAAGGAAATAGAGGCCGCCAAAAACGATGGTTCCCTTCTCGGACATGCAACTTTGGATATTCCTCTGTTCCTCAAATCACCTGATTTCGTGGATCATT
>NC_140965.1:35515729-35578229 GCF_056783735.1 Eptatretus burgeri
TCACTCTCCCACCCCTCTTGTCTCTTGCTCTCCTTGTTATACATTCGATGTGTTATAAGAGCCTCGACATTGTCTATATATATATATATATATATATATATATATATATATATATATATATATATATATATATATATATATATATATATATATATATATATATATATATATATATATATATATATATATATATATATATATATATATATAAAAACCAGGCGAAACGACATGATTGTATCTTCCTCATTTTGCTGTATTCCATCCACGCAAACCTGAAAATATTTGTGTGGCGTTTCAACCCTGCAGCCCTGTAGATGGTGGCAAGTCAAGAAATGTAACCTTTGTGTCAATGACATTGTTCTGCTGAAGACGGATGCACACAGGAACAACTGGCCCAACAGACGTGTGATTGACACATTGCCCGGTGCAAATGGTTGGGTTCATGAAGGACGGCAAACCCCATATCTACCTGCAACCCGTAACTGAGGTCATACTGCATATACCAGCAGGGGAAGAGGGAATTCCTTCATTGTGATCTATAGATTGTGAATTTAATATTCTCATGTTATTTTCCATGATGTCCCTATCCGTTTGCCATAGTCTGGTCCATGAATTTAGTGACTGTATCGCATTTACTATGTCGTCAGTTTATTTCATTTTTGACAAATGCTCAACATTTTTGATAACGTTCAATAACAGTTTGACAATGTTTTGAGCCAAGGTGGCTCCTCTGGTTCTCGTGTTCATGAAATTCTCTTTGCTCAATCAATTGTCGTATGCCTAGTGTTGGCTTAATTGTTAGGGTGGTGGGCTTGGGATACTCGGGTCCTGAGTTCGAATCCTGCTTGTCTGTTGAATTAATAACAGGTGGGGTTGATTCAGCCTGTCATCCTTCTGAGGTTGGCAAAATGAGAACCAGCTTGCTGGGAAGAATGAGCCATTTGAATATCCTGTGTTGGAGTAGAAACCCATCCAGGACTGTGCCCAATAGCCGAGGAGACTGTTTTGGCAGCATTGATCCTCTGTGCAGAGTATGTTCCCGATGGATGGATGGAATCAATTGTTGTTGTGGTTTATGTAAAAACCAGGTGAGGAGTGTGATGTAACCAAGTTTGAATGTAAAATTATTTTCATGCTCCACCGATGTTTTGCTTCATGCGTGCATATTCATGGTTTGCCTCATGCATATTTATGCTTCACCCACGTCACGTCATCTCCGCTGAAAGCTGGGAGACTGGTGTTTTACTGTCTAGGGGGACGTGTGCATGTATCTGGAAAAGGCATGGTTTTCACCATCGCATTTGGAGTGTTTAAAATTAAAGAAAAAGTGATTAAGACCTCGAAGTGTTGGCAAGCTGCCTGGAACATTCTTTATTCAAAGGATCTGAACACATCGGGCGTTCCAGGATAACCACAGTCGAGTTGCAGTGCAGAAACTGATCATCACACCTGGAAATGCACGTTTGCAAGTCCAACGGTGCAAAGAGCACAGGCATTCAACTACTGAGCAGTGGAGAAATGTGATATGGTCAGATGAATCATCCTGAACCATGTTCTCGCCAAATGGACGAGTGCAAGTGTGGCATCAACCTAAAGAAACTCTACAACGCTAAGTGCTTGGTTCCAACAGTGAAGAGTTCGGGTGGTTCCATAATGTTGTGCGGTGTATTATCTGGCATGGTATGGGAGCAGTCATTCCTTAGAAAGCAAGGTCAATGGCAAATGCTACTTTGCATCATTTATTTCATACCGTGGAGGAAGGGAGGGGAGTCTTCCAGGATGACAATGCCACCATCCACCAAACAAGTGTGGTCACGCAATGGTTTGATGAGCATGGCAGTGACGTTATCCATATTTCATGGCATTCTCAGTCACCAGATCTGAAGCAAATCGAGCATTTATGGGATATTCTGGAATAATGCCAGAGACAGCATTTCCCACCTCCATCAAACAGGTTTGAGTTGAATGACTTTCTCATGGAAGAATGGTGCTGCATCCTTCCTGCAGAAGTCTAGATGCTGGTGAACTCTATGACAATGCATATGGGGCGTGCTGGCCTCACGTGGTGGCCCAACAGTGTGTTGGCCCAACACCCGATTAAGTGACTTTACATCGGTGTTTCCATTTTTTGTCCACTACCTGTATATACATTAAATGGATGTCTGTGAAGAATACAGAACTGCCCAGTGCCTATTAAGCAGTCAGCTGCTGCGTCAGTCAGTCTAAATTAGTCATATTTTGGTGGGGGCCATAGAAAGAGCGTTCACATCACAGTGTCAGGTTTCTGCCTGTGAATCCTTCTACCGCGCTACATACATTCACCAAGAAATAACTTTAAACAAAGCACTAGAGACTGTAAGATGAATACTCTGTTAAATGCAGACCACATTGTCGACGCGCTACAATGTCACAAGCTTAGGTCCTTTTCAGGATGGACGTTGTCTATCATTTCAGCTAACATTGAAGGCCTTTCAGGAGCCAAGAAAAACCTTCTGGCTGACCTATGTATGAGAAACAAATGTGGCATTCTTTGCCGGCAAGAGACCCATCGTGGAGTTACAAGAATCCGCCATAGAATATCAGGAATGACACTTGCAATCGAGAGGCCACATGATCAATATGGTAATACTATTTGTTCGAAGTGGAATTGCTGTTGAAAAATCCTCTCTGTTAGAAACCGATAACATAGAAGTCCTCAATATCAAGCTGAGGGGAATATCTGTAAATGCCATCTATGAGCCTCAGAATGAAGAGTTCCACTTCCTTGACAGCTTTAAGTGGCCCACTGGACGGGGTGATTTGTGACTTCAAAAGATACACAGAAACGAACGAGGATGGGGAACTGGTGGAAAGCTGGTCAGACGCAAATCAGCTTTCCCTCATTCCTGACATGAAACTTCCATGCTCTTTCAACAGCAGCAGATGGAGATGAGGCTACAACCCAGACCTGGTAATTGTGTCCAACTTCATTGCTAATCAGTGTGAGAAAGTTGTGTTGGATCCAATCCCAAACTTTCAACATCGACCTATTTGGATTGGAGTAATTGCTGTGGTTGCACCCCGGTTGGTCCCTTTTCGCTGATGCTTCAATTTAAAGAAGGCAAACTGGGAGATATTCACTGCACATCTGGATGCTTTAATTAAAGATCTACCAACGTTTCCTGACAACTATGATGCTTTTATTTTGTGGATCTTGTTAAAAGCTCATCTCGGAAAAATACCCTAAGAGGCTGCAGGACTAACTACATCACAGGACTATCTGATGATACTAAATAACTCCACAATGCAGATTACACATTTGTTTCCAGAATGATCAATTTGGGAATGACACCTTGGAAATTGGAGAGAAGTTTATTAATGCCGTATTAGAGGAGTAGAGAAATAAGTGGCAAGAGCTGATTGAATCCACAAAGTTGACTCACACGAGCAGAAAAGGCTGGAAAACCATAAGGATGCTCGGAAATGACTTTACAAAACCTCGACCAAAGTATGAAATCAAGGCAGATGAAGTTGCCCATCAGCTCTTGGTGAATAGTTGAGGAAACTCAGGTCATCTCCCCAGCAGGGCTAAACTCCCCAAGCCTAATGTACCGGACCGGGAAGACTTTAATTTCACAAGGCTCTTTACTTTGAATGAACTTCAACTTGGCATCAAGGTGATGAAAAACAACAAAGCAGCTGGGCTTGACAACATCCTCGATGAACAAGTGAAATATCTAGGTCCAGGTGCCCTTCTATGGCTACTAGATATGCTCAACTGTTGCCTGACCTCCAATAAGATAGAGGCTTTGGAAAAGAGCAAAAATCGTGACTATCCTGAAATCCAAGAAAGATCCATCCATCCCCAAAAGCTTCCAGCCAATCTCCCTGCTGTGCCACACATACAAATTATTTGAGACCCATTTTGAACTGGGTGGCTCCCTTTGTGGATGAAAATCTTATTCCAGAGCAACCCAGTTTCTGACCTGGAAAATCCTGCACGGGTCAGCCCCTGAATCTCACCAAATTTGTTGAAGATGGCTATGAGGAAGCGCTGATAACTGGTGCTGCATTTGTCGATCTATCAGCAGCGTATGCCAGTCACAGGATACTCGTGCAGAAAATGTTCAGCTGAAAAAAATAAAATAAAATAAAATAAAGAGGCCAGACTGACAAATCTCAGCCAAAACATTCTGGAGAACAGATGGTTCTTTGTGGACCTCAAGGGCAAATGTAGCAGGTGACGAAGACAGAAGAACGGCATCACATAAAGGTAGTGTCCTTGCCTCCCTGCTGTTCAATATCTACACAGATGACCAGGCCATACATACACCCAAATTAGAACGAGTTTCCTGTATGCTGATGACCTCTGCATTCCAACACAGGCCCAAACCTTTGTCAAAGTGGAACAGTCTTTTGCCATTGTTCTTGCTGGACTAACTGATGATGCAACCAACCATTTGCGGGCCAACCCAGAGAAAACACAAATCTGTGCTTTTCATCTCAAGAACATGAATGCAAATAGAGAGCTTAATGTCCACTGATACGGCATAAGACTTTCTCACATCTCCAAACCAGTCTACCTCAGAGTTACTTTGGATCATACCATAACCTATAAAGCCCATGTGATGAAGACAAAAGCTAAGGTGGGAGACAGAAATAACATCCTGAAGAAGCTGGCCAACACAAATGGGGTACTAGTCCAGCAATTATAAGGAGCACTATTCTTGCCCTATGTTATTCAGCAGCTGAGTATGCCTGCCCAGTGAAGAGTCACTCATCTCGTGCCAAGAAGATGGATCCAGTCCTTAATACAGCTTATAGAGCCATCTCAGGCTGCCTGAAACATACATGTGTGGACGACCTGTACCTCCTGCGTGACATTGCTCCATCATCAACCAGAAGAGATGTCACCTCCCATGTAGAATAAGCCAAGCAGGAATTAGACCCTCATCATCCTCTGTACCAAAGGAGGATCTTCCTCCATGATGTCCAGCCCCTAAAAGGAAACTTCTCCACTCACAGGATAGAGGACTGCTCCAGACAATTCAAAGCTCAACCACACAAGTTATCATTCAACCCTAAAGAGTCCCTGCCACCAGGAGATAGTGAGCCATGGCCAGTCTGGCTATGCCTTAATCACCTTAGAATGGGAGTCAGAAGATCCATCCATCCATTGGGACCATACTCTGTGCAGAGCATTGGTGCTGCCTCAGTAGTCTACTCGGCTATTGGAAACAATCCTGGATGGGTCGCCACTGCAACACAGGATACCAGCAAGCTGGCACTCATTTTGCCAACCTCAGAAGGATTACAGGTAGAGTCAACCCCACCTGGTATTAATTCAACAACTGAGTGAGATTTGAACTCAGGATCCTTGGACCCCAAGCCCACCACCTGAACCATTAAGCCAACACCAGGCAAATTAGTCAAATGATGTAAGGCCTTAACCCTATGATTCAGAATCCAACGACTTTGCACACTCATGGAAGGTTGGTCATGTTGAACCATGATTTGTCAGGCAGAATTGTTGCAAAACCAAAAACAACAAAATGTAATTATCCTTATGGTTTTATTCTTTGAGATGGTGTTTTTTATATTTAATGTATATTTTTCCCCCTATCTCCCCGAGAATGCATTAGTGGGTCTTTTTGGACCCACCATGATTTTTGTTTTGCTATAACTTTCTTTGAAAAAAATTTTCTACACATGACCTTTCATATTTGCTTCAAATAAAGGGTAATATTAATTTTATTCCTTCGTGCATGTTCGATTTTTTGGCTTTCAAGATATTTCAGGATCACGAGAAAAATGTCATATAAATAAATAAATAAATAAATAAATAAATAAATAAATAAATAAACTTTGCGCTCATTGAGAAGTGGGCTACATTGATCCAGGCCAAGAATGATTGTTTCACAATAACAAAACATTTTCATGCATAACCCATCATATATGCTTCTCATACCGGTTAATACATATTACTGTGTATTTATTTGAAGTACTCATGAAAGGTCATGCAGAGAAGAATTTTATAACAGTTACAGCGAAAAAAAAAAAAAAAAATCACGCTGGGTCAATATGACCCATTTCCACATTCTATGGGGAATTGGATTTTAAAATATTTTTCCCCAAAGATCCTCAAAAATAAATAAATAAAAAGAGGCACTCATAGGAATATATATTACCCTTTGTTTGAAGCATATATGAAAGATCTTACATAGAAGAAAAAAAAAAATTCTAACAAAGTTTTAGCAAAACAAAAAATCATTATGGCCTCAGGGAAAAAGGAGCCACAAACACATTGTAGGATAAGCTTTCCCTCGATCCTGAACGGGGAAAAAAAACCAAAACACAGGTAGAAACACGTATTACCCTTTATGTGAAACACTTATAAAAACATTTTTTAAACATCCATGACCTTTCATAACAAAGTTATAGGAGAACAAAAAATCAGGCTGGGTCAATATGACCCACTTCTACATCCTCGAGTGCAGACGTGGGGTGAAGACACAAAAGACAATGACCTATGCGACTGTGTAGAAGCCCCGGAAACAATGGAGCACCCCCTCGCTTGCCCTCTACTGCCAGAGCCATGCAGACCAGATGACCTGGAAGCTTTCAATTCACGTGCCAGAGCATGTGGCTTGCAGTGGCTGAGGAAGATGTAGTGGCATGAGAAGAAGAAGATCTTTTTGGCAAGATAATAAGTCGACCACCTGGGGAAATGAATCAATCCATGGATGCATTTCTGGATCCCTGGCCATCATCAGCACAGTTTAATTGTATAACCCACCATTGTGATTTTTTTTAATCAAGAGGATTCATTTTTCAATGAGATGATGATCCAAAAGACACTACCAATATGGTAAAAGAGAATTTGGAAAACAAGATTACAGCTGATGTGCTCAAAGTGTCAGAATGGACAACCCAGAGTCTGAACATGAGTCCCATTGAGGCCATGTGGAATTATCCGGAGACAAAAGGCTAACGTCAACAAAAATCTAATAAATAAAATTTATCGTCTATCTGTATGCTCGTGTTTTTTTCAAAGACCGCTGGACCAACAACCACCAAATTTGACACACAGACTAAGTCTGACCCGGGGATTGTCCTCAGGGTATTTTCATCCACCATCTCAGTCTTTACAGACCCCTAACACCCTCTACATCCCTGAAGACACTAAATACACCTACAATATGTATCAGACATACAAGACCCTTAAGACTCCAAAGATATTCAAGACCCCATATTACCCTAATACCCTTTAAGACCAATAAGACCTGAGAGACTTGAAGAACCCAAAAACCCTTGAGACCTTAAAGACCCTTTAAGACCCTAAAAACCTGCAAGACCCCAAAGTTATACACCCTGCAAAAATTGTTGTAGGAGGGGGTAAGGGGAGGTGGGATGAGGGATGGGAGAGGAGGTGGTGATGGGGTCAGAGTCTGGAGGGATAGGCAGGGGAAGGGGTGGGGTGAGAGTCCAGAGAGAGGGAGTAGGGTGGGAGGAGGGAGGGGAAATGGTGGGTGGGATGAGGGAGAGGAAAGGGTGGGAGAGGTACCCAGTGTTGCTCAGAAACGCTGGATACCTTTACTAGTCCTGTATTTAATCATCCCCAATATAGCTGCCGAAACCACAATGCTATCAATTAACTTTAGCAATCACTGACTTGCCCAAGAATCCCAAATTAAACAAGGATGAACTTTACAAACAGCAATGCAGCTATACATTAACTCACGACTCTCGATGTGAAAAATCAGCATAATCAAGCAGTTCGCACATCAAACCCAATGGGCCATGAATGGGTATAAGGTCGATGGCGAGCCCCATTGGTCTTGTCAAACTCCGGAGGGTGTGCACAAATAGTGAAGCCAACATAGACAGTAATTCAATAATCCTTGGAAGGTGAATTCCCAAATCACGAAAACATAGAAGAGAACTCAATTCAGCCATTACAGTGTGCCACTGAAAATAAAGAGGGGGACTCCAAGCTGAAAAAAGACGATTTGGTTGAAGGACAGGAGAGGTTCCAGGGAAGACCGGGTCCAAAAGCGGATGGCCTTCTCGAAATGGCACATTAATCAAACAAAATGGCACCACCAAGGTAACACAAGAAACGATGGCCAACAAGCAGGCCCAACGAATGAATGAAGTTCAGTGGAGAACCACACCTCAAAAGGTAGATACAAGGAGAGAGACTGAATCTCCTCCATTGACCAGCACATTGCGGGTTGGAGTTGAGCCATCTTGACAAAAGGGCTGGTGAGTCATTGAACCTTCACATATTCGCACAAAGAAAACCCACCGATCTCCTCTTTGCTGTGGATGTCAGAACTGAATGGAAGGCACCATTGGAAACAAAGCGCGGCAGCCGAAGGTGAGCCCCAAAGGAACTCAACCAATTGCCTCAATGCTCTCCTTCGTCCTTCTGTCCTATTTTTCTCCCGTTCCAAGTTGTTGTTACTCCTTTCATCACGAGTCTGTAAAAACTTAACAGCAATTCTCACCACCGACTTATCTTCTAGAGTTATAAAGTGTTATTATTCTGTAAACTATCTAACCTTACCCAATTAAAAATAAATCTTAGAAAAAGCACATACTGGTCCGTAGTGAATATATATATATATATATATATATATATATATATATATATATATATATATATATATATATATATATATATATATATATATATATATATATATATATCCATGCATACAAAAAAACCATTTATGGTACAAAATTATCCGAGTATCTTTATGTCCCTCAAAAGATTCAGCCTGCAATTAAAAAAAAATGAAGGTCAGGAGTTTATAGTTTGCATATGTATTTAAAGTGAGTTGAAATTTTCCCCCCAAGGGTGGGACATTCAAGCTTTGTTTCCACCTGTGAGCTGTGCCATTTGACACCTTACCCAGAACAAGTACTTAACCTTTGCCACATTATTGCCTCACCGTTTTTTTGAAAATAAAGACGTTGTTACACAATGTTGTTACACAAGCAGACATGGGCCAAACACTTGCCCAACATTAGGGAGAGTGGAATCTATTATGGTTAGCAACAAGGGAGTTAAAATAAGTTAATCCATGCCCCTCCATTATAAAATCCCATGTTAAACTTTTATCACACCGCTGTACCAACACTACAACTACATGTTCAATGGCCAAAACGATTCCCACCTTATTGTGAGGTCAGAAAAGGGAGGTTTTTGGCCGAAGTCTTTTTTTTTTTTTTAAAGACAGGCTGTTCAGGTCTGACATTCGTTTGCCTGATGGTGCAGGAAATTTAAATTTGTTCGGTGTGCCGGAGATCATTCACCTACTCTTCACAAAAGACAATGTAGATCTTCTAAATCCATGAACTAATATGGTATCAGACTGGACACCCAGCTTAAGACTTTGTGATGCAGCTCGCTGCCAACAAAATTCCAATCGTACAGCATATTGTCAGGGTGGGAATTTGACCGAAACTAGACAGCTCAAAGGAAAGTGTGACAACACACACATGACTTGACATCAGACAAACGCAGCCATTGACTTAGGGGATGTAACTTTAAGGAACACAATGGGTGCCGGTGGCACTATTTGGTGGCGATGCAATGCTTCAACATCTTACTATAATTCACCGTCTGTCTGTTCCCAGGTACCGCAAAAACGGCTGAACCGATCACAACCATTTTTTGGCTGTGTAATCCTGGGACTCGTTGGAGTAAAATAGGCATAAACATGACCCCCTTGATGGCCCCCGTATTAAGCGGGTGCTTCTCATTATATTAATTGGAGGTGATGCTCGAAGTGCTAAGGTATGGAAGGTTTTACACAACAATTGTTTGTATTGTATGCAGCAAATTTGAGAGAAATGGAGAAAGCAAAATCACAATGAAGTTTGTGTGTCATCCCAGGCTGGTTTCATTGGTCAAGTTCATTGAAGGAAAACGGTAGAACCATCGAGGTCTCCTGAAAAATAAAATACATTTATATAATAATAACCATAATATGAACATTTCTATCATGCCGGTATCATTAATCACAAAGCTGAAACATTTGAACATCTTGATGTATATTAATAAATGTGTTTGTGTGTGCGCTCCCCTTCCATCCTGCTCCTTTCTCCTCTCTCCCCCACCCCCACGTCAGCGAAGTGACGGGTTGTATTTGCTCGTCTACAATAAAATAACAATTTATTTATTTACCAAATAAAAATCACACATTCACTATTATCATTCAATGAAAACGATTTTAAAAGAGATGGGTCTTAATTGTGCCTTTGGAAGCAGTAAGGGAGGACAAACTATGGATATTTTGCAGACATTTCTTCCAAAAGGTGAGGACCGGCATGAGAAAAGGATCAATCCCCCCCATGAATCATGTGTTTGGGGCGTAACAAGTCAATGGGATTATACTGAGGAATTGAACTCTTATTATAGTATGGGGCAGAACCAATGCTTGAATGAAATGCCAGCAACAACAACGTGAACACAATTCGATCAGCAACTCGGAGCCAATGGAGTGTTTTGAGTATGGGTGTGAGATGGGTTCTCCGAGAGGACTGTGACTACGTGCAGCAGTATTTTGTAACCACTGGAGTCGGACAAGTTGTGTTAGGAGGGTGATACAACAGGGAGTGACAAAAATCAAAATGGGATTAAATAAGAGCATGAACAAGTTTCTCAGTTGCTGAACAGGTTAGATCTTTAAAAATTAAGCCGAAGTTTCACAAATGCTGGTGACATGATTTGACATCGACTTGGATGAGGTGATACATAACGCCAAGGTTCCTATAAACATTTGAATAAGTGATCACCGAGTCACCGATGGTTATATTAAACACGTGTATCTTAGCTAATTGCAATTTTGAGCGAAATAAAATAAATTCAGATTTGTTATTCAATTTGAGTGAATTGAACTCATCCAAGCTCACACATCTTGAATGCAAGGCTTCAAGTCTACAAAGGGTATTCACCACATCATTCTGGTCAGGGGCAAAATATATATATATATATATATATATATATATATATATATATATATATATATATATATATATATATATATATATATATATATATATATATATATGAAGCTGAACGTCATCAGCATAGCAATGATAGTTGATATCGTGACGTTGTAGCACATGCTCGAGTCCATTCAGATATAAAACAAACAGCAACGGTCCACCGACAGATCCTTGAAGGACCCAGCAACTTAACAGGATAGGGTCAGATTTCTCAAGGGTGAGCATCAGCAGTTGGTGCATGTAAACCAACGAAGACTTGAACCAGTCCAAGGCACGATTACGAATATCAAGTGCTTACAATACATTTACAAGTATACCATGCTCGAAGGTGTCAAATGCTCCACAGCTGTGATATTTCCAACATCCATCTTAATCACGATATCATTCAATAAGTTGCCAAAAAAAAAAAAAAGTCTCAAATGGTTATTATCTTCATTTGTGGGTTTCAGGAGGTGGAAGAGAGTTCTCCCAGTCTTAACACTGTGGTTTGCATGATGCACAGACTACCGATGGTCAAGTAGATTATTTCTCTGAAGGTACACTGGTAATCTCGAGAAGGCAACACGCAAAAGAACTTTAGACAAGAAAGGAATGGGAGAGATTCTGGATCAAGTGATGGCTCCTTTAGCAGCAGATGTGCATAAACCAACTTCAGTACTGTTGCAACTTCTACACGATACAAACTTAAGTTGATCATTTCAGCAATAAATGGAGAAATGACAGGAGCACATTCCTTTTAGAAACTGTATAGGACTGGGATTAAGCTCACAAAATTGTACTGGAGTATTGCATATGAGTAGCTGAACTTCATCTGGGGTGGTAAGCTGTTGTGCTTGAAGTCCATTTGATGTTTGTGATGACAATGTGAAAACATCGGGAGAGAGACGTACGAAGAGTCAATCTTGGAGGCAAAGAACTGGCAGAAAAGCGGTGCGAGAGATCGATTGCCTACATGAGTGGGAAGTAGAGATGACTGCTTGTGATTTAAGAGTAGATTTGCGACATGGAATACCTCCTTTGAATCATTTCCACAGTCATCAATTATTTGGTTGCAGTGGACGCATTTAGATTCATGAAGATGATTATAATCAACGTTGTTTCTATTCGCAATGCAGTTGACACTCTATGTCCAACCTCGAGGAATGCCACTTGTTTTCCAGCTGTCTGCGTTTTTGTTTCTCACACTTAATGTTGTGACTATACCAAGGAGTATGCGAACAAATCTTCACAGAGAGTCATGGCTGGTGCATGAGCATCCACATGGTGTGAAGAGCAGAGTTGTGGTGGTCAGCATAGTCATCAACACCACCAGTGAAAGTTTTAGTGAGATCACTGTTCATTATATCTCTTGCAAACAATAGTGTCAATTGCTTTCCTGTTTCGCTGGACATATTGATGAACAATTGACTGAGGTTTGTGCAAATATACTTCTTCCAAGAAATTGCAGAATGATCCGAAATACCTGGAACCACTTGAAGGTCAGAAAATATTTTCGGCAGAAAGGCGTGAAATAAAAACTTCGAGGATGTGACCTCTGTCATGAGTTGGTATACAAATATGCTGCACAAGGCCGTCACCAACTAGAAGGTCGTTAAATCATTTTGGGTTCGATGGCAAAAGATTTTCAAAATGGATATGTCGTGCTCATCCAGCATGCATGAGAACACAAAACACAAAAAACACAAAACTCCACATTTCCAATCACAAAGCATTCACAAATCCGTCCAAAAAGGTAACTCCTTAATACAAACCTATAGGATTTAGCAATCCGTAACACCTCCACACAATACAATGCAACAGTTTCACAGCAAGCAAACTTCCAGTGAGTACAATGAATAAACAGAAATCCAACTCAACAAACATTCATAACACTTATTCGTTCTCCCCCTTTGGGACTTGAAGCTTTTTAGCGAGCAGGGACATTAACCCTCTCTTTGCGGAGGTGGGATTCCAACCCAATCCTTTTGGCCAGAGGGGGTGGCCTTTCCCCTGTGCCTCTGCTGTACCGAGTACAGCACAGTGAGCCGAGTACCGAACTCGCTAAAACGTACGGTGGAGACTCGAACTCCCCGTTAAGAGATCCCTCATCTCTGTTCAGCCTCGTAGGCTTAAGCAGTCTCTAACTGCAGGATCCTCTCAGGCCTATCACTAAAGGTTCTCCTTTGTATAACTTTCCTATTAATTACCCGTTTGGCCGAGAGATACAGCATCCGATCTGAAGTAAGAGCAAACATCTTAAGTGGCCACTTGCTTGCTATGCCAGATGATGCTGTTCCCAGTCCTGCCGGGGTTCAGATCTGATCTGGGTCGCCAAAATTGTCATGGAAAATAACTCAATTTCCACAAGTTGGATCAGAATACCAAAGGAGAATCTTTAATTTCGTACATACGGAGGAAGAACATTGAATGTTTGACTGAAACATAAGCCCAAAGCAAGTCTTCTTATACACAACTTGACATTGCAAAGAATGGGAGGAGAGACATTTGGCAACTCAACTACAGGGTTAGCTGATAAGCATTAGGCAAAAGAACTCAAACTGCAATACGTGTCCACTGGGTGAAAGAAGGACATAATCATGGCAAAAGTTGCAGTGTTATCAACCAGGTCACTTTGTTTCATAGCAAGACATTCCTTTTATCAATATTTAGGTCAAAAGACTCTTGGGTAAAGGGAAACATAACTGACAGCCAATTCGACTAGAGCATAAAAATTTAATTTATAAAGCACCAGCAACAATTATAATTGAGTACATGAATATAATTATTTTTCTTCCACAAAGGAAGCTTGAAAAGGATCACTGGGACACCAGGACGACGGTAAATAGTGACAATGTCCACGCTTGTGCTGTTGGAAGTCAACAGCTGACGTCTCAAAAAAAAAAATTGCAAATCCCAAGATGGGTTAACAATTATGTTCAATTCATTACGAAAAAGAAGACCAACTCTACCTTCTCGCTTGCATGCCCTGGGAAAACGTTTAAAAGCTATACCCAGAAATCTTAAAGTCAGTAAATGACTGCATTATCAGATCGAGTAATCCATGTTAGTAGGGTAAGAATACTGGTTCTGGCTCACTTTTCCCCATGTAAATGAATGGGGGATTTTCAGCCATGAAATTTTTCTTTTTTTTTCCCCTAAAAAATAAATCCCCTTTTTAGCCCAAGGTATATTTATTTGTCTCCCCTTTTAACCTGGAGCCTGGTGTTGGCTTAGTGGTTAGGGTGGCGGCTTAGGATCCCAGGGTCCTGAGTTCAAGCCCCGTTGGCTGCTGAATTAACACCAGGGGGTTGACTCAGCCTGCCATCCTTCCGAGGTCGGCGAAATGAGTGCCAGTGTACTGGTCCCGGTGTATGCCCCGGTTAGAATAGGTGTACCATATCCCTGTGTGTCGTAAGAGGCGACCAGGGTTGGCGTCAGGAAGGGCATCCGGCCATAAAACATTGCCTCAAGAAAAAGCCAAACCCCTGCACAGCAGGGAAAAATGGCTGTAAAAACAGTCATTTTTTTATTTCCCCTTTTAACCTAGGGGCTCTCTATTCAAATAGCCCATACAACAAGATAAAGATTTGTTCAAGGTGATTCTAAAGAAATATCTGAAACGCCTAAGCCCCGGGACACTCTTTATCAAATAACCCATACAACAAGATAAAGATTTGTTAAAGGTGATTCTAAAGAAATATCTGAAACGTCTAAGCCTCGGGGCACTCTTTATCAAATAACCAATGCATATTGTTTAGCTCACTCATTGAACCTATAAACATTTGTTCATTCTCAAATTCCTTCAATAGTTTAATTTTCTTTGCACAATAATCCCCATCTAAAATATTGAAAAACAAAACATTTGAATCTTTATATTTTTTAAGATACCCCTTTTGTGCCATTACGAAATGATAAACTTCTCTTAATGATCTCATCTGGCCACCGCCCGAGTTGCAAATCATTTTTGTACATAAACCATGCCATAAAAAAGTTTTGTTTCAAATGTTTTCAGTTCATGCCGTGAAAATGAGGAAGTGTTTTTTTTGACACGGCCGTGCTGTGTGAATGAGGAAGTGGTTTTGGACTGTCATGCTGTGAAAAAATAGGAACTATTCTGTGAGACAAGGTCTCGTGTTTATATTTTATCTCAGAACACGAACTGAAAACATTTGAATCAAAACTTTTATGGCATGGTTTATGTACAAAAATGATTTGCAACTCGGGCGGTGGCCAGATGAGATCATTAAGAGAAGCTTGTCATTTCCTGTGCCCACACCCAATGATTAAGCAATCTCCTCATCGTTGCTTTATAAGTGATTCACCAGACAAAGTTTCTGCCAGACGGGATTTTCATTTTTACAACTGGGGCATGGACGATCTTTCTTCCGATGAAGACAACAGCCCACTACAGAGTTGGTAAGTTTGTGTATGATTTTCTCTTTGAACGATGAAGCAAATGATTATTAATTAAATCATGATAATTCTGATTATATATATATATATATATATATATATATATATATATATATATATATATATATATATATATATATATACATACATATTTTTTTTTTCCCTGACAGGGCATTGGAATAAATTGAGTTTACATATCACGACGTGGTTCATGAAATTAATACTCTTATTGAAGAGATCAATGATTTTAGAAGAGAATTGAAAGACATTTACAATGAGTGGCACGAAGTCTTATCACGTCCTCTCATCTCGAAGGAATTAAACCAATGGTGAGACGTGTGTGTGTGTGTGTGTGTGTGTGTGTGTGTGTGTGTGTGTGTGTGTGTGTGTGTCTCTCTCTCTCTGTCTGTCTTTCTACCTACCTCTCTCTGCTCTTATTGAAGAGGTCAATGATTTATAATGACTGGTCTCTGATCTCGAATGAATTAAACCAATGGTGAGGCACGTGTGTGTGTGTCTATGTGTGTGTGTGTGTATGTGTGTGTGTGTGCGTGTGTGTGTGTGCGTGTGTGTGTGCGTTGCTTTCCCTGTCTGTCTCTTCATCTATACCCTTGACTTATTATTTTTTTTTTCAGCACTATCGCACAACATCAGCTGTTGAAGCAATCTTGTACAACACATGATTTTCTGGAGGTAAATATTTCTGAATTATTATTAATATCACTCGTACAACACATGATTTTCTGGAGGTAAATATTTCTGAATTATTATTAATATCACTCGTACAACACATGATTTTCTGGAGGTAAATATTTCTGAATTATTATTAATATCACTCTCTCTTTAGAATGTCGCCTTATGTTGGTTGCATCATTAGTTTGGACGTGGTTTTGTCAGTACACTGGAATTCATTTTATTGACCTTGAAAGGATGACAGGCTCCTGGTGTGTTAATTCAGTGGTCAACGAGGCTTACTCATATTACCATGTAATTATCTTTATAAAACCTAATTATTATCCACTTTTTGTTTCAAAACAGAATATGGTGTCTGAGTTTCGAAATCACAAGACATCTGAAGAAGATTGCTGGGAAAGATTATACATTCTCGCAAATGAATATTTAATATTTTCAATATTAATAAATTATATTTGTTTTGTTTACAATTACTTGATTCTGAATTACAAGAAAAGAATAAAAGAGATGTAAAGGGGGGGAGTTGGGGGGAGGGGAGGTAGGTGCGCTCCCCAATGCCCCATCACCCCCTCATCCCATCCCTCCCCTCCCCATGTGTGTGTGTGGGGAAGGGTGGGGGGTGGGATAAATGAGGTGGTGGGTCAAAGGTGGGGGGCGCACAGGGGGGATGAGGGGGGTGGGGCTTGTGTGGGAGGGGGTTGTGTGGGCGGGGCTTCGGTGGGGCTTGTGTGGGTGGGGTGTGTGTGGGAGGGGCTTGTGTGGGCGGGGTGTGTGTGGGTGGGGCTTGTGTGGGCGGGGTGTGTGTGGGTGGGGCTTGTGTGGGCGGGGTGTGTGTGGGTGGGGCTTGTGTGGGTGGGGCTTGTGTGGGCGGGGTTTATGTGGGTGGAGCTTGTGTGGGAGGGGTTTATGTGGACAGGGTTTATGTGTGTGCAGTTTTTGTGTGGACCTTGTGTAGGCAGGGCTTATGTGGGAGGGGTTATGTGGGCAGGGGTTTATGTGGGTGGAGCTTGTGTGGGAGGGGTGAATGTGGATGAGGCTTATGTGGATGAGGTTTGTGTGGATAAATGGATGGGTGGAGAGATGGGGGGATGGGTGGATGAGTGGAGCTTGTGTGGATGGGTGGATAATTTTTTAATTAAATAAACATGTTGTGTGTGTGGGGAACTAATTAACTAATCACTAATTATGTGAATATGATGAATATGGGTGGAGCTTGTGTGGGGTTTGTGTGTGTGGAGCTTGTGTGGAGCTTGTGTGGAGTTTTTGTGTGGAGCTTGTGTGGAGTTTTTGTGTGGGGTTTGTGTGGGGTTTGTGTGGGGTTTGTGTGGGGTTTGTGTGGGGTTTGTGTGGGGTTTGTGTGGGGTTTGTGTGGGGTTTGTGTGGGGTTTGTGTGGGGTTTGTGTGGGGTTTGTGTGGGGTTTGTGTGGGGTTTGTGTGGGGTTTGTGTGGGGTTTGTGTGGGGTTTGTGTGGGGTTTGTGTGGGGTTTGTGTGGGGTTTGTGTGGGCGGGGCTTCGGTGGGAGGGGGGTGTGTGGGCGAAGTGAAAAAGGGGCGGAGTCAAAAAATTTCAATTCATTGGAGCTTGTGAGGGGGTGTGTGGTGGGGTTTGTGTTTGGTTTGTGTGGGCGGGGGGCTTGTGTGGGCGGGGCTTGTGTGGGTGGAGTCAAAAAATTTCAATTCATCTTTGTCTTTTGTAATTCCTGTGAATAAAAAGAAACCTAAAATCTCTTCCCCTTCCAAATCATATATCTTATAAGTCCAAGGAACCGTATCTATTACATCAACAATTTTAAAAAGCTCGTTGGTCCATCTTTTCGTATAACCTTTTTCAAAATGAGATTTCCACCTATATATTCTTACGATATCACCAACTTTGAACTTAGGTTTTCTGACATTAATCTCTTTTTCATATTTTAATTTTGTAAATGTTTCTGATGGTTTCATATTTGTTGCCGTGTGAATCGTGTCATTATACTTATCCACAATATCCTGAATAAAAGATGACCATTGTTGTGAACCGAGTTGTGTGAATTTTTTATATAGTCTCTCTTTTAAGGTACGATTAAAAAACGTTCAACAACAACTGCCTTCCCTTCATTAAAAGGTACTGTATAATGTAATACTGTTATTTTTTAGAAAATTCATAAATGTCTTGTTATAAAACTCTCTACCCTCATCAGTCCACAATTTTTTAGGTTTTCTCTTACTTTTATTAAATATCTGTTGAAAAGCTAACATAAGAGTATTACCTGTTTTGTTTTTTAAAGGGACAACCCACACATATCTACTCCTCAAATCAATAACGGTTAAAGCATACTTGTACCCCTTATCATTATTGAGTTCAATCAAATCAGCAGACCAGATATAATCTACTTCCTTGGAATAAACTTTCCTTCTCTGAAACTTTGTGAATATTGGTTTATGCAATTCATCAGCTAATTGCTCTTCAATCTTAATGACATCATTAGAGCTTACAAGTTTTTTGAATTTCCAAGTCCAAGTTTCAATTTAGCACTGATCATCTTCTTCACAATGAACCGATCAACTTTTTCTCTCAAGGTTGGATTTTGTATCAGAGACAAATTATACAACATTTCTCTATCGGCTTCATGCTTTTCTTCCAACGTTGTGGTATTCCCATAATCAATATCGTGTCTCATGCACACTTCATCAACTCTATTGATAGGCTTACTCCAGGATTTAGGATTGTCTGCCTCATCTAATCTTTTATCCAAGTTTGTGCCTGGACCACAGAAAGAATACCCTGGAAGATGTAATTCCCCTGGTATTCCAGTAGTTGTAAATTTACTTCCTGATAAAAACTTTTGTATATCTCCTCCTAGTTTGTGTTGGGAGATAAATTGATTTTTTTTTGAACCACACACCGAACATATACCTTTTTGTATAACCCTGTTATTTTTACTTTTAATATATGAAATATTTTTAGTAGCAGTTTTCTTTTTACATTTGAGACAATAACTCATTTATTTATGAGAAAAATTCCTGCAGAGTGCAAAAACCTTTTTAGTTTCCAACATGCACATTTGAATCTTAATTTTTAAAACATAAAGAATCCTTAGAAATGCCTTCACTCTCTCCCCCATTTATTTAAGAAAAAAAAAAAAAAAATGAAAAACTTGAATTAAAATACATGTCTTCTCGATGTCAATAGTCTTGTCAAAAGTATTGTAAATAGACTTATCAATTCTTTGTTTTCCTCCTCGGTGGGTTGAGTTATTTTCTGTAATACCCCTATTCTTTTTTTGAATCTCACTGGTTTCCATATTTTGATATTTATTCATCCACTCTCTTTCCTTCCTCTCCTCCCTCTCTCTCTTCTCTCTTTCCTCCCTCTCTCTCTTCTCCCTTTCATCCCTCTCTCTCTTCTCTCTTTCCTCCTTCTCTTTCTTCTCCCTCTCCTCCTTCTCCTCCTCTTCCCTCTCTTCTTCAACTCCTTCCTCATCCCTTACTATCCTTGAATCGCTTACACCCCATAGAATATTATACATATATTCATCAGGATTTCTTGTTATTCCTGTATCCAAAATATTTTTTTTTACAACAGGAAACCAATAAAATTTCTTTTGAATTTCTAAAAGAGCCTTACCTTTTCTTAACTTTATATTTTTTTCATTATTTAACATTCTAATTAAATCTAAAGTTGTCGGTTTATCAACATCAGCATAATGCCAATCTTTTATTGAAAATACCTCATTCTTATGTTGTAGAACATATTTATTAAAATACCGAATACCCTTTTCTTGAAGGTATGCTTGGACACAGAAATGATAATTTTCTTGAAGCCATCTTGCTGTCATTTATGTATTAGAAATATATGTTAGAATAATATTATGGCACGAAACACCTCCCCATCTTCCCATAGTTAAATCATTTTGTATTTCCTTACTTATTATATATAATCCTGTTTTTTTCTGTTTTCATGAGATAAACAAGGGCAAAACCATTATTATATTTACCCTTATTAAATTATTTTATTTGTTGTTTACTAATCGTGGCCCCACAAAACTCATTCTCGATACCAAGTGGATAATATTCTTCCTTACGAGACTGATTTAATTGTTCCAGGTCTTCGAGGTTAATTTTAAATGACCAATTATACCCTAAATCATTCATATCATACCCCCATTGTTCTATTCTCATACAAACGATACGCCCTTCTTTATAAAAAGTAATTTTAATTCGAACTGTGAATTCTGTATGACCTGGAGATAATATCAACACTTCTGTATCTTTGGAATACACAGCTGTTTTATTTAAGGATATATATTGTGATAAATCGCTTAATCTCACCAAGTCATTCGCGTCAGTCAGGCTTGGATAATTTTTTAATTTATAAGCATTTTTCATGTTAATATTTTTGGTTATATTATATTTATGTCGTTCAGCCTGTGCCTTTGTGTAATAATTTGATAAATCAATATCCAGTTCTTGAGATACACCAAAGATAGAACCATCTTTACCAACATAAGTCATTTATATTAGATTAAAAATAATATCATAAAATTTTTTATTCTTGTTGAGTTGAAATAACACATATAGGCATAATTGGCCACAACACTTGGAATTTAATTCTTGGACTTGAAATGTTTGATAAACACCATTCTGTAAGAATTTTATAACTTCAACAGGTGGTGGAAGGTCAAAACTATCAAAATAATATTTGTCTTGACTATTAAAAATACAAACCCAATGAGAACCGTTCCCATTATTATCTTCTAAGTTCATAATAATATTCTTTGTATGTTTGAGCACATTTGTTAATTCATCTCTCATACAAATAACCACATTATGAATTTTTAATTTCTTACAATATTTGTCAAGTTGTAAATTTGATGTTGTTTTCTTTCCAAATTTTTCCAACCGCTCATCAATGCTCATTTATTTATTAGAAAGATATAATCCATTACCTCTTTTCGTTAATTTTACACCTGCTTGTGCAATAGAAGAAAGCATATCTCCAACTAACAATCTCGCTTTATCAGGCAGACCTTCAAGTTTTTCAGCAAAATCTACAATTACGCCACTTCCACTAATTTGTTTCTCCAACTCTTTGTTACGTCTTTCCAATTCTTTTTGAGCCTGGAGTTGAGCCTTCCTTTCGTTGGCAGTTTTCACCGCTGTTGAAATACCACCCGTCAATGCTCCAACCGCACTTAAACCAGCAAATAAAGGAATTAGAAATGGGAGAAATCCTCCACTCGTCTCTCTTATTGAATATTTTTTCAACATTGGTTTTGTCATTTTAATTTTAAGTGAGCCAGTGTCATTCAAGATTTTAACCTGTTCTCTTGTGAGCAAAACATCAATTCTTACTGCTCCTTTTCTCTGAATTGTATTAACGTTAATCGTACAAGGCTTTTGATTTTGAACACAAGATGATAGTTTATGAAGATCGATTTGATTAACATATACCCCAGTTGGTACTTTGCCACTCATTTATTTAACAAAAAATTATGTGAGACTAATCATCACACCATTATCTGTATTAATCTGCAATTCTGTTTCTTCCAAAAGCAAACAATATGTATCAACTTCTTCACTCTCTCCTCTTTCAATGTATAGGGAAGTATCCACTCGATTAGACTTTATAGTTTCCTTTTGCGCGCTCAGGTCAAACGCATAGATTGTATACAAACTTTTAAATGCTGTCATATCCAAAATAGGTTCTTTATTTCCATTACTTTCACACACCTTTTGGTAAGACTTGTATGCTTCAGCAAAATCATTTTTTCCCAATTAATTTCCAATCTATCTCGTGGATAAAATGTTCCATCTAGAGAAACGCGAAGTTGTTTCACCTTAGCATTATCACTCAATGCATTATTCTTCTCAGTCGCAGTATCACCATCTGGCTTTTTAAAAATGATCCACAGATATCGTGGCTTTCCTTCCAGAACACCCAAATTCCATGTGTAAGTAGTTTGATTGAGTTTAACGTGTTGACATCTTCTTTTGAGGTATGATACACTGAGTGGTTTCTTTGAGTTAAGTCTTCGATTCAACATCTCTTCTGTTTTAAGATTAGGAGTATATTCACTGATATACCAACTCATTTCCTCAATTACAAATTTATTCTGATCACCAAAAGCACTACCAACACCAAAAAGCAATCGATTTTCATTATCATTCCTTTGTAGTTGAAATCTAATTTTAAGGCCATACAGAACTTTATCATGATCACAAAATCTAAATATACCTTTAAAAGGAACTGCCACAGTAAAACTATTTTCTGCTTTTGTATCATCATTATACATTCCTTTCCTTTGAGTATATCCAGGGTCTGTGTTTGTTCCCGTTGACATATCAGGAATAAAACCTTCGACAGACCCCTTTCCCATTCTATCACTGAATGTATAGAGTGTAAATTTTATCATTTCAGATACAGCAGAGACATAATCAACCGCTTCAACTTCTTGTATTCCAATATACAAACGCACACTATCAAACATTTTCCAGAAGAAATCATTTACAAGTGTAGCGTTTGTGTTATTCCCAGCCTTAGTGAATTTAACTTTACACAACAAGAAACTTTCGGAGAGATTCAAATAGGTTTGTTGATTATTTATTTCAAAACTTTTTGTACCATTCGTATTCCAGTCTGTTCCAGTTATTGCATTTACCTTAAAGTAATCTTCTTTTTTAGTGGAGTTTGAGATAATAATAGTATCATCCAAATCATAGATACTATCAATTGCTTCCATACTTGTATTTATTTAGGAAAAAAAAGATGTTAAAACTTTTGAAACCCTGATCCAAGTATTTGAATTATTTTCTGTCGTTCTTGGGGGCACAACTGAGTTTTGCCTTTCTTAATTTCTTTTATTGCTTGTAATTTATGAGATTCCTTCTGAGCATCTTTTATACTCTTTACAGCACCTGCTACATTTCCCACAGCAGAAGCAGTTGAACCAATTAGATCTTTATGTTTAAGAATAGTTGAACCAATACCCATGAGAGTATCAATTATCCCATCTCCTCTAAATTGATGTCCAACACCCCTTTGTCTCTTTGGTTTATAGTATCCTCTACCAAGATACATACCTTCACCCTTGTAGTATGGGGAAAGGAACATCCCATCCCCTGTAATTATTTTATATTTTCCCAACTCGTGTTTCCTCACAATAACCATCGTATTTATTTATTGGAAAACTTCACGTAGGTGAATTCTGATGGATATAACTTCTCCATTAAAAGAAATCACACGATTATCTTGGTCAGTTATCCTAAAATTTACTCTGTGTATGGTTTTTCCTGACACAGGTAGATAAACCAAATTTTTGGGTTCCATATTGAATTTATAACCAATTGGGGTTGAGTATGCGCTGAATGAAAATATTGTATTTGATTTTTTCCCATCATTATAAGCACCATCAATCAAATCACAGTGAATTAACACCGAATTTATTCCTGAGGATATTTGAATGACATTATCACTGTAAAACGTCCCATTAGTTTCAATCTTTTTTGAGGAGAAACCCAATAACTCTCTAAATGAATTATCAATTGTGAAATCAACCTTGTAGTTATTTTTAACTTTAATCGTTGATTTTGAAGTATGTTTTTGAATGTTTATAACAATATTTTTTGGTTCATCACCCTGTTCTTTCATAAGACGAGCAATTTCGGAAGATATTTGAGAAATCTCATATGCTCCGGGTGAGACTGTTATCGTTTTGTATCCACTTCCCGGATTATAACTAAACTTGTCATTTTTCTCGGTTATATTAAATAAGGTATTATAAGTTTCCATGGACAATAAAGATGCCTCATATTCTTTTGTTGTGTCAAGTTGTAGTGGGTATGGGAATGAAGATGTGTGGTCGCTTGTTGTGAAATTGAAACTAAGGATTGTGCTTCTCATCTTATTTAATATGAGATAAAATGTCTTTATATTGATATTTATTAATTATTTTCATGTTCATCAACTGGTCGAAAATGGCTGATTCTTCATTAAAACAATTGTTATTTCCAGCCTTCTTACTGCCTAACAACAATAACAGTCTATTAACTAATTGCGATGGGTCATTTGGAAGAAAACTAACACCTGAACCAAGGATACTTAAAGCCTGAATAATGTGTTTCTCCTTCTCATTCTTCCTACTTTTACCAGAAAGAATAACCTTATAATTTAGAGTGTTCAGCAGATCAATATATACTCTATCATCATTATTTTCCATATCCAATGGTTTATCAATATACTTTGATTCATCCCTCACAGTTGAACCTTGTCTTCCATCTTTTGTGAGAAGAAACATTAATCTCGGAGTTATTTTAACAGGGGGTTGAGCAGAACCCAAGAACCTTAATTCATCATTAAATATCAATACCTTTTCTTGAACAAGATGAAATATTGCTGATTTTTCTGTTGGAATGAGTCCTGCTTTGGTTTTTGAATCCGCTGAATATTCATTGTTTTGAAGAGCATTCACAATATAATCAGGGAGTTGATTAATCTCTTCCAGTTGTTGAAATAATTCTTCATCATGATATTCTAATTCCCCAATATGCTCTAATTCTTCCTCCGTCATTTGACTGAAATCTTTTAACATTTGAAGTTTTTTAGGAGTATATTCTACTGTGGGAACTGTGGAAACATCTCATTTTTTCTTGGGAAGTTTTTAAAAGTGGTTTAAAAATTTTCTCTTGTTTTCTTTCAAATGCTTCTTCGCCCATTAGTTTCTGTCTGCGTTTCTTCTTTATGTCTTCCTGCTGTTTTACAACTTTTGAAACCAACTCTTGATGTTCCCTAAATCTTCTTGCTCTTTCTTTCACATCCATTTATTGAAAAATATCATTTAATATCTCATCTTGTTTCACAACAATATATTTATATTTTTCAGTCGTGTGTTTCATGTAATCCCCAAATTCCTTTTTACTACATAATGTAGAACAATTGTCTCTCCAAAAATTGTTTATATCTATTGAATTTAACTTGAATAAAATAAAAGTATTAGTATTGTTTCTGATGGAACGACGAGGAAGCTGAAAGTACGATTGACTAAGATAAATACAATTACAAGAAGAATGTCTCCCTCTTGTGTAGTAGCTGTCCATTACCGTTTGGTTTCTCTCATTAACACAATCATCAAAGATAACGAGGTTCTTTTTGGATTTATCCAAATCTTGGGGAGACGGTATATCATCCGTATTATCACTCAGAATACAAGTTATCGGTTTTGATTTCTTTTTACATCTCTGTGTATCACAAAATAGTTGTATTATATCTTCAATGTTAAAATCATTTAGGTTTTTTTGAAGTTTAAATAAACCGATTATATCTTCTTTTTGAAGACCAGCATTAAAACCTTGTGAGAGTAGTTGATACTCTGGTTGAAAACTCGACTTTGTGAAAATTATTAAATTATCATAATCTAAAAAGTTGGGAGTGAGGAGCATCTTTAAAAGTAAGCAGGTTTTTCCACATCCACTTGAACCAACTATGAGGCATCTTAATAAATTTGGGAGATTTTTATGGTTGTCAAATTTTATCTTATTTTCCCAAATGGGTAAAAAATCATTCATTTATATATTTGGAAAACAGGTTATTTAATTTATTATTGGCTTTTTTCGAAATTCTATATTTTATCCTAAGTTCAGGTTTAATTTCAAGATAATCCATTATTTTATTTATGCAATATCTTGTGTTGATATTTCCCTGAAAATCACATCCATGAATAATATATAACAACAATCCTTTGAACATTTCTCTAATACGTTCAGTTTCTTCCCTTGTAAGGAAAGGTGTGTTCTCACCCTCGTACTTTACATTCATTTCTGTAATCAATCTTGTAAAGTAATTCATTTTTGGTGTAAATCTAAAAGAATTATTTTCCTTTTTATATTTTTGATTATCATTAATTAGAAGATAATCACAGAATATACATTGTTTATAGGCTTTTGACTCTGTGTTTAATCCCCATCTTTCACACGCAGGACAATTCTCAAATTTGTCATATGGAGAATCATGGAATTCAAGAGGCTCAAAATCGAGTAAACTATTCATATTTATAAAGTAAAACTTTACTTAAACTGAAATTCATCTTCGATATCATCTTCGATACTTTCAGAATCATCTATACTTTCATAACTATCATTTGAACACAAACTCTCGGTGTCATAACTATCGTTTGAATGCAAACTCTCGGTATCATAATCACTCTCATAATCTTCAAAATCTTCAGTTGAATATTGGCTCATTTAATTAGTAGAAAAAAACATTACCATCGATATCGATATACATTTTTTCATTAACAGATTCAACTGCTACATTTTTTATATTAAAGGTAATTTTAAAATGATCCTTAACTACAATTGAACGAAATGTCATTTCACCTGATATATTAACATCCTTTATTTCATCAGGATTTATATCTTTAGGGTTGTTGAAAAAAATACAAATTTCTCCTTGCATATTACAGATGGTCTTATCTTTTCTTTCTAAAGCTTCATCCATAAGGTTTTTATTTTTTGATACCTTTTCTTGTTTCATTGCTTTTTCTAGTTTTGAATATATTGCCAGAAGGAGAGGAGAAACTTTTGTTAGAGATACCTTAATTGATGTTCTTCCAGGTATACTAAAAGCCCTTCCACTGAAGTAAATTGAAGAACTCATCATATCCACCATAATTGTTTTTATCCAATAGTTGTTATATTTATCTTTGTTCAATTTTACATCCTTGACATATTTCTCAGCATCTTTAACAAATGAAGAGATTGATTGAAACTTGTCTTTTGTGTCTTGAAACATTGTATTTATTAAGTGAAAAAGTTGGAGGATAAAATGGTTTTAAGCACAGATTCACCTGTAAAATAAACGAACTTTTCATCAAGAAAATTTTAGTTTAAGCACAGATTCACCTGTAAAATAAACGAAATTTTCATCAAGAAAATTGTAGTTTAAGCACAGATTCACCTGTAAAATAAACGAAATTTTCATCAAGAAAATTTTAGTTTAAGCAAAGTTTTATTATATAAATATGGTGAATACAACATACTGCGATGTTTGTAATCACGAATATAAACATTATAGAAAACACCTCCGAACCAACAAACACACATTTAATCTATTTCACAAAATATCCCCTCTTGAGTTGGAAAGAAAACATTGTGATACCTGCTCAAAGGATGTTTTGAAGAGTAGTTATAATAGACATCTTCAATCACAAAAACACAAGAAAAATGAGTTTAAAGTAAAGGGAGACTATTATATTGAAAACACTGATGGGGCATTTAAAGGGCATATAAAAATAAGGATTTTTCAATTTGGAGAACCCGGTCCATCATCAATAGTTGAATCAATTGAAATAGTGAAATCTGATGTTGAAAAATTTATTAAAAAGTCATTAAAAGAAATGAAAACTTTAAAGTTTTATATGGGAGTGAAAATGAATATGAAAAGACAAGATGAAGAACAAACTCCTTATATGAGGACAGATCTTCATTTTATAACATCATTTCAAGATTTTTTGAATAGTGGGGTTTATGAAGAACTATCAAGACAAGAGGAGGATGTTGATAATACAGTGGTAGGAAGTGGATTCAATATTAAAAAAATCATCTTTTTAGATATACACATTCTAAAATCAAACCCTCTTAAAGCTTCTTCTTATATTGAATTACCAAAAGAAATAAAACGAAAGAAGGCAGTTGTTAATATTAAGAATAATGATAATAAATGTTTTCTCTGGTCTGTTCTTGCTCACTTACATCCACCAAAATGTAATTCAGAAAGAGTAAAACAATATATGAAATATGAGAATACCTTGGACATTAAAGATTTTAATTTCCCAATGCCACTAACAGATATTCCTAAATTTGAGAAAAAGAATAATCTTTCTATTAATGTATATGGATTAACGGATACAAACAAAGTTCAAATATTAAAAATTTCAAACAACTATAAAAATGAAGAAACACACATTGATCTTTTATATTTTAGTGTTGGAAAGAATTCACATTATACATACATCAATAATTTATCAAGATTAATCTCTTCTCAGGTATTCAGAACAGCAAACAAAATATATCCTTGTAAGCGATGTCTTAATTCATTTCATACAAAAGAACGATTAGAACAACATTCAAAATATTGTAGTAATCATAAATCAACTGTAATTACAATGCCTAAACCTGGTGAAAAGATTTCTTTTGAAGATTATAATAAATCTATCATGCACCCATTTGTGATATACGCTGATTTTGAATGTATCCTTAAAAAGATAAATACTGCTTCTCCTAATCCAAAAGAACCATATACAAATAAATATCAAAAACATATTCCTTGTGGTTTCTGTTATTATATCAAATCATCTGTTGGAGAAAAGTATAATAAACTTGAACAGTATAGTGGAAAAAATGCTTCACAAGAGTTTGTAAAACGATTAGAAAAGGATTGTATAAGACTAACTAAATTAATGAAAGAAACAAATGAACCAATGAAATTAACCATAGAAGAAAAATTAGAATTTAGAAAGAACAATATCTGTCATATTTGTGAGGAGGAAATTGAGGAGTCTAAAGTTAGGGATCATTGTCATCTTACTGGTAAATATAGAGGTCCCGCTCATTCCTGTTGTAATCTTAATTATAAATTACCTTCTTTTATTCCAGTCTTTCTTCACAACAGCGCCAACTATGATACACATCTATTTATAAATGAACTTTCAAAAACACCAGGGAATATTTCTGCCATAACAAACACAAGTCAAAAGTATATTTCATTTACAAAAATGATATTCACAAAACCTATAACTCGTATAAGGTTTCTTGATTCTTACAAGTTTATGGGAACGCCACTAGCCAACCTCGCATCAAATCTAAGCTCCACGGGCTCTTTTCCAAATCTTAATTCATTCTTTCCAAAATAGGAAATTCTAACTAAAGAGGAAATTCAGATTAAAGAGAGAATTCAAAGTAAAGAGGAAATTCTAATTAATGAGGAAATGAATGAAGAAATTCTTACTGAAGATGAAATTCTAATTATACAGAAAATTCGAACAAAGAATGAAATTCTAACTAAAGAGGAAATTCTGATTATAGATGAAATTCTGATTAAAGAGGGAATTCTAACTAGAGAGGAAATTGAAACAAGGAATGAAATTCAAAGTAAAGAGAAAATTCTTACAAGTAAGGGAATTTATCCTTATGGTTATATGGATTCATTTATGAGATTTAAAGAAACACAACTTCCTTCAAAAGAAAGTTTCTATAATAACCTTTATGAAGAAGAGATAAGTGATAAGGAATATAAACACGCACAAGAAATTTGGAAAATATTTAAGATAAAGAACCTTGGAGAATATCATGATTTGTATCTAAAAACAGATGTTTTATTGTTAGCTGATGTGTTTGAAGCTTTTAGATCACTCTGTCATAATAAAAATTGTTATGGATTAGATCCTGCCCACTATTTCACAGCTCCTGGTTTAGCTTGGAGTGCAATGTTGAAAATGACAAAACAAGATATAGATTTAGTCAGTGATGTAGATATGCTTTTGATGATTGAGAAGTCTAAGAGAGGTGGAATATCACAAGTATGTTCAAAAAGATATGCTAAAGCAAATAATAAATATCTTCCAAATTATGAGAGTGAAAAAGATAGTAATTATTTGATGTACTTTGATGCTAATAATTTGTATGGATGGGCAATGTCTCAATCTCTGCCTTATGGTAAATTAGAGTGGGTGGAAGAAAAGGATTATGAAAAGGCTTTGATGAATATTGTTATTTCTTCTCAAGAAAAATTGAATGACAAAGAAGAAGGTTATTATTTTGAAGTTGATTTGAAGTACCCGAGTGATCTTCATAATAAGCATAAAGACCTTCCTTTTGCATGTGAGAAAGAAACCCCAAAGAAAGATTGGTTCAGTGATTATCATAAAAGTTTTAATATTAAAGGCAAATCAACAGAAAAGTTATTCACAACACTCTATGATAAAGAGGGATATGTTTTGCATCAAAGGAACTTGAGACAATATTTATCTGCTGGGTTGAGAGTAGCTAAAATTCAGAGTTTTAAAATTTAAACAAAGTCCTTGGATGAAAAAGTATATTAAATTCAATACAGATATGAGAACAAATACAAAAGTAAAATTTGAAGGGGAATTCTATAAATTGATGAATAATGCTGTCTTTGGAAAGACAATGGAGAATGTTAGAAACAGGCAAAACATTAGATTTGCAACATCTTGGAAAGAAGCTTCTAGATTGATAAATAAACCAAGTTTTGAGAGAGAAGAGGTTTTTTCAGAGAACTTTTCTGCTATTCATATGAAAAAGGAAAGTATTGTCATGGATAAACCAATTTATATTGGAACAGCAGTTCTTGATTTATCAAAGATATTGATGTATGATTATTTGTATAATGATTTAAAGAAAGAGTATGGTGAAAATGCTTCATTGTTGTATATGGACACTGATAGTTTTATTCTAGATATAAAAACTGACGATGTTTATAAAGATATGAAGAAAAACATTGGAGTATATGATACAAGTAATTTTAGTAAGAAGAGTGAGTTATTTTCAAAAAAGAATGAAAAGGTTATTGGCAAGTTTAAGGATGAGTTGGGTGGAAAAGTAATGAGTGAGTTTATTGGATTGAGAGCAAAGGCATGTGCTTATAAGTATGGTGATCAGATTGATAAAAAGGTTAAAGGGAATAAAGAAATATGTAATAAAGAAATCAATAACTTTTAGAAATTATTATAATTGTTTGATGAATAAGAAAGAAGAATATAGGAAAATGAATACAATACGAAGTTATAAACATAAGATATATAGTGAAGAAGTAAATAAAAAGGCATTAGGAGCCTTTGATGATGAGATTTATTTTAGATAATGGAATAGATTGTGTTCCATATGGATATTGTATGATAGAGTGTATAAAATAGATTGTGTTCCATATGGGTATTGTATGATAGAGTGAATAGAATAGATTGTGTTCCATATGGACACAAGTTTTAACGATGGGAAGATGGGTTAGGGTTTTTAAGGGCTAGTGCCGCGTTTTTCACAATATATAAATGGTCGAACCAAGTATTAGTCAAACTAAAGAGTGGAGAAAATCTCAGTCTTGGTATATAAATGGAAAACAATGAATGTGAAAAATATCAAATAAGTCTTATTGAAAAAATATCTAAAACAAAGGTAAATAAAACAAATATGCGAATCAATTTAAAAACCAATAAGTTAGAGGATGTAAAGAAAATAATAAATATGTTTGAATGGACTGAAAAATTTGATGGTTATCAATTGAACAATGGAAAAATAATTTACTACAATATCAAAATGATATGCAACTCAGGAGGTGGCCAGATGAGATCATTAAGAGAAGTTTATCATTTCGTAATGGCACAAAAGGGGTATCTTAAAAAATATAAAGATTCAAATATTTTGTTTTTCAATATTTTAGATGGGGATTATTGTGCAAAGAAAATTAAACTATTGAAGGAATTTGAGAATGAACAAATGTTTATAGGTTCAATGAGTGAGCTAAACAATATGCATTGGTTATTTGATAAAGAGTGCCCCGAGGCTTAGACGTTTCAGAAATTTCTTTAGAATCACCTTTAACAAATCCTTATCTTGTTGTATGGGTTATTTGATAAAGAGTGTCCCGGGGCTTAGACGTTTCAGATATTTCTTTAGAATCACCTTTAACAAATCTTTATCTTGTTGTATGGGTTATTTGATAAAGAGTGTCCCGGGGCTTAGGCGTTTCAGATATTTCTTTAGAATCACCTTTAACAAATCTTTATCTTGTTGTATGGGCTATTTGAATAGAGAGCCCCTAGGTTAAAAGGGGAAATAAAAAAATGACCGTTTTTACAGCCATTTTTCCCTGCTGTGCAGGGGTTTGGCTTTTTCTTGAGGCAATGTTTTATGGCCGGATGCCCTTCCTGACGCCAACCCTGGTCGCCTCTTACGACACACAGGGATATGGTACACCTATTCTAACCGGGGCATACACCGGGACCAATACACTGGCACTCATTTCGCCGACCTCGGAAGGATGGCAGGCTGAGTCAACCCCCTGGTGTTAATTCAGCAGCCAACGGAGCTTGAACTCAGGACCCTGGGATCCCAAGCCGCCACCCTAACCACTAAGCCAACACCAGGCTCCAGGTTAAAAGGGGAGACAAATAAATATACCTTGGGCTAAAAAGGGGATTTATTTTTTTAGGGGAAAAAAAAGAAAAATTTCATGGCTGAAAATCCCCCATTCATTTACATGGGGAAAAGTGAGCCAGAACCAGTATTCTTTCCCTACTCATGTTTCACAGATTCCCACAATATCAAAACAGTCTTGAAATTCTGTACATTTGTTTCGGAGAGATCTTACATTTAGCATGCACAGGAAGATTTAAATGATCATGGATTGGCTGAGAATCACAAGAAAACAGAATCAAGTTCTGGTTACATGGATACCATGCTGAAGGTTCAATCACAAGCTTTGGATGATGAATACCAGCAGCAGAAGATGGGGAAAAACTGACAATCACCTGTATTGGGAGACTTTTTTTTTTCCAGCAACTGCCATCCTTATATCGTGTTCGCCGGTGACGTCATGTACGAGACACCAGTGCCATATATTAGCTTACAAATTAAATACACTTGTGCAGAATAAATAATAATGTTGGTGAATTTTGAACTATGATGCACATCTCATTCTTAAAACATTGTGAACCCCACTCATAGTGTTTAACATCTATTTCAATTATTTTTTTTTCTTGTTCATTACCAACTGCCTCTTCGAATCGTTTGTTTCAAGCAGTACATTGTCATGGTAATGTGAACCAGCAAGTGATTACTGGACAGCTAAGAAAAATCGTACACTTCCTCATACCTGCATCACTTTTATGGGAGTAGTTCAAAGTTGGGCTGGCAGGACAGCCTAGAGGTGTATGCACTTACCGCTGAATAGTCCAACCTGGGTTGGAATCCCGACCGACGTATAAAATGTCATCCTAGTTTTTTTAGCAATGCGTGTGCCATCCCACAGATGGACGTCAAACTCCGAGTCCCATCAGCCAACAGTTAGTGGACGTTACAAATCCTACGTTGTCCTTCGCGAAGATTAGGTGAGCAATCGGTGGCACCATGGCCAAATTCCAAATTCCTGCCCTAACTATTGCTGGAGCAGGGATTGCAAGCCACTTTGCATGACCAAGAAATGAAACTGCTCCAGCAGAACCAACACTTTGTAATACAGAGTATGGAACATCAGTCAGAATTTGGATTACAGACATACCGCCAGGATAATACAACATTTTGAGGAGAATAAGCATGCCAAATTTTGGGGTGGAAATCAAATTAATCATGTTAACCCTCTGGGCGATTGTCATGCCAGAGCTAAATTCCCCTCCATGCTCAAGGCTATTCTGCAGCACTCAACTCCAGCATAAATACTTCTGAAACCTTTATGACCCACCCCAATAGCATTATGATACTTTAGTAGGAAATGTGTATTTTTCATTCCATAGATAATTACAAACATTTAAAAAAATAGAAAATTGCAAACTTTGTGACTGTTTATTCATCCCCCACCATTAGGGACTATTCATCCTTTGTGCCAATCGGATTACCCTCCTCCATTCATGATGCAAGACAACGCATCTCGCATTCGCAACACATTAAAATGGACCATCTGCATGTGAGGGAGGGAGCAGGGGATCTCGTCACAGGAAAGGAGGGGTGGAGGCTCGCACGGCCGTCACGGCAGAATGACGTGGGATTTTCCACTACTCACTTAGTGCACCCACCCCCGGTGGACACGTACCAATGAGAAAGATGCTTACATGATATTGACTCAATCGAAACCAAGCCCAGCCGAAGCCGCTTTAAGAAATGCAAACACATTCAAAGCTGCTGCTGCTGTTGCTGTTGAGGCACCAAGGACCGCTGTTCATCGATACTCCAGAGACGGAACGTGAGCAGCATTCGCGTCTGTTGCAGCATGCACGAAGGGTACCACTAGCATTTCAGACTGATTGTTTGAGATTGTTTGCCAGAGTGTGGGTCGCACTGGACACAACTGTGCTGGGACATGAGGCTAGGAATGAGTTGTCCAAGGTCCAGAGGCGAGCGGCCCATGACATAGGAGTGTGATGCAGTCCAAGGTGTCACAGAGCTCCATACACACATGAGTAGGGTGAATATACTGGTTCTAGCTCACTTTTCCCCATGTAAATGAATGGGGGATTTTCAGCGATTCCCTTTTTTTTCCCCTAAAAATAAACCCCCTTTTTATCCGTTTTTCCCTGCTGTGCAGGGGTTTGGCTTTTTGTGAGGCAATGTTTTATGGTCGGATGCCCTTCCTGGACGCCTCTTACAACACAGGGATATGGTACACCTATTCTAACCGGGGCATACACCGGGACCAGTATACTGGTACTCATTTCGCCGACCTCGGAAGGATGACAGGCTGAGTCAACCCCCTGGTGTTAATTCAGCAGCTGAGCGGGATTCGAACTCGGGACACTGGGATCCCAAGCCGCCACCCTAACCACTAAGCCAACACCAGGCTTTGTATATATATATAACCAGGCTATCCCAAGGTATATTTATTTGTCTCCCCTTTAACCTGGAGGTTGATCAGCTCACTCATTGAACCTATAAAGATTTGTTCATTCTCAAATTCCTTCAATAGTTTAATTTTCTTTGCACAATAATCCCCATCTAAAATATTGACAAACAAAACATTTGAATCTTTATATTTTTTAAGATACCCCTTTTTGTGCCATTACGAAATGATAAACTTCTCTTAATGTTCTTGTTTGACCACCTCCTGAGCCACATATCATTTTGAGATTATAGTAAATTGTTTTTCATTGTTCAATTGATAACCATCAAAGTTTTCAGTCCATTCAAGGATATTCATTTTTTTCTTTACATCCTCTAACTTACTACTTTTTAAATTGATTCGCTTATTTGTTTTATTTACCTTTGTTTTAGTTATTTTTTCAATAAGACTTATTTGATATTTTTCACATTCATTACGTTTTCCATTTATATACCAAGACTGAGATTTTCTCCACTCTTTACTTTGATTAATACTCGATTTAACCATTTATATATTGTGAAAAAACGCGGCGGCAACCCTTAAAAACCCTAACCCTTCTTCCCATCGTTAAAACGCAATCTATTTTATACACTCTATCATACAATATCCATATGGAACACAATCTATTCCATTATCTAAAATAAATCTCTTATCATCAAAGGCTCCTAATGCCTTTTTATTTACTTCTTCACTATATATGTTATGTTTATAACTTCTTATTGTATTCATTTTCCTGTATTCTTCTTTCTTATTCATCAAACAATTATAATAATTTCTAAAAGTTATTGATTTCTTTATTACATATTTCTTTATTCCCTTTAACCTCTTATCAATCTGATCACCATACTTATAAGCATATGCCTTTGCTCTCAATCCAATAAACTCACTCATTACTTTTCCACCCAACTCATCCTTAAACTTACCAATAACCTTTTCATTCTTTTTGGAAAATAACTCACTCTTCTTGCTGAAATTACTTGTATCATACACTCCAATATTTTTCTTCATATCTTCATAAACATCATCAGTTTTTATATCTAGGATAAAACTATCAGTGTCCATATACAACAATGAAACATTTTCACCATCCTCTTTCTTTAAGCCATGATACAAATAATCATACATCAATATCTTTGATAAATCAAGAACTGCTGTTCCAATATAAATTGGTTTATCCATTACAATACTTTCCTTTTTCATATGAATTGCAGAAAAGTTCTCTGAAAAAACCTCTTCTCTATCAAAACTGGGTTTATTTATCAATCTCGAAGCTTCTTTCCAAGATGTTGCGAATCTAATGTTTTGCCTGTTTCTAACATTTTCCATAGTCTTTCCAAATACAGCATTATTCATTAATTTATAAAAGTCCCCTTCAAATTTTACTTTTGTATTTGCTCTCATATCTGTATTGAATTGAATATACTTTTTCACCCAAGGACTTTGTTTAAATTTTAAAACTCTATGAATTTTAGCTACTCTCAATCCTTCTCTCAAAAACTGTTTTAAGCTTCTCTGATGTAAAACATATCCCTCTTTATCATAGAATGTTGTTAATAACTTTTCTGTTGATTTGCCTTTAATATTAAAACTTTTATGATAATCACTGAACCATTCTTTCTTTGGGGTTTCTTTCTCACATGCAAAAGGAAGGTCTTTATGCTTATTATGAAGAACACTCGGGTACCTCAAATCAACTTCAAAATAATAACCTTCTTCTTCGTCATTCAATTCCTCTTGAGAAGAAATAACAATATTCATCAAAGCCTTTTCATAATCCTTTTCTTCCACCCACTCTAATTTACCATAAGGTAGAGATTGAGACATTGCCCATCCATACAAATTATTAGCATCAAAATACATCAAATAATTACTATCTTTTTCACTATCATAATTTGGAAGATATTTATTATTTGCTTTAGCATATCTTTTTGAACATACTTGTGATATTCCACCTCTCTTGGACTTCTCAATCATCAAAAGCATATCCACATCACTGATTAAATCTATATCTTGTTTTGTCATTTTCAACATTGCACTCCAAGCTAAACCAGGAGCTGTGAAATAGTGGGCAGGGTCTAATCCATAACAATTTTTATTATGACAGAGTGTTCTAAAAGCCTCAAACACATCAGCTAACAATAAAACATCTGTTTTTAGATATAAATCGTGATATTCTCCAAGGTTCTTTATCTTAAATAATTTCCATATTTCTTGTGCGTGTTTATATTCCTTATCACTTATCTCTTCTTCATAAAGGTTATTATAGAAACTTTCTTTTGATGGAAGTTGTGTTTCTTTAAATCTCATAAATGAATCCATATAATCATAAGGATAAATTCCCTTACTTGTAAGAATTTTCTCTTTACTTTGAATTTCATTCCTTGTTTGAATTTCCTCTCTCGTAAGAATTCCTTCTTTAATCAGAATTTCATCTTTAATCAGAATTTCCTCTTTAGTTAGAATTTCATTCATTGTTCGAATTTTCTTTATGATTAGAATTTCATCTTCAGTTAGAATTTCTTCATTAATTACAGTTTCCTCTTTACTTTGAATTCTCTCTTTAATCTGAATTTCCTCTTTAGTGAGAATTTCCTCTTTTGGAAAGAATGAATTAAGATTTGGAAAAGAGTCCGTGGAGCTTAGATTTGATGCGAGGTAGGCTAGTGGTGTTCCCATAAACTTGTAAGAATCTAGAAACCTAATACGAGTTAAAGGTTTTGTGAATATCATTTTTGAAAATGAAATATACTTTTGACTTGTGTTTGTTATGGCAGAAATATTCCCTGGTGTTTTTGAAAGTTCATTTATAAATAGATGTGTATCATAGTTGGCGCTGTTGTGAAGAAAGACTGGAATAAAAGAAGGTAATTTATAATTAAGATTACAACAGGAATGAGCGGGACCTCTATATTTACCAGTAAGATGACAATGGTCTCTAACTTTAGACTCCTTAATTTCCCCCTCACAAATATGACAGATATTGTTCATTCTAAATTCTAATTTTTCTTCTTTGGTTAATTTCATCGGTTCATTTGTTTCTTTCATTAATTTAGTGAGTCTTATACAATCCTTTTCTAATCGTTTTACAAACTCTTGTGAAGCATTTTTTCCACGATAATGTTCAAGTTTGTTATACTTTTCTCCAACAGATGATTTGATATAATAACAGAAACCACAAGGAATATGTTTTTGATATTTATTTGTATATGGTTCTTTTGGATTAGGAGAAGCAGTATTTATCTTTTTAAGGATACACTCAAAATCAGCGTATATCACAAATGGGTGCATGATAGATTTATTATAATCTTCAAAAGAAATCTTTTCACCAGGTTTAGGCATTGTAATTACAGCTGATTTATGATTACTACAATATTTTGAATGTTGTTCTAATCGTTCTTTTGTATGAAATGAATTAAGACATCGCTTACAAGGATATATTTTGTTTGCTGTTCTGAATACCTGAGAAGAGATTAATCTTGATAAATTATTGATGTATGTGTAATGTGAATTCTTTCCAACACTAAAATATAAAAGATCAATGTGTGTTTCTTCATTTTTATAGTTGTTTGAAATTTTTAATATTTGAACTTTGTTTGTATCCGTTAATCCATATACATTAATAGAAAGATTATTCTTTTTCTCAAATTTAGGAATATCTGTTAGTGGCATTGGGAATTTAAAATCTTTAATGTCCAAGGTATTCTCATATTTCATATATTGTTTTACTCTTTCTGAATTACATTTTGGTGGATGTAAGTGAGCAAGAACAGACCAGAGAAAACATTTATTATCATTGTTCTTAATATTAACAACTGCCTTCTTTAGTTTTATTTCTTTTGGTAATTCAATATAAGAAGAAGCTTTAAGAGGGTTTGATTTTAGAATGTGTATATCTAAAAAGATGATTTTTTTAATATTGAATCCACTTCCTACCACTGTATTATCAACATCCTCCTCTTGTCTTGATAGTTCTTCATAAACCCCACTATTCAAAAAATCTTGAAATGATGTTATAAAATGAAGATCTGTTCTCATATAAGGAGTTTGTTCTTCATCTTGTCTTTTCATATTCATTTTCACTCCCATATAAAACTTTAAAGTTTTCATTTCTTTTAATGTCTTTTTAATAAAATTTTCAACATCAGGTTTCACTATTTCAATTGATTCAGCTATTGATGATGGACCGGGTTCTCCAAATTGAAAAATCCTTATTTTTATATGCCCTTTAAATGCCCCATCAGTGTTTTCAATATAATAGTCTCCCTTTACTTTAAACTCATTTTTCTTGTGTTTTTGTGATTGAAGATGTTTATTATAACTACTCTTCAAAACATCCTTTGAACAGATATCACAATGTTTTCTTTCCAACTCAAGAGGAGATATTTTATGAAACAGATTAAATGTGTGTTTGTTGGTTCGGAGGTGTTTTCTATAATGTTTATATTCGTGATTACAAACATCGCAGTACGTTGTATTCACCATATTTATAGAATAAAACTTTGCTTAAACTAAAATTTTCTTGATGAAAATTTCGTTTGTTTTACAGGTGAATCTGTGCTTAAAACCATTTTATCCTCCAACTTTTTCACTTAATAAATACAATGTTTCAAGACACAAAAGACAAGTTTCAATCAATCTCTTCATCTGTTAAAGATACTGAGAAATATGTCAAGGATGTAAAATTGAACAAAGATAAATATAACAACTATTGGATAAAAACTATTATGGTAAATAATATGAGTTCTTCAATTTCCTTCAGTGGAAGGGCTTTTAGTATACCTGGTAGAACATCAATTAAAGTATCTCTAACAAAAGTTTCTCCTCTCCTTCTAGTAATATATTCAAAACTAGAAAAAGCAATGAAACAAGAAAAAGTATCAAAGAACAAAAACCTTATGGATGAAGCTTTAGAAAGAAAAGATAAGACCATCTGTAATATGCAAGGAGAAATTTGTATTTTTTTCAACAACCCTAAAGATGTAAATCCTGATGAAATAAAGGATGTTAATATATCAGGTGAAATGACATTTCGTTCAATAGTAGTTAACGATAATTTTAAAATTACCTTTAATATAAAAAATGTTGTCGTTGAATCTGATAATGAAAAAAGTATATCGATATCGATGGTAATATACAACTGAAAGTATAGATGAATTTCAGTTTAAGTAAAGTTTTACTTTATAAATATGCTAGACTTTCCTGATTCTCCATATGACAAATTTGAGAATTGTCCTGCGTGTGAAAGACGGGGATTAAACACAGAGTCAAAAGCCTATAAACAATGTATATTCTGTGATTATCTTCTAATTAATGATAATAAAAAATATAAAAAGGAAAATAATTCTTTTAGATTTACACCAAAAATGAATTACTTTACAAGATTGATTAGAGAAATGAATGTAAAGTATGAGGATGATAACACACCTTTCCTTACAAGGGAAGAAACTGAACGTATAAGAGAAATGTTCAAAGGATTGTTGTTGTATATTATTCATGGATGTAATTTTCAGGGAAATATCAACACAAGATATTGTATAAATAAAATAATGGATTATCTTGAAATTAAACCTGAACTTAGGATAAAATATAGAGTTTCTAAAAAGCCAATAATAAATTAAATAACCTGTTTTTCAAATATATAAATGAATGATTTTTTACCTATTTGGGAAAATAAGATAAAATTTAACAACCATAAAAATCTCCCAAATTCATTAAGATGTCTCATAGTTGGTTCAAGTGGATGTGGAAAAACCTGCTTACTTTTAAAAATGCTCCTCACTCCCAACTTTTTAGATTATGACAATTTAATAATTTTCACAAAGTCGAGTTTTCAACCAGAGTATCAACTACTCTCACAAGGTTTTAATGCTGGTCTTCAAAAAGAAGATATAATCGGTTTATTTAAACGTCAAAAAAACCTAAATGATTATAACATTGAAGATATAATTCAACTATTTTGTGATACACAGAGATGTAAAAAGAAATCAAATCCTATAACTTGTATTCTTAGTGATAATACGGATGATATACCGTCTCCCCAAGATTTGGATAAATCAAAAAAGAACCTCGTTATCTTTGATGATTGTGTTAATGAGAGAAACCAAACGGTAATGGACAGCTACTACACAAGAGGGAGACATTCTTCTTGTAATTGTATTTATCTTAGTCAATCGTACTTTCAACTTCCTCGTCGTTCCATCAGAAACAATGATAATACTTTTATTTTATTCAAGTTAAATTCAATAGATATCAATAATTTTTGGAGAGATAATTGTTCTACATTATGTAGTAAAAATAAATTTGAGGATTATATGAAGCACACGACTGAAAAATATAAATATATTGTTGTGAAACAAGATGAGATATTAAGGGATATATTTTTTGTTTTATAAACAATTACATATATAAATGACAACTATTATTATAAATCTTGTGGGTAAATCTGCTTCTGGAAAAAACTTTCATAAATCAAGGTTCTTGTGTAGTACAAATGAGAATATTGTAAATTTACTTAAAAAACACCCCGTGATACGCATTGTATCAACAACAACTAGAGCAATAAGACCTGGAGAAGTAAAAGGTGAAGATTATCACTATATTTCAGTGGAGGAACATATGCGATTGAGGAATGAAGGTCAAATGTTTGAGGAGGTTTCTCTTGGTACAACAAAATATTCACATTGTAAGAGTGAGTTAAGGAAACTAAAATCTGGTGGTGTTGGGATATTAGAAACTAATCCAGAAGGAACGAGACAAATTATTAAACATCTGAGTGGAGTGAAGATTTTATCATTCGGTTTTGATGTTGATGAAGAAACTCAACGCAAACGTATGAAAAGCAGAGATGCAAGTATTAGTGAAGAAGAAATTACAACTCGCATTAATGTTAATAAAGAATTTGATGAAATATTTAAAGAAAAGGATTTATTTGAACACATCTACTTGAATGATGAAGAAAAGGAAAATTTCCCTGTTGATCTTTACAATTCATTAAATGATATTTTACAATAAATAAATGGATGTAAAAGAAAGAGCAAGAAGATTTAAGGAACATCAAGAGTTGGTTACAAAAGTTGTAAAACAACAGGAAGACATAAAGAAGAAACGCAGACAGAAACTAACGGGCGAAGAAGCATTTGAAAGAAAACAAGAGAAATTTTTTAAACCACTTTTAAAAACTTCCCAAGAAAAAATGAAAGATGTTTCCACAGTTCCCACAGTAGAATATACTCCCAGAAAGCTCCAAATGTTGAAAGATTTCAGTCAAATGACGGAGGAAGAATTAGAGCATATTGGAGAATTAGAACATGATGAAGGTTTATTTCAACAACTGGAAGAGATTAATCAACTCCCTGATTATATTGTGAATGCTGTTCAAAACAATGAATATTCAGCGGATTCAAAAACCAAAGCAGGACTCATTCCAACAGAACAACCAGCAATATTTCATCTTGTTCAAGAAAAGGTATTGATATTTAATGATGAATTAAGGTTCTTAAGATCTGCTCAACCCCCTGTTAAACTAACTCCGAGATTAATGTTTCTTCTCACAAAAGATGGAAGACAAGGTTCAACTGTGAAGGATGAATCAAAGTATATTGATAAACCATTGGATATGGAAAATAATGATGATAGAGTATATATTGATTTGCTGAACACTCTAAATTATAAGGTTATTCTTTCTGGTAAAAGTAGGAAGAATGAGAAGGAGAAACACATTATTCAGGCTTTAAGTATCCTTGGTTCAGGTGTTAGTTTTCTTCCAAATGACCCATCGCAATTAGTTAATAGACTGTTATTGTTGTTAGGCAGTCAGAAGGCTGGAAATAACAATTGTTTTAATGAAGCATCAGCCATTTTAGACCAGTTGATGAACATGAAAATAATTAATAAATATCAATATAAAGACATTTTATCTCATATTAAATAAGATGAGAAGCACAATCCTTAGTTTCAATTTCACAACAAGCGACCACACATCTTCATTCCCATACCCACTACAACTTGACACAACAAAAGAATATGAGGCATCTTTATTGTCCATGGAAACTTATAATACCTTATTTAATATAACTGATAAAAATGACAAGTTTAGTTATAATCCCGGAAGTGGATACAAAACGATAACAGTCTCACCCGGAGCATATGAGATTTCTCAAATATCTTCCGAAATTGCTCGTCTTATGAAAGAACAGGGTGATGAACCAAAAAATATTGTTATAAACATTCAAAAACATACTTCAAAATCAACGATTAAAGTTAAAAATAACTACAAGGTTGATTTCACAATTGATAATTCATTTAGAGAGTTATTGGGTTTCTCCTCAAAAAGATTGAAACTAATGGGACGTTTTACAGTGATAATGTCATTCAAATATCCTCAGGAATAAATTCGGTGTTAATTCACTGTGATTTGATTGATGGTGCTTATAATGATGGAAAAAAAACAAATACAATATTTTCATTCAGTGCATACTCAACCCCAATTGGTTATAAATTCAATATGGAACCTAAAAATTTGGTTTATCTACCTGTGTCAGGAAAAACCATACACAGAGTAAATTTTAGGATAACCGACCAAGATAATCGTGTGATTTCTTTTAATGGAGAAGTTATATCCATCAGAATTCACCTACGTGAAGTTTTCCAATAAATAAATACGATGGTTATTGTGAGGAAACACGAGTTGGGAAAATATAAAATAATTACAGGGGATGGGATGTTCCTTTCCCCATACTACAAGGGTGAAGGTATGTATCTTGGTAGAGGATACTATAAACCTAAGAGACAAAGGGGTGTTGGACATCAATTTAGAGGAGATGGGATAATTGATACTCTCATGGGTATTGGTTCAACTATTCTTAAACATAAAGATCTAATTGGTTCAACTGCTCTCCCTCTGGGCTGGTGCTCTCCCCTCTGGGCTGGTGCTCCTGCCTCCCACCTTTCTCGACTTCACGCTGTCGAAACCAGGGCTTTTAAGATCATTGGCATCTCCCGCAATGAAGCTGAGTCTTTGGGCCTCTCACTCAATCACCGCAGGTTGGTCGGTGGTCTTTCTGTCTTCTACCGACTCCTCTCCAGCCTCGCCCCCCCTGCTCTCTCTGCGATTTGTCCCAACCACATTTCCACAGGACGCTCAAGGTCCGCCAACAACACCCTTCTGGTAAAACTACCAAAATCACGAATCACTGCTCATCTTCACTCTTTCATTCCTCTTTTTTCCCGCCTTTGGAATAAACTTCCTCACTCTATTCTTTCCCATTCTTCCCTCCAGGCTTTCAAAACAGCTGTTCACCACCACCTCTTATCTTCCCCCATCCAAATCCTCGATCTTTTCTACCCCCGATAATCCACCCAAGCCCACTTCCTTCAATTCTCCTGCTTTCCTTCCTGAAAGTCCCTGTAATGTCCATCTTCTCCTCGCCATGTTCCCCGTCCCATCCCCATCCCTCTCCCTTCCACAGTTCACCTGTGTCTGTTCCCCAATGATTTGTCCCTTCCACTCCCGCCCCTCTTGTCTCATGCCTCCTTGCTGTGAGTTGTGTGTTAGCTCTCATACGAGCCTCGACCAAGGTATACAAAAAAAAAAAAAAAAAAAAAAAAAAAACTGCTTCTGCTGTGGGAAATGTAGCAGGTGCTGTAAAGAGTATAAAAGATGCTCGGAAGGAATCTCATAAATTACAAGCAATAAAAGAAATTAAGAAAGGCAAAACTCAGTTGTCCCCCCAAGAACGACAGAAAATAATTCAAATACTTGGATCAGGGTTTCAAAAGTTTTAACATCTTTTTTCCTAAATAAATACAAGTATGGAAGCAATTGATAGTATCTATGATTTGGATGATACTATTATTATCTCAAACTCCACTAAAAAGAAGATTACTTCAAGGTAAATGCAATAACTGGAACAGACTGGAATACGAATGGTACAAAAAGTTTTGAAATAAATAATCAACAAACCTATTTGAATCTCTCCGAAAGTTTCTTGTTGTGTAAATTTAAATTCACTAAAGCTGGGAATAACACAAACGCTACACTTGTAAATGATTTCTTCTGGAAAATGTTTGATAGTGTGCGTTTGTATATTGGAACACAAGAAGTTGAAGCGGTTGATCATGTCTCTGCTGTATCTGAAATGATAAAATTTACACTCTATACATTCAGTGATAGAATGGGAAAGGGGTCTGTCGAAGGTTTTATTCCTGATATGTCAACGGGAACAAACACAGACCCTGGATATATTCAAAGGAAAGGAGCGTATAATGATGATACAAAAGCAGAAAATAGTTTTACTGTGGCGGTTCCTCTTAAAGGTATATTTGGATTTTGTGATCATGATAAAGTTCTGTATGGTCTTAAAATTAGATTTCAACTACAAAGGAATGATAATGAAAATAGATTGCTTTTTGGTGTTGGTAATGCTTTTGGTGATCAGAATAAATTTGTAATTGAGGAGATGAGTTGGTATATCAGTGAATATACTCCTAATCTTAAAACAGAAGAGATGTTGAATGGAAGACTTAACTCAAAGAAACCACTCAGTGTATCATACCTCAAAAGAAGATGTCAACACGTTAAACTCAATCAAACTACTTACACGTGGAATTTGGGTGTTCTGGAAGGAAAGCCACGATATCTGTGGATCATTTTTAAAAAGCCAGATGGTGATACTGCGACTGATAAGAATAATGCATTGAGTGATAATGCTAAGGTGAAACAACTTCGCGTTTCTCTAGATGGAACATTTTATCCACGAGATAGATTGGAAATTAATTGGGAAAAAAATGATTTTGCTGAAGCATACAAGTCTTACCAAAAGGTGTGTGAAAGTAATGGAAATAAAGAACCTATTTTGGATATGACAGCATTTAAAAGTTTGTATACAATCTATGCGTTTGACCTGAGCGCGCAAAAGGAAACTATAAAGTCTAATCGAGTGGATACTTCCCTATACATTGAAAGAGGAGAGAGTGAAGAAGTTGATACATATTGTTTGCTTTTGGAAGAAACAGAATTGCAGATTAATACAGATAATGGTGTGATGATTAGTCTCACATAATTTTTTGTTAAATAAATGAGTGGCAAAGTACCAACTGGGGTATATGTTAATCAAATCAATCTTCATAAACTATCATCTTGTGTTCAAAATCAAAAGCCTTGTACGATTAACGTTAATACAATTCAGAGAAAAGGAGCAGTAAGAATTGATGTTTTGCTCACAAGAGAACAGGTTAAAATCTTGAATGACACTGGCTCACTTAAAATTAAAATGACAAAACCAATGTTGAAAAAATATTCAATAAGAGAGACGAGTGGAGGATTTCTCCCATTTCTAATTCCTTTATTTGCTGGTTTAAGTGCGGTTGGAGCATTGACGGGTGGTATTTCAACAGCGGTGAAAACTGCCAACGAAAGGAAGGCTCAACTCCAGGCTCAAAAAGAATTGGAAAGACATAACAAAGAGTTGGAGAAACAAATTAGTGGAAGTGGCGTAATTGTAGATTTTGCTGAAAAACTTGAAGGTCTGCCTGATAAAGCGAGATTGTTAGTTGGAGATATGCTTTCTTCTATTGCACAAGCAGGTGTAAAATTAACGAAAAGAGGTAATGGATTATATCTTTCTAATAAATAAATGAGCATTGATGAGTGGTTGAAAGAATTTGGAAAGAATACAACATCAAATTTACAACTTGCCAAATATTGTAAGAAATTAAAAATTCAAAATGTGGTTATTTGTATGAGAGATGAATTAACAAATGTGCTGAAACATACAAAGAATATTATTATGAACTTAGAAGATAATAATGGGAACGGTTCTCATTGGGTTTGTATTTTTAATAATCAAGACAAATATTATTTTGATAGTTTTGGTCTTCCACCACCTGTTGAAGTCATAAAATTCTTACAGAATGGTGTTTATCAAACATTTCAAGTCCAAGAATTAAATTCCAAGTGTTGTGGTCAATTATGTCTATATGTGTTATTTCAACTCAACAAAAATAAAAAATTTTATGATATTATTTTTAATCTAATATAAATGACTTATGTTGGTAAAGATGGTTCTATCTTTGGTGTATCTCAAGAACTGGATATTGATTTATCAAATTATTATACAAAGGCACAGGCTGAACGACATAAATATAATATAAACAAAAATATTAACATGAAAAATGCTTATAAATTAAAAAATTATCCAAGCCCAACTGACGCGAATGACTTGGTGAGATTAAGCGATTTATCACAATATATATACTTAAATAAAACGGCTGTGTATTCCAAAGATACAGAAGTGTTGATATTATCTCCAGGTCATACAGAATTCACAGTTCGAATTAAAATAAATTTTTATAAAGAAGGGCGTATCATTTGTATGAGAATAGAACAATGGGGGTATGATATGAATGATTTAGGGTATAATTGGTCATTTAAAATTAACCTCGAAGACCTGGAACAATTAAATCAGTCTCGTAAGGAAGAATATTATCCACTTGGTATCGAGAATGAGTTTTGTGGGTCCACGATTAGTAAACAACAAATAAAAGAATTTAATAAGGGTAAATATAATAATGGTTTTGCCCTTGTTTATCTCATGAAAACAGAAAAAACAGGATTATATATAATAAGTAAGGAAATACAAAATGATTTAACTATGGGAAGATGGGGAGGTGTTTCGTGCCATAATATTATTCTAACATATATTTCTAATACATAAATGACAGCAAGAAGGCTTCAAGAAAATTATCATTTCTGTGTCCAAGCATACCTTCAAGAAAAGGGTATTCGGTATTTTAATAAATATGTTCTACAACATAAGAATGAGGTATTTTCAATAAAAGATTGGCATTATGCTGATGTTGATAAACCGACAACTTTAGATTTAATTAGAATGTTAAATAATGAAAAAATTATAAAGTTAAGAAAAGGTAAGGCTCTTTTAGAAATTCAAAAGAAATTTTATTGGTTTCCTGTTGTAAAAAAAATTATTTTCGATGCAGGAATAACAAGAAATCCTGATGAATATATGTATAATATTCTATGGGGTGTAAACGATTCAAGGATAGTAAGGGATGAGGAAGGAGTTGAAGAAGAGAGGGAAGAGGAGGAAAAGGAGAATGAGGAGAGGGAGAAGAAAGAGAAGGAGGAAAAGGAGAAGAAAGAGAAGGAGGAAAAAGAAGAGAGAGAAGGAGGAGAGGGAGAAGAAAGAGAAGGAGGAAAAAGAGAAGAGAGAGAGGGAGGAGAGGGAGGAAAGAGCGAGACAAAATAAATATCAAAATATGGAAACCAGTGAGATTCAAAAAAGATTGGCGGTATTACAGAAAATAACTCAACCCACCGAGGAGGAAAACAAAGAATTGACAAGTCTATTTGCAATATTTTCTTCAAGACTATTGACATCGTCAAGCTATTCATTTTAATTCAAGTTTTTTCTTAAATAAATGGAGGAGAGAGTGAAGGCATTTCTTAGGATTCTTTATGTTTTAAAAATTAAGATTCAAATGTGCATGTTGGAAACTAAAAAGGTTTTTGCACTCTGCAGGACTTTTTCACATAAATAAATGAGTTATTGTCTCAAATGTAAAAGAAAACTAATACGAAAAATATTTCATATATTAAAAGTAAAAATAACAGGGTTATCCAAAAAGGTATATGTTCGGTGTGTGGTTCAAAAAAAAAATCAATTTATCTCCAAACACAAACTCGGAGGAGATATACAAAAGTTTTTATCAGGAAGTAAATTTACAACTACTGGAATACCAGGGGAATTACATCTTCCAGGGTATTCTTTCTGTGGTCCAGGCACAAACTTGGATAAAAGATTAGATGAGGCAGACAATCCTAAATCCTGGAGTAAACCAATCAATAGAGTTGATGAAGTGTGCATGAGACACGATATTGATTATGGGAATACCACAACGTTGGAAGAAAAGCATGAAGCCGATAGAGAAATGTTGTATAATTTGTCTCTGATACAAAATCCAACCTTGAGAGAAAAAGTTGATAGGTTCATCGTGAAGAAGATGATTAGTGCTAAATTGAAACTTGGACTTGGAAATTCAAAAAACTCATAGGCTCTAATGATGCCATTAAGACTGAAGAGCAATTAGCTGATGAATTACATAAACCAATATTCACAAAGTTTCAGAGAAGGAAAGTTTATTCCAAGGAAGTTGATTATATCTGGTCTGCTGATTTGATTGAACTCAATAATGATAAGGGGTACAAGTATGCTTTAACCGTTATTGATTTGAGGAGTAGATATGCGTGGGTTGTCCCTTTAAAAAACAAAACAGGTAATACTCTTATGTTAGCTTTTCAACAGATATTTAATAAAAGTAAGAAAACCTAAAAAATTGTGGACTGATGAGGGTAGAGAGTTTTATAACAAGACATTTATGAATTTTCTAAAAAATAACAGTATTACATTATACAGTACCTTTAATGAAGGGAAGGCAGTTGTTGTTGAACGTTTTAATCGTACCTTAAAAGAGAGACTATATAAAAAATTCACACAACTCGGTTCACAACAATGGTTATCTTTTATTCAGGATATTGTGGATAAGTATAATGACACGATTCACACGTCAACGAATATGAAGCCATCAGAAACATTTACAAAATTAAAATATGAAAAAGAGATTAATGTCAGAAAACCTAAGTTCAAAGTTGGTGATATCGTAAGAATATATAGGTGGAAATCTCATTTTGAAAAGGGTTTTACTGAACGATGGACGAAAGAACTTTTTAAAATTGTTGATGTAATAGATACAGTTCCTTGGACTTATAAAATATATGATTTGGAAGGGGAAGAGATTTTAGGTTCATTTTATTCACAGGAATTACAAAAGACAAAGATAAATTGAAATTTTTTGACTCTGCCCCTTTTTGACTCCACCCACACAAGCCCCACCCACACAAACCCCACCCACACAAGCCCCACACAAACCCCAATAAATTGAAATTTTTTGACTCCGCCCCTTTTTGACTCCACCCACACAAGCCCCACCCACATAAACCCCTCCCACACAAACCCCACACAAGCTCCACACAAGCTCCACACAAGCTCCACACAAGCTCCACACAAGCTCCACACACACACAAGCTCCACCCATATTCACATAATTAGTGATTAGTTAATTAGTTCCCCCACACACAACATGTTTATTTAATTAAAAAATTATCCACCCATCCACACAAGCTCCACTCATCCACCCATCCACCCATCTCTCCACCCATCCATTGATCCACACAAACCTCATCCACATTCGCCCCTGCCCACATAAACCCTGCCCACATCAACCCCTCCCACATAAGTCCTGTCTACACAAGCTCCACACAAAAACTCCACACACATAAAGCCTGTCCACATAAACCCCTGCCACACAAGCTCCACCCACATAAACGCCGCACACACATCCCGACCACACAAGACCCACCGAAGCCCCGCCCACATAAGCCCCACCCACATAAACCGCTCCCACACAAGCCCCACCCACATAAACCCCGCCCACACACCCCGCCCACACAAGCCCCACCGAAGCCGCGCCCACATAAACCCCTCCCACACAAGCCCCACCCACACAAGCCCCACCCACACCCCGCCCACACAAGCCCCACCGAAGCCCCGCCCACACAAGCCCCTCCCACACAAGCCCCACCCCCTCATCCCCCTGTGCGCCCCCCACCTTTGACCCACCACCTCCCTCATCCCACCCCCACCCTTCCCCACACACACACATGGGGAGGGGAGGGATGGGATGAGGGGGTGATGGGTCATTGGGGGCGCACCTACCCTCCCTTCATGTTTTGATCCTCTTCTTGTAATTCAGAATCAAGTAATTGTATACAAAACAAATATAATTTATTAATATTGAAAATATTAAATATTCATTTGCGAGAATGTATAATCTTTCCCAGCAATCTTCTCCAGATGTCTTGTGATTTCGAAACTCAGACACCATATTCTGTTTTGAAACAAAAAGTGGATAATAATTACATGGTAATATGAGTAAGCCTCGTTGACCACTGAATTAACACACCAGGAGGCCGACTCAGCCTGTCATCCTTTCAAGGTCAATAAAATTAATTCCAGTGTACTGACAAAACCGCGTTCAAACTAATAATGCAACCAACATTAGACGACATTCTAAAGAGAGAGTGATATTAATAATAATTCAGAAATATTTACCTCCAGAAAATCATGTGTTGTACAAGATTGCTTCAACAGCTGATGTTGTGCGATAGTGCTGAAAAAAAAAAAATAAATAAGTCAAGGGTATAGATGAAGAGACAGACAGACAGGGAAAGCAACACACACACACACACACACACACACACACACACACACACACACACACACACACACGCACACACGCACACACGCACGCACACACGCACACACGCACACACACACACACACACACACACACACATAGACACACGTGTCTCACCATTGGTTTAATTCATTCGAGATCAGAGACCAGTCATTATAAATCATTGATCTCTTCAATAAGAGCAGAGAGAGGTAGGTAGGAAGACAGACAGAGAGAGAGACACACACACACACACACACACACACACGTGTCTCACCATTGGTTTAATTCCTTCGAGATGATAGGACGTGATAAGACTTCGTGCCACTCATTGAAAATGTCTTTCAATTCTCTTCTAAAATCATTGATCTCTTCAATAAGAGTATTAATTTCATGAACCACGTCGTGATACGTAAACTCAATTTCTTCCAATGCCCTGTCAGGGAAAAAAAAAAATATATATATATATATATATATCAGAATTATCATGATTTAATTAATAATCATTTGCTTCATCGTTCAAAGAGAAAACCAAACAAACTTACCAACTCTGTTGTAAGCTTTTGCCTTCATCGGAAGAGAGATCATCCATGTCTCAGTTGTAAAAATGAAAATCCCGTCTGGCAGAAACTTTGTCTGGTGAATCACTTATAAGGCTACAATGAGGAAATTCCCTAAACATTGGGTGCGGCCACAGGAAATGACAGCTTGGAAAATAACTAGGCGATTGTATGAATCATTTACAAAACATACTTAAAATGGTTTTGATTCAAATGTTTTCAGTTCGTGTTCTGAGATAAAATATAAACACGAGACCTTGTCTCACAGAATAGTTCCTATTTTTTCACAGCATGACTGTCTAAAACCACACAGCACGACCGTGTCAAAAAACACTTCCTCATTTTCACGGCATGAACTGAAAACATTTGAAACAAAACTTTTTTATGGCGTGGTTTATACACAAAAATGATTTGCAACTCGGGCGGTGGTCAGATGAGATCATAAAGAGAAGTTTATCATTTCGTAATGGCACAAAAGGGGTATCTTAAAAAATATAAAGATTCAAATGTTTTGTTTGTCAATATTTTAGATGGGGATTATTGTGCAAAGAAAATTAAACTATTGAAGGAATTTGAGAATGAACAAATCTTTATAGGTTCAATGAGTGAGCTGATCAACCTCCAGGTTAAAGGGGAGACAAATAAATATACCTTGGGATAGCCTGGTTATATATATACAAAGCCTGGTGTTGGCTTAGTGGTTAGGGTGGCGGCTTGGGATCCCAGTGTCCCGAGTTCGAATCCCGCTCAGCTGCTGAATTAACACCAGGGGGTTGACTCAGCCTGTCATCCTTCCGAGGTCGGCGAAATGAGTACCAGTATACTGGTCCCGGTGTATGCCCCGGTTAGAATAGGTGTACCATATCCCTGTGTTGTAAGAGGCGTCCAGGAAGGGCATCCGACCATAAAACATTGCCTCACAAAAAGCCAAACCCCTGCACAGCAGGGAAAAACGGATAAAAAGGGGGTTTATTTTTAGGGGAAAAAAAAAGGGAATCGCTGAAAATCCCCCATTCATTTACATGGGGAAAAGTGAGCTAGAACCAGTATATTCACCCTACTCACATGCTTATGACACTCCGTCGCTCATCCTTCCCATCCTAACCCTCTCCACCCACACTCAATATTTGGCCCGACGTAACCCCACATGGTTGTGTGAGGTAAGGGAGGAGCCACTCCCACACTCCATTCTGATTTTCTCCTCAGTTCTTCTGGTCTCTTCTTCCATGAATGAACAATGACCATGTCTTTTGTCCAAGTAAGTCTAAGAGGAATACATACTTGTGGAAAGTTTGCTCTTAAATAAGTGTTTGACGATTGCTTGTGTGTGTGTGTGTGTGTGTGTGTGTGTGTTTTGGGGGTGGAGCAATAAATTAAAAAAAAATAAATAAATTGTATTGCAAAATGGAATTTTGTCGAGCCGAGCGAGTGGAACATTTTTTGTGGGCGTTTATTTTTGTCATGAATTTTAAAGATCATTCGAAATAAAAATTAAATAATGTTTATGTCCTTGGTGAAGCTGCTGCATATTTCAGTCATGATCCCTGTGTGCTCTGAGTGCAATGCCGTCTACCACAAAACTCCGATTTAACGATAGATATCATTATCTTCCTATTTTTTCCAATGTTTGCTGCAGCTTCATGGGAGAATGTTGCATCGATCTGTTTAGATGGATCGGTGTGCGTTTGATATGCTTTTAGTTTAACCATGGACATCCTATAATAGTCACATGTCAAATGTAATTTGAGGTCAACAAGAGCATCTTTCCAATTTTGGAAAGGTTCACTTATCACTTTATTTTGGTGGCGATGTGCAGTGTCTGGGAAAAGACAAAGACAACAGGGCAAGGCAATAAAAACCATCACCTGCTTTGGAATACAACATGAAATCAAACATTTTGAACCAGTCACAACAGAATCTTTTCATGGATCCAGATTATTTATGCTTATCATTGTAAAGTTTGGTTGAAAATGGAAATTTAATGTCTGGTTCCCTGTTAATAATCAGATTCAACTTAAGATCATCAGTTGCATAGAAAGGATAATATCTTATGTATGATCAAATTTGGAGTTTGTTCAAGCTGAACATTCATATCCACTTCAGTGTCTATCACACGTACATTTGTCTATTCTTTGCTCTGTCCTGTAATCCTGTTATGTTTTCATCAACTTCCGTAATCTGGTTGTTTTCTTGAAGTTCTGGCTTGTGTTCACATCTGTCTTTTCAAAAAACTTATTTGGCTGTTCTTTGCTCTGTCCTGTTATGTTATGTTTTCATCAACATTTTCAATAACTTCAATTTCTGTAACCACAGATTGATGCTCCCTTCCCCCAATCTTCAAAGCCCCCTTGGTGTTTACTTCTGTCAAATAAATTTTCAAATACTCCGAAACATTCAAGTCATTTATTAAAAACAAACATATCGACATGGGGAATTTTAAGGAGAAGTTCAGCAACACAATCTTCCTCCAAAATTCTGATTTTACATGGAAACTTTAAATTCTAAAATAGTATTTAGTGAGACAAGGTCTGTTCATCCTCCAGACATGCTGACACCACAGCTGAGATGTTGAGGGTTCAAGGGAGAGATCATTTACAGCTTCGTTGCAGCCATCTGGAGGTCAGCTTAATGTTGAAGGGACATGGAATATTTATGACCTAAAGGTTGACAGGAATTTTTACATAATATTCATGGATCAGAGGGGGTGAGATAATCCAACGATATTTTGATAATCCTCGACACGGAATGACATGTAGCCCTTTGGGTGCGAGAATGGATCACACATGGCTCCTTGTTCCGGAGGTCAGAAGGTCAGCTCGAATTGAAAAGGCGAGGGAACGATTTATAATCTGAAGCTGACAAGTGTAAAATACATCTGGATATCACCTCAAGCAAAAATTCCATTGAAGCTAGAATGGTGCTTTCAACCAGACATTGAGATGCCATACAATTGTGTGTATATACATACATATATATACATATATATACATATATATATATATATATATATATATATACATACATATATATACATATATATACATATATATATATATATATATATATATATATATATGAGAATCTCCTAATAAGCAGAATAAAATCAAATAGGTAATTTGATTATACTGAATAATGATTAAAGATTATTTGGAATGCCAATCTGTTTTGGGGAACAAGGAGCACTTTTTACAAAGCAGAATGATCCTCTTCCAGTACAAAAGAGACATAAGGTCATTTAAAATGCAAATATATATATATATATATATAAATATATAAATAAATATATATATATAAATAAATATATATATATAAATAAATATATATATATAAATAAATATATATATATAAATAAATATATATATATATAAATATATATATATATATATATATATATATATAAATATATAAATATATATATATATATATATATATATATATATATATATATATATATATATATATATATATATATATATATATATATATATTGAAAGATACATGTTCAAGCACATAAATGTAATAATCATCATGTTGTATTTGAGTACAATTCCCATTAAAGGGTTATAACAATAGATTATGCTATATACCAAAAACATTTAATTTTTGAAGTTAATTAACAATCAAGTTCAATTAGCAACATTTTTATTTTTGCGTTATTTAATTTTTAGCACCCTCAAACCCATTATGCTAATTTTTGGAGAAATTTGCATCAACACTTCCCTTGCACACAAGTCTGACAACAAAAGGAAAGCCCAATTAGGTTGTTCTCTTATAATGGGCTAAGTGGATAACATTAATTCATTTGAATAAGTTATTTAATTGTTTATCATTTCAGAAACTTTATGATCCATGTTCAGATTTTGATTAAAAATAAATAATTAAACATCCATAGGATGGGATAAGAACTTTGGATCTCTTGTATACTAAGAAAAGGTTATATTACGTTACAACAGTCTGTGCTCTTTCGTCAATGCTGAATAGTTCACGATGACGATAAAGGACCAAACCAACAAAAATATATATATATATATATATATATATATATATATATATATATATATATATATATATATATATATATATATATATATATATATATATATATATATATATATATATATATATATATATATATATATATATATATATATATCACCAACAAGGCTACAGGCCCAATCACAATCATAACAGACTGAGAAGGCTACACCAGTTAGTTGTTGGAGTTACAAAACCAAATTGTAACAGTTTATTTATTACCGCCTTTCTGCATGCAAACCATGGTCCTTTAAATGGCTTTTTTGAAGAAGAAGAAAAAAAAAAAAAAAAAAAAAAAAAAAAAAAACTGAACACACCTCTGAATTTTTTGCCCTTTTTGACAAGCCACAGTTTTTATGCTGCTGCTGTTTAAATTGGGATTTAAAATGACAAACTATACCGAAAATACTGTACCTAATTGATAGCCATCTGTTTCAACAATATTTAGGTACTAGCAGATCCTAATGTTTGGCATAATGTATTGGTACACTTCAAAAATGTAAACATAATTAACCACTCCAGAATTTTCTTTAATGTAATAGTTTTTGATTTTACGTTTAAATTTTTTGTAACGCTATGCAATATTAAGCAGACTTACCTACCTTGTTATACATTGCCTTTAGAGTGGAAATTTTTAGAACAATTCACTGCACGAGACCCTGAAACGAACACACACACACACACACACACACACACACACACACACACACACACACACACACACACACACACACACACACACACACACACACACACACACACACACACACACAACATTAAAAAGGGGGTTTTTGAGAGATGGTGACAGTTTTAGACAGAAACAGTGGGGAGGGTAGATGACATTTTTCTGCACACAAGACGATGCAATTCTAATCTCAATTAAATATCCTCACGCTTTTGCAAATACATTTAATACAGGAAACAAACTTATCCTATGCAAAATGTAGCCCCTAAAAATCATTCCCACAACACTATATATATAAATATGACAGACAGAGACAGAATTAACAAAATCATTATTACAAACACAAAAGTGGGCCCAAGTGTTACAATTTTATTATAAACAATGCTCAAATTCTTCAGCACCTCAAAGATGGCAGTCTGAAATAATAGATAAAAAAGGTACAATGGAATCAGACTGTCAGATAAAATATCAGAACATACAGCATTCTAGTTTTACAAAACACAAGCAACATCTCCTTCAAACCTGGTGTATAAAAATTAAATACCATTATACAAAAGTGTAAACCCAAAAGCCACTCTGCTCCCACCCTATGTGACAAAATGTAACCGTGATAACCAATGTGTGATTTTTATACACTTGTTCAATATGAGCGAATGCAAACTTTATTTATTTTATTTTATTTGAGCACTTATCTCGTCTGACCGCAAACCAACAGCTGTCCATCATAGGAAGAGGTTCAAAAAAGTATTGACCTTTCAGGATTCACCCTGAAGCAGAGGTCGATATTGAACTGAATCAATTCTTTTAGTTCTTGAGTTCAAACAGGGACAATTGCATCTGCAGAAGTAACAAAAAATATATATATATATATATATATATATAGTTGAGCCACTTACAACTTTGGCATGGCCTGTACATAAGCAGCACAAGAGAGCATGTTGGTAAATGTTTTTGAAAACATACAGAATTTTCTTCACAGGATTTGGGCGGCATGGCCTTTTCACAGATACGAGCACATTACCCGGAGAGTGGTTGTTTCACCCCCCCCTTTCTCCCCCAGTGATGTACACACAAACATATACACATGAAGGTCGATACTTTGAGACATGGGAGGGCTCCATTCCACCTTCTGAAACCAGAATATGGAGAGAGTAATGAAAGACACACACAAAGAGTATACTTACATATGCAATTCTGACAACTCAACAAAAAAGAAAAAAAAAAAGCATCAGCCTCCCTCTCCAAACCCCAAGTCTTCACCCTTCCCCTCCCATCCCTGAGGTATTGATTCCCTCCCCACAGTGAAGCCATTAACCCCACTGAAAATCCCCAAAAGTTGTCCCATCTTTACCCTCCTCCCACTCATAAAAGCAAATGGGAATTTCCACGTCGAAACAGCGGAATATGCTACACTTTCTGCTCCCCTATCATGCTATCGCAGATTTCACAGTTGCCTGTTAAACTCGAATTTTCAAAAGAAAATAATCGGAAATAATAGGAGGATCTGCACAACCTCTGCAGTAAAAGAACGGCTTGAGAGAAAGGATTCTAAAACATAAATTCCTAGGGTTCCTGAATTGGCAGACAAAGTATAGAAACTGTGGGTGGTGTCAGGCAAACTGTCCAACTAATGGAGGGCAATTTGCATGCATGTATGCACAGGACAGGTCATTTTAGAGTATAAATCATTTCATTAGACATCCTGCATGCCAATTTACAATGGAAGTTCACCTTGCTCATCAAAAAATAAAATAAATTTATTTTAAAAGGTAACAACAAATAAATAATAACAAAAATAATAATAAAAAATTACCACCTCGACCACCATCTCCCGCACACAGGAAAAAAAAAAATCATCCCATGCCTCCTCGTACCCCTGCATCGATGCAACTCGCCACTAAACAGAGGTATGCTGCACGGCTCGGGTTACTCGGACCTCGTGATGTGGGGACAAGCCAAGCACGTTAACAGCACCAACCGCATCTTGCCAAGGATGCCCCGAATGGGCACGTGGGATTGATACGACCCTCGTCCAGTCGCCAGGACAGGCTGTGAGGGACGGGGGTCGCGGGGAGGGTACGGGAATTCGGTGCGGGGCCATGTCACGCCGGATGTGCGAATGAGCACCAGGAGCCTGGCAGGGCGGGGCTAGGACCGTGGTTGCCAAATAGGGAAGCGCTATTCGGGTCACGGTGCGTTGCCACCCCACCCTTCGCCTGGGGCTTATAAAAGGCAGATTGCGATGCCGCCCACCCTCTTCTTTTTTCGCCTGCCTGCCTCGCCCTCTTCTTCACCGCTCGTCGTTGCATCTACACTCGGGGTTAGTGTGCGACAGACGTTCTTCTGGGACCAGTGTGGAGCACACGTTTCCACACGCCCCGGAAAAGTGATTAAGCAAGAGATGACGCGCTGACTTGAGGTGGGAATGCTCAAGCGGAGCATCCCACAGAGGTACACGCCACACTCAGACCTATACGCGACTAGGCTAGGAATCTTTTGCCTCACGCATATATATCTCTATCTCTATCTCTCATCCCCTTTGGACGCACAAAAGAGCATTCATTACAGATTTGCAATCACAGTTTTCTCTGGCACACCACACCTTAGACACCAGTATTTCTCCCACCTACCTCCCCCAAAGAATACTGGGTTGCGTTGGTCAGCCGACCGTGCCAGGTATTACGAAGCTGTTTGTGCTTGTCTGCTCTCTTTCTTTCTGGCTATCTGATCGTGTGTGTGTGTGTGTGTGTGTGTGTGTGTGTGTGTGTGTGTGTGTGTGTGCGTGTGCGTGTGCGTGTGCGTGTGTGTGCGTGTGATAGTGCCTGTCAAGCACAAATTAAGATGGTAGAAGTTCTCGCAGGACAAGTCTGCTCAGTGTCTGCTTTTGTAAATTGCTTGCCTTTTGTCACACCCCATGAATTCCTTTCTCTCCCTGATGTACATAATAATAAACCCCATACCTTTCCTCGCTTAATTGTAAATAAATGGTTTGTGTAGAAATGTTTCCAGCTCGTTTGTCATTTCCTTCATTGGTCCAGCATGGGTCATTTCCTAGCCGAGCCAGGACGTTATCCCAATGATCTGTTTTTCTAGCCAGTACATCCTTGGGCAAGCCAAGCCCAAGGACGCAAGGCAAATCAAAAATATATAATCTATACACTCAGCTGCATTTGATCCGGTAAGGTGATCTGGTTTGTACAAGGCCTACCGAGGGCATCCCCTGGTAATTAGATCACGTGACCATAAGGTAAATCGGTATTCATTAGACAGAGGAGCCTAAGTCACGTGGTCGAGTTATTGGCATTCACGGTCGATTAGCGACCCGCCGCGTCACCGAGTTATTTGTGTGAGATTGTCTGCAATTCCGAAGAGTCTGGTGGGAACCCGAGGTAGCTCCCCCCCCCCCCCGCCTCGTGGTTTTCTCGCTCCCAACCCTGGGTCCACAACAATATAATACTCAATGGAAATACAAGATGCCAATTAAGGGGGGAAAAAAAAAAAAGTTCTGCACATCCTGTCAATGCTACATTGCCATCCCAGCATGAGAGAGCAAACCACAACACTTGATGATGCCATGTACAACAGTCAAGCACACTAAAAGGAGGAGGAGATTAGGACCATACTCTTTGCAGAGCGTTGGTGCTGCTAAAGCAGTCTCCTTGGCTATTGAGCACAATCCTGGATGGGTCGCCACTCCGACACAGAATATCAGCATGCTGGCACTCATTTCGCCGACCTCGGAAGGATGACAGGCAGACTTAACCCCACCTGGTATTAATTCAACAGCTGAGCGGGATGTGAACTCAGGATCCTGGGATCCAAAGCCCGCAACCCTAACCATTAAGCCAACACCAGGTACAAGGTGAGCAGATAACATTCAAAAATCATTTTTTTTTTTCAAGACTTAATTAACTGTAGATTCCAGTGTCCTTAAAGTAAAGCAAGAGAACAAGCTACAAAAGTAAAAAATAAAAAAATAAAAACTGTCTTGCCAAAAGGTGACCACATGTGACTTATTTAAGGTCACACTGAGGTGAACAGAGCTGCTATCCACCAGGAGCGACTCCTTGAGGAATATCTGCTGACGAGAGATTCCGATGAGAATCGTTCTACAGAGTAACCATGAAAAATATGCGTTTGCCTCATAACGACACCAAATGACGTCATAATGTCTCAAGCTTGACATATCCAGAAAGCACTCATCGAGGTGTTCAATTTTGAGGTACTACACGATATGGTTCCTAAAACTTGAAAATTTGACCTTGGGGTCAAATGTTTGACCTCAGGCACTAACCATGAAGGCCAAGGTCGATCGCCACCAAAAATTAATCAGCTGAGCGCCAGACCATGAACTATATTCCCATGAAGTTTGAAGATGATCCAATCAAAAAATAAGGGTTTCGTCGACTCCACTGATTTGCGACAAAGTGACCTTGAAAATTTTATGTGCTGAAAGGGACCTCTATACGACTCTGATATGCGAAGTTACAAAAATTTCCAATGATAACTGTGCTCTGCAGAGTGATTTATACTTGATTACAGACAAACAAAAAAATAAATAAATAAATAATAAAACATACAAGCTGACTAACATATCTTGCAAAAACTTCGTTTTGGCAAGATAATAAAAGGAAACACGATTATCCATGATCGAGAGATGAGATGAGATGAGAGAAGAACAGAATGACCGCACTGTGGTCACAACCTGCAACAAAATCCGGTAATGGGCCGATTTGGAAACACATTTACTGTGCTACTAAAAGATTAACACGACACCTCTCATCCACGTCAACCTCCGCCACGATTATATTAGAACGAACCGATTCGTCAAACGATTATACTGTATATCACAATATCTCAAAAGGTTATGAACAGATTCGGACAAAATTTGGTGGAGAGGTTGGGTGTTTGTCAAGGAAGAATCAATTCAATTTTGGTGAAGATCTGAATCTGGATCCGAGAATTTTTTTTTTTGCAATTCCTCACCAATTGAGAGATGGGGGCAAAAACAATATATATATATATATATATATATATATATATATATATATATATATATATATATATATATATATATATATATATATATATATATATATATATATATATATATATACATATACATCATGATATTTCAAAAAGTTTTGGACGAGTTGGTTAAGTGACAACAACAAGCCAATTCGATTTTGCTTCAGGTCCAGATCCAGTTCTAGCCAATCAGTGGGATACAAAATATAATAAATAAAAATATAAAATAATGTTCAGCCTGGTGGAGGTATGTGCTCGACAGAGTGCCGTTTCCAATTCGCTGTGTCCTCATTATCAAAAGAAGTGTTTTATAACAAAACAGGTTTATCAACATGAGCATGACGAATTAAAAGGATATTAGTATATGATGGCACAAATCCTCAATAATGGAGTAGTCACTGCCACATGAAGTGTGAAATTCAATTTGCCACTTCGCAAAAATGATGCTAAGACAGTTGGAAGGATAAATGCTTGACAAGCAACAGCACTAAATCAGGATGAACCACCTAATCTGTTGCAAGGAGTTGTTTTAACTTATATGGATAATGTCTGAGTGTTATTTAGAGCACTTTGTGAGAGGTGAGAGGTAAATGTATACGTCTGTATTCTTTGGATGATGAACATCGAGACACATTATTGGCATCGCGAAAAGAAACAACAATTATATTTGAAGTGTTATAACACAATGCAAGAAGGTAAAAATTGAGTACATTATCTGCAGGACAGTGGAGATTCGATGAACCCAGTAAAAAGTGATCAATACATGAAGCCAGTGATGAATTCCAACCATTTACATAATAATTAATATAATACAAAAAAATCCTGAAGGAAGAGCGAATGAATTGACAGTGGGGCAAGTCGAACACAGGTGAGGCTGCAATGACGCCCCCTGCTGGCACAATTTATGAATCACCTTTTAATGGTTCATCTCATCACTATTGTCCTCATCATCATGTTCCCCAATTTTTACCTTCACACATTGTGCTGTGACACTTTAATGGACTTGTTGACCACAAAATGTGGGAGAAGTGGGAATATTAGACATTTTTTTCTCTTTACAGGAGGAAGGCTCATGGATGATCAAGTTGGAATGAACAATGGGACAAACCTCAAAGGAATAAACGAACAGGGAAAATGGAAAAGGGAGGAGGGTAAGAAAAACTGAAACTAGCAAGCAAGATAGTTGGGTTAACTAGCAAGTAAGTTGATTTCAGTTTCC
>NC_140965.1:35583229-35640729 GCF_056783735.1 Eptatretus burgeri
CCTCTTGAGCTCCTGACCACTTACAAAGCTTTTGTCCGTAGCCTGATGGAGTACTGCTCTCCCCTCTGGGCTGGTGCTCCTGCCTCCCACCTTTCTCGGCTTCACGCTGTCGAAACCAGGGCATTTAAGATCATCAGCATCTCCCGCTATGAAGCTGAGTCTTTGGGCCTCTCACTCAATCACCGCAGGTTGGTCGGTGGTCTTTCTGTCTTCTACAGACTCCTCTCCAGCCTTTCCCCCCCCCCCCCGTTCTCTCTGCGATTTGTCCCCACCACATTTCCACACGGTGCTCAAGGTCCGCCAACAACCCGCTTCTGGTAAAACTACCAAAATCACGAATCACTGCTCATCTTCACTCTTTCATTCCTCTTTTTTCCCGCCTTTGGAATAAACTTCCTCACTCTATTCTTTCCCATTCTTCCTCCAGGCTTTCAAAACAGCTGTTCACCACCACCTCTTATCTTCCCCCATCCAAATCCTCGATCTTTTCTACCCCCGATAATCCACCCAAACCCACCTCCTTCAATTCCCCTGCTTTCCTTCCTGAAAGTCCCTGTAATGTCAATCTTCTCTTCGCCATGTTCCCTGTCCATCCCCATCCCTCTCCCTTCCACAGTTCACCTAATGTGTCTGTTCCCCACTGTTTTGTCCCTTCCACTCCCGCCCCTCTTGTCTCATGCCTCCTTGCTGTGAGTTGTGTGTTAGCTCTCATACGAGCCTCGACCAAGGTATACAAAAAAACCCCTCCCAAAAAAAAAACACCCCCTTTGAAGATAATTAACCCAAACACCCAATTTTCACTCTTGCACTTCCTTTGAGTTTTCTTCATATGCATGCAAAGTTTCAGGCTGCTAGGTTTTATGGTTTTGGAGTTATGGAGGAGACACACACACACACAGAGACTTTTATTAGTATAGATAGATGGTATTAAATAATGGAGGTATTTAGATTAAAAAAATAAAATAACCAAATATTATTTATAAAATACATAAAAAGAAGCAGGAAAATAATTTATTGGTGGTTAGGAGGATATGCAGTGCAGCATTTAAATTTTTTTTTAAAAAAACCCGGTTATTAATAACAGTTTGGTGGTGGGCTTGGGATCCGAGGATCCTGAGTTCAAATCCCCCTTGGCTGTTGAATCAATAACAGGTGGGGTTCACTCTGCCAATCATCCTTCCATGGTCGGCAAAATGAGTGCCAGCTTGCTGGTATCCTGTGTCGGAGTGGCGGCATGTCTAGGATTATGCCAAATAGCCAAGGAGACTGCTAAAGCAGCACCAACGCTCTGCACAGAGTATGGTCCCTATGGATGGATGGATGGATTCCTTCTGACGACTCCAATGCAATACCTATTTTATTTGAATTTAATTTCTTTAATACCATTCTTAATTCAATTGAATAAAGAGAACGTGATGGGTCAGGTGTCCGATCAAAGCGGGACGTCTTCGTACCTGGTCATCACTGCCAACAGTTCTAGTGTTGAGAGCGTACATCAAAAACTGTTCAACAGAGGAAATTGAAACTTTACATGACCATTTGATATTGTGCTTAATACTTGGATGACACCCACTCCCTCAGAACTCACATGGTGAATTAAACAAAGGCTAAGGCCCAGAGACAATGTCACTTCCTCGCATTAGAATCATTGCAATCCCTTCAACCTTCATTGTTCTCGGCTGGCCGGGGAGGGGGGGGGGGAGAAAGAAGTAGTACAACTTGGCGTTTTACCAATCTCCTTATTTATACTTTATCAATGTATTCTGATGTCTATCAGCCTTGGTAGTTATGAAAACACTCGAGAACGAGAATAAAAGCTACTTTGTAGCTTACGATTAACTTTTCAAAGTATGGTATAAGTTGCACACATTTACCTCAAAAGTGTCGATAGATGCAATGACTAATTTGCCGCCAGAACAGTTGGCTCGCACCAAGTCCTTCTCAAGACTGCGTGGGGTAACTTAGTATTCTATAAATACCAGAGTTATACATTGATGTTAGGCTCTTGGAAGAGATGGTACATATGCAGGACAAGGACCCATCATACCTTCAAATGAATTACAAGACCATTAGTATAGGCAATGGACAATCATATCGTAGTTGTCATTTTCGCCTGCATCGTTGCATCAAAAGTGAAAGTTCCGATGAAAATACTGCAGGCCAACCCACATTCAGGCAATAGCTCCTCAAGTTTATTGTGAAAAGAAATCACATAATCAATTTCGAAATAAAACAAACAAAAAAGTTCACCTCATGTGTTGGTCATTAGAAATCTCTTCCAAAGAACGTCCTTTAGTTTCTGGTACAGCGAAGTACACAAAGGCAGCAGCAAAAAGGCCCATGGTTGAATAAATTGCACACATCATGTGTAAGCCAATGGTCTCTGTGGGACATGTCACATCACATCATTTCAAGATCGTTCCATGGTAACATACAATTAAAGCCCCCCCCCCCCTAACTGAAATCAATGAGAAAAAAAGATATGCGAGATATCCCTGCAAAGCACAAAGCAGAATTAGTTGGGAGACATCTACAAATTACATACATATCAGAAGCAAGGGTGTAAGGAAGGTTAAGCACAAGTACCTATATTGCGATTGTCAACAAACCAATTTATTCCCCTTAGTTCCATTCTTCTTCATCTTTTAGTTTTAACCCTTATATCAGAGCCACAATACTTTTTGGGATACCAATTACGGACAGCAATAAAATAAAGAACATACTTTGTACAAACCAAAGGAGGGAAGCACATACAAGTCAAATAAAAAATATATCCATATTGGAGGAAAACAAGTAAAAAGAAAACAAAATGGCATAGCCCTCATCGTTTTAGTAATTTTCTGTATAGAGTTAAAGGGCCAAGATTTATGAACAACTAAAATTGCCACGAGTCTACCAGTTGGCCATCTTTGATCAAATCACAAAATAAAGTGAGGGGCACATGCATGTCATCATGTGCTGTGCCAAGTTTGAACAAAACCTGACCATGCATATCTGAGAAATATTTTGGGACACATTGTTACAAAATGGTCACCAGTTGGCAATCTTTGATCTGATCTTGAAAAAAAAAAATTAAAAGTGATGGGCATATGTAAGCCACCATTCATTTATCCGGGTGCCAAGTTTGAACAACATCGGTAAATGCATGTCCGAGAAATGGTTGAGGACGTGTTCAACATCCGGTTTTTTTTTTTTTACAACTACAATGGCCGCCAGTTGGCGGTCTCGTGGATGGCTACAATGGCCGCCAGTCGGCCATCTTGAATCTGATGTGGAAAAAAAAAATGACGTGCATATGTAAACCATCATGTGTTGTCTGTGCCAAGTACGAATAAAATCGAACAAGACATGTCCGAGATATGGTTGCGGACGCGCGCGAGCACACGGCCACCAAAATTAAGAACAATCCATAAGCCCCCATTTCAAACCAAGTCCAACTTGGTCCGAAACAACAACAATATATATATATATATATATATATATATATATATATATATATATATATATATATATATATATATATATATATATATATATATATATATATATATATATATAGGGTGTTACACCTTGAAGAATAGAGGGCTGGCAGGATGACTTAGAGGTAGGCACACTTGCGTCGAAGCTCTCAAGCCTGGGTTTGAATCCTAACCCAGCTATAAACTGTCATCCTGATGATTCACAGATAGGGCAATTCAATGTGTGTGCATCCCTTGGATGGAAGAGAACCTGGGCATCCCATCTGTGAGCATTGGTTGGTCAATGTTAAAGATCCCACAGTATCCTTCATGAAGATTAGGTGAGCTATCGCCAACACTGTGGATGAATCCAAATTCCTGTCCATTTAGTCGAGCATCAGGCCTGACCATCCTGTTCCTGAAAGGCTTGAGCCAAAGAAACCTCCCCTGGTCAAACCCACAAAAAAAAAAAACATGGAAATAATTGGATTGTTGAAGAAGAAAAGACGACGACACCTTCAAGAATAGAGGGATAACACCTTCACGGCAGTGAAGCTACATGCTAAAAACAGATGAGCAATGAAGAAGGCTATTGCAAAAAAAAAAAATAATAAAATGAAACACCATGCAAGGAATTGCAAATTCCACTGTTCACTTACCCACAATGTCAAGGAAAGAGAGTGAAAGGGCAAGGTTGGTGCCCCAGTTTAAGGTACTGGTCAATGCCACAGCTCGACCCTTCAGTCCAACGGGAAAGATCTCACTGAGAATCACCCATGTCACTGACACACACACACACACACACACACACACACACACACACACACACACACACACACACACACACACACACACACACACACACACACACACACACACACACACACACACACACACACTTTCTTACCAATTATAAATTCAAAAATAAAACAATGGTGTTTGACTATTGTGAATATCTCGATTGTATAACTTTTTGAACACCCCTCGTAGGTCACGTGTGGTTTTTTACTACATTGAAAAAGTTTGTTGATGCCAATTAAGAAACAAGCTTGCGTTGTGCAAACTTGTAGGACCGACTTGTACACAATCAGTTTTGGCAGTTTCAGGAAAAAGGGAGTGGGGTGGATGGGAGGATAGAGTACAAGTGGAATTCTCTATTTTGCGAATCTCCCCTCCCAACTTGCTGACCTACCCACACCCAAGAGGAAAATGCACTTAAAACAGTATGCAATGCATGAGACATCGCGATAAGATGCAATGCGGAGAAGATAAGGATGGGGGAGGGTGATGGGTCACAGGGAAAGAGAAGTTGTATGGAGGGGGGTGGTAGGGTTCTCGGGAGGAGGTGGTGGGGCGGTCGCATTTGTATGGGAGTGGAGGGTTTTCAAATGCCATTAAAACCGATCGAACACAACTCAAAAAGCACGTCGAGTCAAACAATGAAAACGCAGCCAGGACTCAACTTTCCCTCTCACAGCTCCTGAGGCTTTGTATGGGGATCGTTCAAAAGATTGTATGAAGAAAGCACTCAATAGTCCCTGAAACACAATAGCTTAGATTTTTACCTCAACCACCGAAAGTGGACGGAAGTTATGTTTTCACCTGTCTGCCTGTTTGCAGGATATCTCAAAAGGTTCAGACAGATCCAGATGAAATTTTGTGGACAGGTTGGGTATGTGACGACGAACTGATTAGATTTTGGTGAAGATCTGGATACTAGAATTTTTTTTTTAAGCGATTGGGCCAAAAACGATACAATATATATATATATATATATATATATATATATATATACATATACATATACAGCATGATATTTCAAAATTGTATTGGGCCAATAGGTTCTACTGGACCAGGCATTGCACGGTGGAGGTATGTGCTCTCCTGAGTGACCTTTTGTTTTAACATGTAAATGAGGCCAAACTCTGCAAAGTGGAAAAGTCAGAAAGCTTATAAAGAGGCAAATAAAATTTAAATTTAAACTACTAACAGCTTAAATTTGTGTGTTGTTGCTGTATTGTTAAGGGAAACAAAGTTTAAGAAAGCAGGTATGGTTGTGGGTTTGGTTTTGCCATGCCAGAAATTGGGACAAGATGCTCGTTCATTTTACTTACTTGTTCCAAAGCCAAGTGAATAAAAAGCCTCAAAGCAAAGAATTCCCAGAAGAGCAAGCCAACGGGCTGCGAGTGAAAATGCTTCATCTTTCCCACCACTTCCCTCATGTAATTTACTTGTCCATGAAATATTTGACAAGGATCCTGAAATGAAAGAAGAATTGCATACACAAAAGCTATTCCGCAACACTCACCGATGATAATGTAATTGTCAAGACCTGTTACCTACCTTGGTATGTACACATCCCACCACCTGCACCACTTTCTAATTTTCCAAACGCCGTCGCTACGCTGACCACTGCTACCGATACCGCCATTCCCAAGGTTCCAGCCAAGAGAAAACACCGGCGACCTGCACAGTCAACCAGCACCGTCGCTAGCATGGCACAGCAAAACTTTACTGAACCCAGACCCAGGGCAGCCAGTGCTGAAGCAGTTGGTCCAGCAAACCCCACAGCATGAAAAACAGGACCAGCATAATACAGCAACGTTGGTTGCCCACTCAGCTGTTGAAAGGTAGTCAGGCCACAGCCAATAACGAGGCAGTAACGAATATTGTTCTGGAAATAAGGTTTGAAGATATTATGGGACAGAGCAACACAGTCTCAACTTCTCCTTGCCTTCAAACTACAGAATCCCATCGTGTGCTGACAATACACAAAGCAATGCAAAGTTAGTCAATCCAACCTCACCTTTGTTCCAAGTAGATCCTTGAAACCATATTGCTTTTCAATATTCAACGAAGCCCTAGGAAGACAGCAATCCCATATTAACCGTGTATATTAAGAAAATCAAGAGAATTTCACATGACGTATGTGCAGACACAAGAAGCCCCATCAGATGAGGAAATATGTACAATAGAGTCCAGTACTCATGGTTTCTATACAATATCGAGGCTCATGCAAGAGCAAGGTAATGGAGGGTAAAAAAAAGGCAACAAACTGACAGTGGAGCCAGATTTAGAAGCAATAAGCATGGGAATGAATGAACAGGAAGAAAAGAGAAAGCAGGGAGGAAACACAGAAACCTGCAATTAAGAGGGTCAGGTTCAGTTCAATCTGGTGCATGGGGGGGGGGGGAGAAAAGATCAAGGGTAGGATAGGGGATAACATGAGGTAGTGCACCATCTACTTGAAGTAGATGCCCAGTCTGTGGTTGGCTTCAGTCTTGCTTTGCTCTATTGTCAGCCCAGGAGAGGTCAGGGCTAATGATGAGGCCAACAACCTCAATAAACTGAACCTTTTCCAATGACTGACCATAGAAATAGATTGGTAGATTTGTTTGATGATCCTTCCATAGCACTGAGGTTACAATTTTCTTTACAAGTGGCACATTTGATTGACAGTCCAGTTTCGAGTAACAAATTTGAACTCTATTCAAGGACGAACTCGCGTGGATCTGCTCGCTGCGCTCACCTCTCCACACATCGTTGCAGATTGATGTCATATTTGCTGTGTTGATTGATACCCATAATAATCATACAAACATTTATGTTCCACAAATGTTTGTAATAATGGTGATAATATATTTATTTGTGACATAAGAAGATCCAAGTGGTACAAGGGGACATTTGGGTCCTGGGTGTCTTTGTCATCAAAAGGTACATTCCAACAGTATGTAAATAGACATACAAGCACATGGCTGGATGGACGGATGCCGAGACCGAGCTGTTTTTGTGGATAGATGAACTGTAGTTTTATTCCTTGAAAAAAAAAAAAAAAATCAAAATCCATTTAGTCACCGTGTATAAATCAAGCGAGCCAGTTAATCAAGTGAAAATGTAGCCAAAATGAGCTGAAGGTTCTGTATGCCAAGTTGAAATGTAAAATACATTTTCAGTTATATTCTTTTTGTGTGAAGCTCGTGTACTCACAAGGCAGGAAGAGAAAGAGCATTTTTGAGAGTGGGGTCTGGGAGGAGGAAGAAGGTCCCATTATAACAATTTGATGCAGTGGCCATAATACGTTTGTGAAACAGAACTGCACTGAATTTGCATCTACTTTGTATGTACCATATATAGTGGGAGTGCATGTGGTTGGGGGGGGGGGGGGGTAGGAATCTGAATTGTAAGAAGTTGTTTGTAGAGCTAGAGTACTCAAGTGAGTGATTCAGATAAAAGTTAGACCTAACCCTTCAGACTTTTGTTTTTTCCAAACATGTTACGATGATTTAAAAATAAATTTAGAAATGTACGAGTGTTTACTTAAACTTAGAATAGCATCATTAAAATGGTGTTGGCCTGTTTATAATTCCCTTATCTGGGCACACGGCACACGGCTCACGGTGCAGGGAACCCAGTTTTCAACTCCGTCATCGCCTAATCCGCTTGCAATTAAATTCAAGGTATACAAACATCTTCTACACGCAATATCAATTAAAACCTCCTCAACGAACCTTTGACACATGGGCCATGAAAAAAAATAATAATAATAATAATTAAAAATAAAGAAAGGACAGACAGTAACATCGTAACCAAGATGCAATCAATCACCATAATGGGAGAACAAAAAAAAAAAAAAAAAAAAAAATCATGCAGACAGAGGACTATGTGGGTTTCAAAATACACGAACACAATGAGAACAAACATCTTTTCCACCTCCGTTAACCCACCTCCTTCATATTCCCTGCTTTCCTTCCTGAAAGTCCCTGTAGTGTCCATCTTGTTTACACCATGAACCCCATCCCTCTCCCACCCCTCATCTCCTGCTCCCGTTATTATACATTCTGCGTGTTAGCTCTTCTACGAGCCTCATTGTATATATTTAAAAAAAACAAAAAAAAAAAAAAAAACAAGCAATTTGCAAGTATGTTAAAACAAAATGTCCTACAGGCTGCATCGATAACATTCACAATACTATAAGGGCACTCGGTAGAGCGCATACCTCCGCCACGTAATACCTGATGCAGGAGAACATATCAGACCAAATATATATTTGAAATATCATGTCATGCAGTACAATATCGTTTTTTGGCCCCATCTCTGTGGTGAAGAATCACTTAAAAACTTAAATAATTCTCATATTTGGATGCGGATCTTCAAAATCGAATCAATTTGTCCTTGCGACACACCCAACCTGTCCACAAAGTTTCGTCCGAATCCGTAGACAACTTTTTGAGATATCGTGCAAATATAGTTTTTGGCCCGATCTCTCAATGGTGAAGAATCACTTTAAAAATTCTTGTAGTCAGATCCGGATCTTCACCAAAATCTAATCATTTCGTCCGTCTCCAAAATTTCATCTGGATCCATCCACAACTTTTTGTGATATCCTGTACACAAACAAACAAACAAACAGCCAGAAAGGGGTGAAAACAACCTCCTTCACACCTTCTGTGGCGGCCATAATAAAATCCCACATGACAACTGGAAGCAATTTTGCTGCAAGCTGATTTTTACACAACCTCAAAATATTAAGCAACTTCTATAAATGGGTATTTTAAATTTTTTTTTTTCAAAATATGAAGACCCACATGAAAATGTGGAGAGAAGAAAAAAAAATATATATATATATATATATATATATATATATATATATATATATATATATATATATAATAAAATGGTTAGTTGCTGCTCACAATATGAATAAGTTGTTTTCATTATAAAAGGATAGTTGTTCATGATCTTTAATATAAAAGAGGAGCTTGGTCTCAGCATGCATTCATCCGTCCGTCCATCCATCACTGCCTGCATCCACAATCGTCCTATAGGGGGATACCACGATTACAGACTAATCTGTAAACAGTATGATACAGGTGAGGAAGGGTGGGCCAGTTTCAATTTACATGAAAACAAAAACTCTCCATAATCTGCTTCTTCACTTATAATCATAATGGTCTCAAACCCAATTTCTCATATCAATTGGATTCAGAAAATACTTGATATTCAATACTTTTTTTTTTTTTTTTTTTTTCTCCAACATACATTTCCTTTTGATATATTCAATACTTTTTTTTCCCCCCTCAACATTTCCATTAAAATTCATTCAATAGTAATATAAATGGCCCTATCAAACAGTATTTCTGATTATACACCGCCTTTCACTCTACTTTCAACACAGGTGAGAAAAGGATATGGAGAAGGGGGGGGGGGGAATAAAAAATAAAAGAGGAGCTTGGTCTCAGCATGCATTCATCCGTCCGTCCATCCATCACTGCCTGCATCCACAATCGTCCTATAGGGGGATACCACGATTACAGACTAATCTGTAAACAGTATGATACAGGTGAGGAAGGGTGGGCCAGTTTCAATTTACATGAAAACAAAAACTCTCCATAATCTGCTTCTTCACTTATAATCATAATGGTCTCAAACCCAATTTCTCATATCAATTGGATTCAGAAAATACTTGATATTCAATACTTTTTTTTTTTTTTTTTTTTCTCCAACATACATTTCCTTTTGATATATTCAATACTTTTTTTTCCCCCCTCAACATTTCCATTAAAATTCATTCAATAGTAATATAAATGGCCCTATCAAACAGTATTTCTGATTATACACCGCCTTTCACTCTACTTTCAACACAGGTGAGAAAAGGATATGGAGAAGGGGGGGGGGGGAATAAAAAATAAAAATAAGCAGCTGATATGCAACAATTTATTATTGTTGGAATACACACGTGGATTTGGAATAATTTATTACCTTCGCAAACTTTGTTGCGAAGGTTATGTTTTGATCGCTGTGTATATGTGTGTTTGTTTGTTTGTTTGTTTTTTTATTCGCATAACTCCAAAAGTATTGAACTGAATCGCAGCAAATTTGGTGGGATGATTGGTTATTATCCGAGAACCATTTGATTAGATTTTGGGAGCGATCGGGTCAAAGGTCAAGAAAAGGTCAAAATAGTCTTTTTACCATAGCATGGTCAATTTGTATCCAATTTGCATGCAACTAATGCCAAAATGTTCAGAATTCAATGCCCCATCTTGTGATATGTGACATGACACAATGACGTAATAACCCTTATTAGCGGTTGGGAGTCAAAGGTCAAGGGGTGTCATGACATTACAAAATGTGTGGTTTTAGTCATAACGGTCAATTCTGATCCGATTTGCATGAAACCAACACCAAAATGTTGACTGTTCTGTTCCCCACACTCTAATACCAATTACAAAATTAAGAGTACAAAGGTCAAGGTCATGAAAAGGTCAAAATCGTCATTTTTGTACAATGAATGTTTGTTTGTTCACAATAAATAACTTATTTAGAAAAAACAAACTCGTGTGTGCTAAATAAATGCCCCTAAAATGCCAGAAAATAATTTCTTATAATGTGACCAGTTGTCATCAGATTGACTTGACACCGACACCCAAAAAGGTCAGGGAGTTCATACAGAAATTGTACAATGTATGTGAATCAGTGTCAAACAGCAGGAAATTTAATGTTTTTAAGCCATCATAAAACATGAGATGGCAGATGTGGTATGGGATTAAATACCCTCACAATCAATGGTTTCTGGGGGGGGGGGGGGCAAAATGTAGCGTTAGCGAAGGTATGCGCTCTACCGAGTGCCCGTTCTAGTTATTCTTGGAATACAATTTTTATTTTGGAATACAATTTTTATTTTGGAATAATTTGTTGGCACGATTTTTTTTTAAAGGGTAAAAGTTAATCTTTTGGTCGGGTGCCCCTTACCGTATAAATGATCAGTTATTTATAATATAAATTAGTTGTTCGTAATATATATATATATATATATATATATATTTTTTTTTTTTTTTAATTATAAATGGTCAGTCGTTCATAATATAAATGGTTAGCTTATATTAATAACATTTAAAAAAAAGATGTTTAGATGTTCATACTATAAACAACGGCACTCTTCAAAGTCGCGATGTCGACAGATATGCATCCTCCCACCTTATTACATCATTACACATACTTGCACCAAGTTTGATTTAAATCCATGAACCAATACTCAGAGTATTAAATAATTCTTGCTGCCAGACCATGAGTCTGATCAGGTTGAACTTTAAAAGATATATTTCCTATGAATACTAGATCAAAACTGAAGTTTCATGTCGATTGATGAAGCGGTTAAAGAGAAGATTTTTTAAAAAGATTTTCACTTCATCCAATATGGCTGCCAGACTACGTGACCTATTAATTATTCATGAGCACTTATCCCCAAAGCTTGGGGAACATGTGGGTGAAGTTTCCCCTCGATCTGTCAAGCAGTTCTTGAGAATTTTGAGAGGTGTATTCTTCAAAAAATAAATAAATAAAATCATAGCTGCCAAACCATGTGATCTATGACATTGGTGGAGAACATTTTGTTCCTCATGAATAGACAATCATTCCTGTAAAGTTTCACCTTCACCTGTTCAGCACTGAGAAGTTTTTTTTTCATGTTGAAAAAAATATATATATATATAAAATGTGGCTGCCAAACCAAACTAACCCTAACCGACCGCTAAGAAGTGTGTTGGTGTGACACCCCAATGAGACATATGGTTGGATGCAGAATTGGAAGATGCACATTTTGAATTTGGTTTGAAGTCGATATGACCATTTTAGCAGACGTTATTGCCAAAATAAGAATTTCGGTTTTTCAGTGACCTTGAACCAAGATTCACCAAAAACGACAAGTGTCTAAGTTGGACCATGGCCGACGCCTGTACCCAGTTTGATCATGATCGCTGAAACTGTGTAGTTGCTACAGGGTAAACAAACAGAATGACACACACAACCGACAAACATAATTGCCGAAATCCAAAAGATTCCGGCAATTAAAAAGAGAGCATGCACAAACAGCAATCGGTTAGTAATCATACCACGATCACCCAAAGAACACCAGAGGCCTAATGGCCTGCTGCACTGAAGTTCCTTGGAAGGGAAGATACATGATTATTTTTTTTTTTTTTTTACCAACAATTACTTTCGGATGGTAAATACAGTGCCTGTAGAACGTCTACACTGCCTTTCAAAATTTTCACCTTTTGTTGCCTTCTGCCCTGGAATTAAATCAGACTTTCCACATCGTAACCCACAACTTCCAAGTGAAAAACAAATTCTACAAATTTCAGAAAAACAATTTAAAATACAAAACGAGAATATCTTGGTTGGATAAGTGTCCACCCTCCTTAGAGTAGTGATTGTAAATTTTGCTGAACAAAAATATAAACGCACCAAGCGATTGTTACTATTTTACCTCGAACTCATTAATACTAAATCTTCACAACAATTTGGTTATAGAATCCATGACAATTGAGCATTAAATTTCAAAGAGTTCCTTGAGAATTCTGGCGACAGTCTTTGCGCTACAACAGCCGACACAACCGAGGTGTCACTGTCAGAGTTCACAGTCAGTAGCGGGTGTTGGCCTCCCTCAAGCGGTTACGCACCGTCTGGGCTGAAATGCGCCTTTATGCAGCACGACAGTCTCATCGGCAGTCCTCGTGGCCGGTCAGAGTCGATCCCGGAGATGTTGCAGCCTCATGTGACGATCCTCACCGGCGGTGGTCACACGTGGTCGCCGGGCAAGTGGGCGGTTCACGGTGCTTCCAGCCTCTCTGAGGCGCGTTCTCAGGCGGCTAATGGTGGAGTGGTGGACATTGAAGTGTGCTGCAACGGCCCATACTGACGTCCCAGAATTCAGCATGCCAATGGCGCGCTCCCTCAAGATTTGTGACATCTGTGGCATGTTGACATTTGGCACCAGTCCACATTTTGGGAGGCCTTTTATAGGGCAAGCTATAGGGAGTGTTTGTGTCCTGGTCACGCTCACTGACCATCACTCTGTCAAGCCCCATGGTGCTCATGGGAAGGATTACTCAACGTGTGAGTCCACACACTCAGAGTGGTCAATTTCAATGGGAACATCTGTCTTGAGCAAAACAAAGGAACCATTGCTCAAACATATCATCGGTTTGACCATTTTCCCATAATGGCAATCTTGACTTAGATATTTAGGTTGGTGCGTTTATATTTTTGTTCAGTATAGCTCAGGTGTAACTATTCACCTTCAAAATTACACACCAAGTTAATTGGCCTCCATCTGTTAAATAGTAGGTATTCTGATTATTTGAGAATAAAATCAGCTGTTCCTGCATGTTTCCTCTACTGGATTTTGAATTTCACAGCAAAGACTCAACCACGAGCCCCAATGAGCTTTCACAAGACCTCCAGGATAAAATTGTGGAAAGGCACAGATCAGGGGATTGGTATAAAAATATTTCAAAGGATTTGAATATCACTTGGAGCACTGACAAGACAATCAATGAGAAGTGGAAGGCATATGGTACCACCAAGGACCTGCCCAGCTAAGGCTGTCCAAGCCAGGAGACTGATTAGAGAGGCTACCAAGAGGCCAATGGCAACTTTGAAAGAGCAACATGCCTTTATGGTAAAGACTAGTTAGTCACTGTATGCATGTGACAATATCCCAAGCACACCACAAATCTGGCAAGAAGGAAGCCATTACTCAAAAAAGCCCATCTTGAGGAATGCAAAAATATATATATAGATATTTATATAAAAACTGGAGATTCTGAAGCCATGTGGCAAAAAATTGTGGTCTGACAAGACAAAGATGGAACTTATTGGCCAAAATGCAAAACGTTAAGATTGGTGCAAACCCAACACAGTAAATCACCCAAAGAACACCATCTCCACTGTGAAGCATGGTGGTGGCAGCATTATGTTATTTGGATGTTTCCCATCAGCAGGGACTTGGGCACTTGTGAGGATAGAAGGGAAGATGGATGGAGTAAAATACAGAAAAATCCCAGAGGAAAACCTGCTGCCCTCTGCAAGAAAGCTAAAATTTGAACGAAAGTTCACGTTTAAGCATGACAATGACCTGAAGAAGAACAATGACAATGACCATGAAATCCAAAGCTACATTGGAGCTGCTTAGGAAGAAAACGATAAACGTCCTTGCGTAGTCTCATCAGAACCCTGACCTAAATCCAATTGGGAAGAAAAAAAAAAAAAAAATTAAATAAAATAAAATAATCGATGGCACGACTTGAACGTTGCTGTCCATCAAAGCTCACCACCCAACTTGAACAGAAGAATGGGCAAATATTGCCCAATCAAAGGTGTGCAAAATTGGTGGAGACCGATCCCAACAGACTCACAGCTGTAATTGCTGTCAAAGGTGCTTCCACCAAGTATCAACTCAGGGGGTGGACAACTATCCAACGGAAATATTCTATTTTTGTATTTTTACTTAATTTTCTGAAATTTGTTTCACACTTGGAAGTTCTGGGTTACAATGTAAAAACGTTGGTGGAAGAAGAAAATAAATTAAATTCTGACTTCATTCAAGGCTACAAAGCAACAAAAGGTGAAAATTTTGAAAGGGGGTATAGACTTTCTGTAGGCACTGTATGAGGTGTGTGTGTGTGTGTGTGTGTGTGTGTGTGTGTGTGTGTGTGTGTGTGTGTGTGTGTGTGTGTGTGTGTGTGTGTGTGTCCTTTTGTTTGATATTTATACAGTTCCATACATCCGAGCCAATTGTCCCGAAATTTGTTGTAAGACATTATGAAAGTCAAGGTCACAATAGATAAAAACTTTCAGTTATTAATGGAATTGAAGTTAAAAAAACAAAACAAAAGCATTTTGGCCGATCGGTGGGGAGAGTGGCAGAGCTTGGCTTACTCATCGGTAATTCCGCGTCATGTTCGAAAGTCGATGCTAAAATGAAAAGAATCGTCCCTCTGGTCGATCAAGCGTCGTACGTTGGAGCAGAACTCGGCTTACGCCTTGGCCTTCCACGTCGTGTTCGAAGGTAAATTCTATACTTACTCGTCTTCAATTCTTCAGAAACAATGCCACAAAATAAGAGAAGTCTACTTGGCAGATGTACATCTCCATCCAAAGAAAGAAAACACGCATTGAAGAAGAGACATTGTAATCCTCACAATCACGAGACTGATAAACGTGCAAAAACACAAACAGAATAAAGAGACGTCACAGACTGCTCGCATCAATCGACCTCAAAAACAGAATGTCAGGGAATTTCGACAGACATTGCTGTGGTGCACTCCCAGATTAATTTTTACTCAAGTCTAAATAACCCGACTTCTTTCTAAAATTTACAAATATATATATATATAAATATATATATATACACATACCTCTATTATAATATCAAGCTTGCACACTAAAAACTCGGCTCGCCGTCACACGATCCCTATGAAATTGCTGTGGCACTTCGCGGACATGCTGACAATGTTTGGGAAGTCTTGGCGTTCCATAGTACCACTTGCATATTTTTGTCATTCCCCGTGTACGGTCTGTCGTCTGCTACCAGCTATGTTGTACTGCTCTCCCATATATATTATATATATATATATATATATATATATATATATATATATATATATATATATATATCCTTTTTTAACATTAAATATGCAGATAACTCCTAAGGTGCTGCTCCAAGTCTTGCATTTATATTGACCGTGTCCTTGCGAATAAATTTCATGCAAAGCTTTTGGGATTATAACACAAACTGTTTCACAATCCAGCAGAGTGACATGATTAAAGTTTTTTTTTTTGCATGTGGTGACAAAGGGTAGAAAGGTAATAAACTGACAGTTGGGGCAGTGAGGGTCCACAGTTGGGCACAAGCAAAGGGATGAACGAACAGGAAAAGAGGAGAGAAAGGAGAGGAGGTAACAGCAACCTGCAAATAAGAGGGTTTGGTTAGGTATGGTTAACGAGGATCGAAGATTATGTGTAGGAATGAGAGAAGACACAAGATGGTGGTGCACAGTCTGCTTGTAGCCCTGGAGGGAAGAATGGGGTTGAACTGCCAAAAGGAAGGCAGTTCCAGAAATTGGAGGAAAGAGGAACAATACGGTTGGTGCAGTTGATTTTGGGAGTTTAACCAGGAGGGGATTAACGGAAGAACATTTATATCCTGGAATTACTTGGGAAGGTAAAAAAAAAAATAATAATAACAATAAAGCAAATAACTCACTAAAATGCAAAATTAACATTAGTTATATAAATCTTATAACCTTATAGCCCTCAAGTCTTGAGCCACATCCCGCCAGCCGTGGAGTTTTGCCAACGCCTCTTCGGCAAGTCTCTCTTGGCCTCTCAGTAGGAGTGTGCGTGGGCTGTCTGGCAGCAACATGACCATGACAGCTTGAAGCAGGGCAGGTACCGAAGCAAGTGCAAACATAACTCGCCAGCCTGACATTCGTTCTGCCAGGAAATAACCGCCAGAATATGCCAGGACCACACCAGCGGTTACTCCAATCTCAAAAGCAGCCACAAGCGAACCGCGCTGCTTCGCCGTCGCAATCTCAGCCACGTAGAGGCACGTCGTCACCGAGAGCAGCGCCACGGAAAAGCCTTCCAAGGCTCTTGCAGCAACCAATAAAGAGAACGTTGGTGCAAAAGCGAGACCCAAACTCGCTGTGGCAGAAATGCAGGCGCTGGCGACGACAGAAGCACGTCGTCCCATGCAGTCAAGTGCAGGGATGCATATGAGAGAGCACAGCACTGCCCCCATTACAAGAGCACCGACAGCCAATTCCTGCTGCTGGCAACTCAGGTTAAAGGTGGTGCTGAGTTGCATAAGAGCACCTGATATCACCGACAGGTGATAACCAAACGCTGCACCACCTGTTGGTGCCACCAACAAGCTCGTCATTGAGTAGAACCACAGCGGGTCATGCCGTCCTGTGGAAGGGAATGTAGCAGTCATTGGTTCATCTCTGAACAGCCAATCAAGCCCAGTTTTAACTACACATCGTGAAGTTATGCCTCTTCACCACACACTCACCCTCCATAAAAACAACAACAACTTGTGTGAGATTATCCTGAAAAATAAATATACAAAGATAGCAAACAGACAACATGAACAATGAATGGATCTTCTCAAAGAAGCAGCAACTGGATTACCTTTTCAAATGAAGTTAGTGACAGGCAATTAAACTTACTGGTTTAAAAATGAACGGATCTTTCCTCATTGATGGACCTGGTCAAGGTACCTTGCAGATAACACAGTGTGTAATTATATATATTAATATTTCAGCACGCCCCTTTTCTTGTTACTGCATGAAATAAAACAAGCTTTGACATGTATAGTAATCTGATGGTGGAATTAAAAAAAAAAAAAAAAGGGGCGTGCCAAAATATTAATATAGATGATATTATTGTCTTCCTTAAGAGGCACCTCTAAATTCGTTTTGATGATTATGGGAGTTAAACAGTTCATGTTCTCTATTTGCAAAATGGGAGGAATTATTGCACAAAAAAAGAAATAAAAATGTTTCCCATTTTTTAGAGGACCACTAAGATGAGTTCGTAAAACCTTTTGTAGAGTATGTTATTATTAATCACTGTTTGCCATATTAAATTGCTCATGTTATTGAGCTGTCAATAAGCTATCATAGACATATAATAAACTCACTTGAGTATTCATATCTCTATTTCAATGTGTAATATCAAGCGATACCTTCAGGATGACCTAATAAAACCGGTCTCGATGTCCGTCCGTATATCTGTTCACAATCAAACCGATCGTGATGCATTTTAAGGCTGAGAGCTTTGGAGAGATTACCTACACTCCCGCACGGTGCTGTTTTTATTATTCCTACTGCACTTCATTACAACATAGATTGTGGATGGATGCGCAGATCCCAGGAGGACAACTATAGCTGTACAGAACAATTCATATTATCGATGGATAAAAATGATATAATAAATTGTTTATTTAAAATATCTTCAAATTTTGAGTTTGTTGTGAAATATTAGGTCCTCGGGTCTCCGCATAGTGGCGTACAGGCTTAAGTCGTACTTCTGTAGAAAAATCACAGAACCATCCGATCGACATGCTGTTAACAGTTTCAGAAATCAGCTAAAATATGCAGGATATGAATATGTACACGAAACTGATCGCCTTTTGGATCACTTTAAAGTAAGGTGCCCTGTAATTTTAATGCGCTCTACGGATCCTCCGGAACTCACAAATGGTACACGTTGTGCAGTCACTAAACTACGTGGTAATGTCATCGAAGTGGAAAACCTGAATGATAATCAATGGATAAAAATGATATAATATATTGTTTAAAATACATTCATGCGATCTGTCTTTTACCATATGTTGCCAGTGATGCCCAAAGACGGGCACCTTTACGAGTATATATAGTACACACACACAATCACAATTTCATGTACTGCCGAAGAACATTTGGATTAGTAATGCAAGAAAATATACCGTGTTAAACAAGAGTGAGAATTGCTTTGCAATACATGTGCAGTACCAGTCACAAAACATCCAGGGATTCAGTAGAAGATGTAATTAAATAAAGTTCTACCGTCAGATTGTGAACTCAAACTCGAACAACCTTTTGATCACAACTCACAATGCTGGTCAACCTTGAACACATTTATATACTTAGTACTTACCATCCGCCATTGCCAGCACACCTCAATCAAGAGACCCGATCTTCTGTATCTGGAGGGGAAACAAGGAGAGCGAGTTATTTACAAGGAGCAATTAGTGGAGAGATGACACACACAAACACATCGTGCTACTTTAACGGAAATATATCCATTATATAATCCAACAGACGTCATGGCATTAGGATCACGTGACGTGAACACTGCGCGTCCACGTGACGTCTCGTGATCGATTGAAAGAGTCGTGGGTGATGACGTTCCCTTGATTGGAAGTCGAACCATCTGGAATGCATCAGTTTGCCTTTTCGTGGGGGGTGGGGGTGTGGGGGGGTCTTACCTTGTGTCCGCGGGGTAATTGTAAAATAAAACGCTGCGTTAAGAAAAAGGAAGGTTTATAAGAGAGAAAGTGGGAAAGGAGGTTTGGAAGATGTTGCGGCTTTAAGTCAAAAGGAGGAGGAGGACGAGGACGACGTGTCGAAGGGTACAAGTTTTGCGTACGTCATTTGTAAATAAGATCGATAAACAGTTTGAAAGTAAATGGCGATGTGGGGATAGTCCTGGTGTCGGTACGTTGGCTGAATGGCAAATACAATTCCCTCTTTAATTGTGATTTAGGAACAGAGGACAAGGCACCTCGCAGGTGAGTACAGCCCGGAGGTAGGTCGGTAGGTCGCTCGGTAGGTCGGTAGGTAGGTAGGTAGTTAGGTCGGTCGGTAGGTAGGTAGGTTGGTAGGTCGGTCGGTAGGTAGGTAGTTAGGTCGGTAGGTAGGTAGGCCGGTAGGTACATGTTCCGAGGCTGTGTCCAGGTGTCCAGCGTGCACGTCGCGCCATGACCGTATGTTCCGTGCACACGTGAAACGACCCGTGAGCACTCGGCACGGCTTGCAGGTGGATACACGGACCGTGCGCATTACACGGAACATCTGACAAAGGCCGTGTAACTCCACGGACATGATGAGGGCGTCGTGCATTTTATTTATTTAAATGTTTATTTCACGAATATCGGACGGAACACGTGATCGAGAGTTATCATATATCAACGTTTGTGCGGGTTAAAGGTGAGAAAGTTGTAACAAGTCGCTTCGTTCGCATCACGATCCGTCTTTGTTGTTGCTGCTGCTCCAAGTTTCCGTGCTGGAAATGCTTTTCGGATGAGTGTTCACTTACGCGTGCACAGCGTTTCCCTCCCGACTGGTTCGACTCATTCGATAATCGATTATTCCAGGACGGCCTCCGCAGAGCAAGACCCTTTGGCGTCCATCACGGGCCGCGGGTTCCAGCGCAGCCCCCTTCGTTCAATTATTTAATTATTTTAAACTTTACTTTCCACTTCCTCTTTCTCCTCTCTGAAACTTTTTCGAAGCAACTTCCTATTAACAATCGATTTGTGCTGAAAGCTGCGAATACATTATTCATATCGATAGGAATTTTACTTTTAAAAGTAGAGATTAAGAGGATTTTTAACTTTTAAAGTTAAAAAAAAACAAAACGTATTAATGACAGATGAGGTTAACTAGTGCGGGCCCGTACGTGCGTGGCTGGACGTGCAAAAAAAATAATAAAAGAAGAATTGTGACGTCATTCCTGTCATTGGTTTGGTAAATAAATGGCCATAACTTAGGAACCACTTGTCTGATTAATATCAAACCTTGAAAAGGCACATCCACAGGGCCCCAGCGTCAATTGTGACGTCATATCAAATAAAGAAGAAGAATTGTGACGTCAATCGTGATATCATAGCACCGTGTCCTGTCATTGGTTGGCAAATAAATGGCCGTAACTTGGGAACCGCTTGTCCGATTAATATCAAACCTTGAAAAGGTACATCCACAGGTCCCCAGCAATATTCCTGGCAAGTTTCAATTAGATCAGACCAGTGGTTGTTGAGAAACAGCGGTCGTAGACACACAAACATACAGAGATTGCTGGAATTATTATTTGATTAATAAGAGAAGTGTTTGTACAAGTTAATAACTCCTTCAGGTGTACAGGTGTGCCACCTTCTTCTCACCCATTCTTAATAATAATTAAATAATGCACCAACTTCACAGGGACCTTTGACCACTCAAGCCTGTGCAGCTGCACTACATCATTCATATACATGCAAGTTCTTCCTCAAAATCCTTTTACATGGGGGGTGAGGATGACTACTACTGAGATACTTGCTCCTCCACCGTCCTCTTTCAGCAGCCATCTCTCTCCACCCTCCATCTTCACCATATTATGAATTCATATGAATGCGTCTTCACTCTATACGTCCAGTGTCTCTGTGCATCTTTCAGGAGTCTGTACATCCAGTGCAATTTGGGTCTTTAACCACACGGGGACAGCACACTTACACAGAAGAATCAGTACGAATTGATTTTCAAGATACAGTTCCAAAGCCTCGTCCTGGATGCATGGACTATCAGAGTATCAGTGATAACTGACATGTATTGATGAAGGTGTCATCACAAAAGTGCCACTTGTTCAATGACTGTTTGATGCACTTTCATGTTTTTGTTTGTCACGTCAATCAGTTTTGAACTGGCAGTCGATCTTCAACATGCACCAAGGAGCAGTCCTGGCAGATGGATCATCCGGCTTAACGAGAGCACCTGTCCAAACACCTTGGTTGCTTCCTCCAGCCGTGTTGCAGCTTACAGGTGGAAGTGAATCTCTTAATTGTTTCACTTTTCAATGCAGGTTTTACTTTTAAAATAAAATTTAAAAATCCAATCGAACATTTCGGTAATCTCGCCTGCAGTTGACAAAGTCTTTTTTGGCCATTCCTGAAATTGTTGGCGACAAGTTCCTCCATCATTCCGTCCTGTTCATGTTATATAAACCTGGGTGGCAGAGCCGAGATCCCGAGAGGTCTGTGTACTTGCCTGTGAGCTGTTTTGCCTGGATTCAAATATCGCTCCAAATACTGTATAAATGGTCACCCAAAGGTACGTTCCACTACCAATCAGCTTGTTATCGCTTGCCAACCGAGCCATTCCTTATCAACCGTTTCGTTGGAGTGCATAAGCCACTTTGCGAGTGCCCCACAAGCTGAGTGGTGATGTAACACACCCTTGGTGTTTTACATGAAAGAAATGGCGTGTGTGTGTGTGTGTGTGTGTGTGTGTGTGTGTGTGTGTGTGTGTGTGTGTGTGTGTGTGTGTGTGTGTGTGTGTGTGTGTGTGTGTGTGTGTGTGTGTGTGTGTGTGTGTGTGTGTGTGTGTGTGTGTGTGTGTGTGTGTGTGTGTGTGTGTGTGTGTGTGTGTCATTCATCAGGAATACTCTGCCAGCAATGATCGTTGGTGGGCATTAAGATCTCATAGTGTCTTTCTTGAAGAGTAGATGAGTTTTCACCAGGATCATGAACAAATTCCAAAAACCCACCACCTTTCGTAAAGTAGCCTGTTGGACTGGTGACCAATCCAGAATTGGGATTGGTTCTTGCTGAGAAACCTTTCTCATCTTGTTGTGATGCAACTCTGAGCTCTGTAAAGAGTATTGGTCTCTTTTATTTATCTTACACCCATAGCGTGTCATGGACCCATTCTTTAACATTTTGTCCTTGTTCGAGAACGGTAGAAAGTTTTAGCATTATATTGGCAGAAATTCCTAATGGTGCTCATTTTCAAGTTAGTTTGAATTGTTTTCCAAGTCACCTTTCAAGGTCTTTGAGAGTTCAAGATCAAAATGGTCAATCAGTCATTACTCCAACATATGCTAGGAGTATTTCACTGAAATTTACTGATCAACTTCCTTTGGAGACCACATTGGAAACTAGAACGGGCACTCAGTCGAGCGTATCCCTTCGCCAACGCTACATTTTGCCCCCTCCCCCCCAGAAACCATTGATTGTGAGGGTATTTAATCCCATACCACATCTGCCATCTCATATGTTTTATGATGGCTTAAAAACATTAAATTTCCTGCTGTTTGACACTGATTCACATACATTGTACAATTTCTGTATGAACTACCTGACCTTTTAGGGTGTCGGTGTCAAGTCAATCTGATGACAACTGGTCACATTATAAGAAATTATTTTCTGGCATTTTTGGGGCATTTAGCACACACGAGTTTGTTTTTCTAAATAAGTTATTTATTGTGAACAAACATTCATTGTACAAAAATGACGATTTTGACCTTTTCATGACCTCGACCTTGACCTTTGTACTCTTAATTTTGTAATTGGTATTTGAGTGTGGGGAACAGAACAGTCAACATTTTGGTGTTGGTTTCATGCAAATCGGATAAGAATTGACCGTGTTATGACTAAAACCGCACATTTTGCAATGTCATGAGCCCCCCTAACCTTTGACTCCCAACCGCTAATAAGGGTTATTACATCATTGTGTCATGTCACATATCACAAGATGGGGCATTGAATTCTGAACATTTTGGCATTAGTTGCATGGAAATTGGATACAAATTGACCGCGCTATGGTAAAAAGACGATTTTGACCTTTTCATGACCTTGACCTTTGACCCGATCGCTCCCAAAATCTAATCAAATGGTCCTCGGATAATAACCAATCTTCTTCTTCTTTCGGCTGCTCCCGTTAGGGGTTGCTACAGCGGATCATCCGTATGATCCGCATAGTGATTTGGCACATGTTTTACGCCGGATGCCCTTCCTGACACAACCCTGGTCACCTCTTGCGACACACAGGGATATGGTACACCTATTTTTAACCGGGGTATACACCGGCCCAGTATACTGGTACTCATTTTGCCGACCTCGGAAGGATGACAGGCTGAGTCAACCCCCTGGTGTATTAATTCAATGGCCCAACGGGGCTTGAACTCAGGACCTTTTGTATCCCAAGCCGCTGCCCTAACCACTGCGCCAACACACCAGGCTCTCGGATAATAACCAATCATCCCACCAAATTTGCTGCGATTCAGTTCAATACTTTTGGAGTTATGCGAATAACAAACAAACAAACACACATATTCACAAGTAAATACATAAATAAATAAATACACAGCGATCAAAACATAACCTTCGCAACAAAGTTTGAGAAGGTAATGAGAACGGCACTCAGTCGAGCACATACATACCAGGCTGATTAGTTTACGTTTTGTATCCCATCGATAGACCGGATCTGGATCCAGACCTGAATTAAAATCAAATGGGCTTGTCATCTACCCCTCATCCAAGTTTCCTCATAATCCATCCATAACCATTTGAAATATAATTTTGGGTCTATCTTTCAATGGTGAAGACGGGGTGAAAACAACCTCCGTCCACCTTCAGTGGCGGAGATAATCAGACATGACCATGCTCGTGTCAGTGGATCAATTTCAAATGCCAACAAGTTACTTAAAGAGCTTTTATATCAAAATTAATTCAGACCATCTCAATTTGAAGGGAACTTTTTTTTTGCAATTTCATTTGGTTGGGTTACCTTTGTGCAAGTGGCCCCCCTCACCATGCATGCTGCAAGCCCATAGCATGAATCACAGGTTCAAATCCCATTTATGTTCTGTCTATCAATGTGAAAGTATACTGATGCCCTCCCTCATGTCTGTCCTCAATGTTAGTTAATATTAAACAAGAAAACAAGATCAGAAACGAAGTTGATTTTATTGACGTGTAACAGTTTCTGAAATTCAATAATCAAACAAATAGTTTCTTCAAATATTTATTGTACACAGCACTCTTAAAACGATGCTGATCCAATGTACAGTTCAAATTGAAATATATACTGTACGTCCATCTACATTATGTACAAAAGCTTAAATAAAGTACATTTGGCTTGATACAAAGTAATACACAAGTTAACGTCACTATGCAAATGGAGATTTTGGGGTTTCAGGCCCTGCTTCAAGCTTGGCAGGCACAGCAATTACTGAGGAAAACAACTTTGGATGATACCTTTGATCCTATTATTGATAAACCTTGTGCAAAACACATTTTCACCATCAAGATAAGACTTGTGTGGAAGGTACCGCGCACAGAGGCCACGAAAGAAAAAGTTGCAAAACACAATTTTCAATTATATAATTATTTTTTAACTTGTCCAAGGAAAAGCAATTTCCATCCATCAGGACCACTCTGTGCAGAGCGTTGGTGTTGCCCAAGCAGTCTCCTTGGCTATTGGGCACAATCTTGGACGGGTCACCACTCCGACAGTACACCAGCATGCTGGCACTCATTTTGCCGGCCTCGGAAGGATGACAGGCAGTCAACCCCACCTGGTATTTGAACTCAGGATCCTAGGATCCCAAGCCCACCACCCTAACTATTAAGCCAACACCAGACATACAAGCAATTTAAGCTGCTCTAATAGTTCGCAAATCGAAATTTAATTTAAAAAAAAAAAAAAAAAAGTACCTCTGTGCATGATTATTCTGACTTAAACCTGTGAGAGCCATCTACATATTACATGTGTAAAATGGCAGCATTTTTGAACTTCCTTTTTGGATGTGTAATACACAAATGGCTCCTGCTCAAACAGGAGATTTGTCTCAAAAAAAAAAAAAAAATTACACCAACTATCAATTGGGAAAAGGTCATGAGTGGTGAAAACAAAACCTCTTGTGTGCAGTGATACAAAAACAAAATGACTGAAATTGATCAGTAAAGTGGCTTTCACAACAGTAAAAACTTTAAGCCTTATTTGACAAGCTCTCTACCTTGCAGGCATTTTATCATCAGCCTACGATATATCTCTTCCTTTCCCCCACCACTTCCCCTTGTGAGAATAGAACTGAGGTCGTGGAATGTGCTATAAATATTCATAAATACTTTCAAACCTCCACCATTCATGGTCATTTTCCTTCCGTAAGTTTCTCCAGTGATTTTAAATACAAGGGCGATTTTAACATCACCATCTTTTTGGTACGAGCTCGTGAAATTAGCCCCGAACCAACTCTCGCAGACAAAACATTTCAACGTGATGCATTTTAAATTCACCAACTTGGGCAATAAAATCTCGTGAAAAATTCAGTGCTCGCAGCGGTAATAAAATAAACTTTGGATAAAAAGGACAAGGCAGTTCGTAATGAGAAATGTCGTCCGTGAGCATGTTGCGCAAGACGGCACTCAAAAGCATCCAGGGAGGATGGGGGATCCCCAATTCGATAGTGGAGGCTGTTGCCTCTAGAAGAACATGGAGTCGGCCGAAGGTGCATAGGAAAACCCTGCAAAGGCCTCCGCAGCTTCCCTCATGCTTTCCGTGACAGGAAGAAAGTTTGGTGAGGAACAAACAGAGCTGGGCACCGGCTCTTGGGTGAACTCGGGGTCAAAGTGGCGTAAATCTGATGGCCCAGTCTATGTTAAAACAAACACACAGAAGAAAGTGTTATGCACAAGAAAAAATAAATTGTATATATTAAACGGTAGTAGCAACACTGACCCTATATATATATATATATATATATATAGAAGAATATATTACAGCTTAAAAATATAAATAAATAAAACATTTAGGTATTCAAATTTTTAATACCTTTTATTGCTATTACTTTGACTAAATTACTCTTGTGACCTCGTTTGACACAATGTCTGAGCAATCCTTCATATAAATAACCAATAGGATGACGTCAACAATTTGGGTACACAGTTTATAGAATTGAGCACATGAGCAATCTGCTCAATCCAAATTCTCAAACCATACCACATTAGGGTTGAACGGTGGTGTGATCTTTCTCGCTTCCAGATCATCCCAGTTTATAACGGAGAAGAAGACGTGTTCTTTAATCTCCGCCTGTAGTGACGAAGAAGAAGAAGTAAACTCCCAAGAAGTCTTACATTACATTCGGTTCAATAATTTTTTACACAGGTGTCAAGGCTCATTGAAGAGCAAAAAAAAAAAAAAAAAAAAATAAAATAAAAAAATAATAAAAAAAAAAACGGTGAGAGATAGTCAAAGTTGAGCAAATGTAAAATGGACAATTTTTTAAAAATAAAATAAAACACAACAGATGTACCATGGCATGAGGAGCCAGGGATACAATAGCTATTAAGGTTCAGAGGTAAAAATGGCACAGACGACAATGCAGTGGTGGGATACAGAATACCAGAGGTGATAGAAGGGAATGAAAGAATAGAGGTGAGGATCAAGCTTAAACTTTGAGATATTATAATGATGAATACTCCCCTGCACACCCTGAGTACAACCAACAAGTTTACATATTTCATTCCACAAAAAAAAACCATGGTATTATGATGGTAATTGCTGGTACTTTGCCAATTTGTTTCACAAAATGCATGGACATCAAGATATTACATCTAGTAATCTCCTTTCATACAAGTTCTCTATTCCTGGTAAAATTAATGGTGAAAAGATCCCCTAAAAAAAAAAAAAAAAAAAAAAAAAAAAAAAAAAAAAAAAACACGTGGGAAGTCGTCAAAAGTAGATGGAAAAGTAGAGGATTTTAAACACCAAGAACCAACTTGTGCATTCTATTCAATCTCCTTCCCTCCAGGTTTTCAAGACAGCCGTTCATCACCATCTCAGATCAGATTTTCTATCCTTGTTAACACCCCCAAATTCTTTTTTTCCTTCCTGAGAGTTTGCTCCTGTATCCATCTTGTCCAACCCCCTGCATCTTCCCCTACCCCTCATCCCTTGTTTTTCTGTCCCCCGGCCATGCTGTTGTTACCCCTCACCCCCACCCCTTTCCACTGCATCCTGATGTGTTCTCTCTTCTTTGAGCCTAGACTTCGTATGCAAAAATAAAAACAAACAAAAATGCATGGAGATAAAAAAAAATTATGGGAAAATGAAGCAAACAAAAGGAGCACATCAAACTGAAAATGTAAACAAACAAACAACATAATAAAAAGCTTACAATATCATTGCGGGCTCCGAGTCTTTCCAAGCGCTCTTTGGCAAGGAGTCCCTGAAGGAGAGAACAAGCTGCATTTGAGATGTTCGCCTTCAACACAAGTGGCTGCTTCAAGATCTTCTCGTACATTTCCGCAGTGTTTCTGCTGTAGAATGGTGGCTGGGTAAAGGTACCGGAAAAAGAGGAACACATTAATAAACACCTGATGCTTTAAGAAACATTGTGGATCTGATATATATATATATATATATAATTTTTTTTTTTTTTGCCTGTATCTGCAAGTATTGCAAAAGGAGCAGAGAACCACAATGAGATAGCATGAGCAAACATGGATACATACTCCACACGGACAGGAACACTTACCAGGCCGTAAAGCATCTCATACAGGACTGCCCCAAGACACCACCAATCAACAGTACGGTCATAGGCTTGCTTCCGCAGCACCTCTGGAGCCAAGTACTGCACAGACCAGGTTTGAAATAAAATGGTAAGCTGGACGGTTGATGAATAAATCGCCAAGCAGTGACCAAAGACAAAATGTCCAAAATATTACAAAAACTATTTGTAAGCATTTCAACGTTTCACATACCTCCGGTGTACCACAAAATGTTGACGTCGTCGCATTGGGCTCTATTCCTTCCTTGCAAAGGCCAAAATCAGTGAGTACAACATGACCCTGCAATGCACACCACCCACAGTTATTAAACCTGACAATACATGATGCATGCACCATCACAATAATATTTTAAAATATTCAATATCCTTACCCACATCCAAGTATCATTCTGTGACGTCATGCAACTTGATTTACTTGTAGCAATTGACTGTCACACCTGATTAGTGAAATAAATGTCTATAGCTTTCGAGTTGAGCAAAGGTGAAACTTTCTTGCATTTCGGATCAATTGAACAAGTTATTTCTTGCCATCTGCAAGCCAACTCACCTTGGAATCTAACAAGATGTTTTCTGGTTTGAGATCCCTACATGAAACACAGGCAAACGCACACAATTTAAAATCTTCATCAAGTGTCGGTTCTACCAAAGCAGTATCAGGTCTCTGGTAACAATCCTTAATGGGTCTCTAGTCGGATGCAGGAATTTGGAATTTGTTCAGGGTAAAAGTGTCAATAGGGTTTGCAAAAATCCTCGTTTTGACAAATACAACCGAAATGCCTTCATCAATCTGTCCTTCCAATAGCACACTACCATGTATCATTATTGAGGAATCATATCCATTATCAACATGTGGTGGTCAAGTTTTTACCAATAACTTTCCTTCAGAATACGCCCAATTTGGCGATTCAAATCCTCTGGACAGCAGTGCTAATATCCCAAGCTGTCCTCACCTGTACACAATGTTAAGAGAGTGCAAGTATCCAATTGCACTTGCAATCTCGGCTGCATAGAATCGAGCACGTGGTTCCAGAAAGACATGGTCTCTCTGCAGATGAAAAAACAGCTGTGGAAGGAGAAATGAGAAGGCACATTTAGAGACGTCATGAAACGTACTTTATTCCATACTCTTATCATCCATAACTGGAAAGAAAAAAAAATACATATATATATATATATATATATATATATATATATATATATATATATATATATATATATATTCCACTTACTTTGGACCTCAAATATTTTGGCCAATTGCAACAATTGCACCATTTCCTTCTCAAATAATCACATTTTGGCTAGTTAAGATTTATTAAAACCAGAAACATCCTTTCTGCTCTCCTTATCAGGCAAACTTTTCACTGTTGTAAACAACCGACACAACAGTCCTGATCTTGAGTAAACTCAAAGCATTAATAAAGGCTACATTCTTCAAATGACTACAACCAATTTAATTCCTTTTTAGTTATGCGAGTCTTTCATTCAAATCTTTGGCAATGCGAATCTTATCCTGATGACTATAAAGGGGTTTCAAGAAAAAGTTTTAAACATCGTTGTGCCAAGAGGCACAAAGTAGAATGAAGCATATCTACAAAAAGAAAAACACATCGATGTAGCTAACCGGTTGCATATACTGTATTGTACAGTAATCGTACTTGTGTATAGCAAGTTAAAAATAAATTACAAAAATTAACATTGGGGTGTCTTGGACTATCTCATTCGTAGAACTTCAATGAACATTGCTCACAGAAAAGCTCAATTTATTATGCTGGCAACAAAACAACTCGTCTTTCAGGGGGCATTTACAGGCCAAAAAAAAAGATGGTGGGAGGAGTGGACTACGAGTTATTAAAAATAAAATAAAGAAAGGAAATGTGGAAAGAGCAAGCAGATTAGGAGGTCAGAAGGTCAGAGTGAAGGAAGGTGAGGCAAAGAGCAAAGAGCATCCAGGGTACGAGGGTTTAACAATTCGTGCAGCCTTATCCATTATAAAGCTATTGTCAGAAAGCATCCATTGATCATCAATGTCTGCATTCAACGTTATACATAAATCAAATCTATATTTACCGATTGAAAGGGGCTGAAAAAAAAAAGCCCAACAGGAAGTATGGACAATTGCAGCTGTTTGACCAAATGAACAATTCCTTGTAAAGGAAAAAAAAGAAAATCCCCAAAATGGAATAAATGTTGCCAAAATAAGATATCGGAAGATATGGGGCTTCCCCACACAATTTTCCCCTCTTCATAAACCAAAACGTTCAAAGGGGAGAGGGCGGGGGAAGGGAGAAAAAAAAACTCAGGTGACAGAGATAAAAATGGACAGTTTGTTCCATGGGGAAGCCCACACCCTGGCCTTGGCACTTGTCCTAACAATGGCTGATGTCAAAGGCTGCATTGCAAGCGAGTCCTTGTGGTTTTTTTTGTTGCCTTGCAACAGACAAAAGCCGGAAGTTCGACAGACAAACCATACATAGACCTTTGCCAGTCTCCCTGTTCCTCCTCATGCTCCATCATTTCAAAATATTCACACAAAGCCACTGGAAGAAAATGAAACCATCCTACCCATTCAAATGGAACAGAAGGCGCTAAAAACTGAACTACCAATGAACACTGCAAGTGATCTTCCATAAATGTAACAGCTTTCACTCCCAAGTAATAAAGTACAATTATTGTTGCATGGTGTTTCAGACTTGTCAAACTTAATGTCACACTAGAATTGAACAAACTATTAACAAGTCAAGCAAGGAAAGAAGGCTGCTGCTGCATAAAATACAAAGCTTTCACAGTAGTCAACTAGGTATCACGGCAGAGAATGGCACAATTTTTAAACTCGAGTGAAGTCGATAGCACGCCACAGCAAAGGCCCACGAGTCGATTTTACCGCAGAGTTGAAAGATGACAGTTTCACCAGGAACGAGTCAATATCAAATTTAGAGTTAAAAAAATTTCCGTTTCTGTTTTGACCCCAAGTCCTTACCCCCGAGGCTTGAACCAGGGGTCAAATCAAATTTTTGTTTTTTTACATATTTCATGCATCCCCCTGATGTTGATTGCATATGGAAAGTTTCATTAAAAATGTGCTTGAAATTGCATTTTTAGGGGGAATTTCACCTTTTGACCCCACCCTCATGCACCTTCTTTCCATGTGTTGATCACAACTACCAAGCTTGGTGAATTTCTGTGCAACCGTTCAGGAGATAGCGTGACAGACAGACAATATCTCCCCGTTTTTTATTTTTTTCTTCCAAAAAAGCTTAGGGATAATTAATGCGAGCATTTGACTTTCCCCACAATCATTTAGGCTTATACGACAAAACACAACGACCAACCTCGCCACCATTGATGTAATCCAAGATGAAGTAGAGCTTATCAGTTGTCTGGAACGAGTAATGCAGACCCACAAGAAACGGGTGTTTGACGTTCTTGAGCAAAACATTGCGCTCTGCCATTATGTGCTTTTGCTGCAAGAGAACATTGTGAAATAAAGTAACATTTTTAGGACAAGATTACAACTTCAAAATATGTACATTTTAGCATTTTTTGCAAAGGTCTGATGACAATTGGATACCGATGATGGGATGGTTCGTCACTTGGATACCTCTTTTTTCTTTATTATCGCCTTCTTCTGTAGAACCTTCACAGCATAAAACTTCTCGTCAGCTTTGTGTTTAGCCAGCAAAACCTGCACAAGTGTAGAAATCCCATTAGCGATAAATGAGGAAACAAAAACAAAGGACAACAGCCATGGTCGAAGCAACCGAGTTGAAAAGCAAGAGGAAGGAACACATATTTTGACAACTCTTACCTTGCCAAAGCTTCCTTTTCCAATCACCTTCAGGAAGTTAAAATCCGAAGGTTTTGCTCTATGGAGATGACAGACCAAAAAATATATATATTAATAAACCCTGAGGCAAATTAATGTGTGCCAATTGTAAATGTAAAATATGCGACAGGTTTAAAAACAAACTTACAAAGGGTTAGCTGAAGGACCAAGGTTTACATCATCATCCAGCACCTGAAGGAGAAAGCTCAGCTGTAATCTTGGATAATCTTGCCATGGAAAATACTTGCCAAAACTTCCCAGCCACCTTTCTCTTTTTACATCAAATGTAAACTCGACAAAAAAAACAAACAAAACCCAAAACGAACAAACACATATCTGATATAAAAACAAGAAAAATGACAACGCAGCAACCACTTTTGTGTACTTACATCCGATGTGTCTGTGCTGGTAACCTTGGTTTGTGGCTTGCTGCTTGCAGATTTATCCAAGAGAGCACAAACTCCTGGGCTGTGTACAGGCACACAATACACACATCTTAGAAGAACATGGATCACCAGCCAAACAAAACTCAGGGTTTGGAACATTAGGTTCAGCACTCTGAGCAACAGGCACAAGACGAAACTTCCAGCTGCATTCCAGTGAGCCCTTTACTGAAAAATCATTGCAAAAGTGGGGTTAACCTCAACTCGAACGATTCATTGAACTTGCATCTTACGATCCATTCAGTGCAGCCACACACATAATTAGTTGGTCTGACAAAAAAAGCTTAGAGGCATGCACACTCGCCTCCGAGTAATCCTTCCTGGGTTCAAATCTCGACCCAGATATAAACTATCATCCTGGTGTTTTGCAGGCAGAGCGAGGCAACACGCGTGCCATCCCTCAAATGGACGTTAAACTGGACATACCATCTGCCTACATTAGTTGGTGGACAAGCCTGGTGTTAATTTAATGGTGATGGGGGCTGGCTTAAAATCTTAGGGTCTTGAGTTTGAGCTCCTTTAAGCCATTGAAATAACACCAGGTGGGTTGACTCAGCCTGTCATTCTTTTGAGGTCAGCAAAATGAGTACCAGCTTGCTGACAACAGTGGCACTGCATCAGCAGCACAGCCATACTTCCAGAAAATGATGCAACCAGCACCCAAAGGCTACAAACGAAACAACAACAGTTGGTGGACCTCAAATATCCCATGGTGTCCTTGGGGGGGGGGACGTGTATGTCAGCCATCGCCAACATCCTGGCCAAATTCCAATTCCCTGCCCTCATTGCATCAGCAGCACCCCCAGCAATGATGCAACCTAGCAGCCACGTGATGCATACAAAATTATACAAGCACGTCTTTATGTTGACATTACTACTTGCTGTCCCAAAGAAGCTCGAAGTTAGAAGTACTGTACAACTATAAAAATAAAAATGGCCTTCACTAAATGTTTCAATGACAGGATAGCTCAAAAGTTTCAAAACTCAACTTCAACTGTCTGGTGTGGGTACGATTCCCAACTCACTTGCTAGTCTGTCTAGTGCTTCACAGCCAGGAGTATTGGTTTCTTTAAATAGTGCACCGTCCTTCAGACAGACATTAAAGCAGGGTGTCTTGTCTGCTTGATGTTCGAAATCCTTCGGTGCTTTCCAAACGATTAAATGTGCCATTCTTTGCCTGCAACGCGACCAAACTCCTCCTCGAACATATCGCAACCTACAACGGAGTGGTGATCCATCCATTCAGTTATGGTTCTTAACTAAACGACTGACAGAACTGATGCTTGGGTAAAGAGTGTAGACATGGATTATGATGGTGTTTGCATCTATAAGGAGCGGTTTAAAATTGAACAAAATATAATATTTCGTCAAATGTTTAAAATATAAGGCAGGTTGGGAAATATGCGAGAGATTCTCGCACTCGGCCAGCGTTCGAGTCACCAACCACCCAGACGCTCTAATAATCATACAACCCAACTCAGTGGCATAATTATTGGAGGGTCCACTCCGAGGGAGTCTGGGAGGTCGGCGGTTCGAACCACAGCCGTCGTCATACCAGACTAAAAAAAAAAAAAATTAAAAAGTGGTACAAGCTGCTTCCTTGTTTGATGCTCAGCATTCAAAAAAAAAGGCTAGAACACAGACAAACATCCACCAATTGGTAAACATAGCAAGGCTTCGATGGGCCCAATGGGTTCCAACATTGAAATTCCAAGTGAGGTTAAAAAAAAAAAAATCAAATTTAATTTCTCGTTTTCATTCACCGTCATTTTGCATTGTGATCGATAGGCGTGCACACAACAGTCATGCGGTCACAGAGATATCCATCAGTCCGTTACAAGAATTTGCGCGCTATTTGAATTCAGATCGGTTTGAACAGTCAGCGTACTCGGCTCTCGTGAGAACTTCCTGTTGTTTTTATTTTTTTCCCCCCCAACTTCGCTAATGTGTAATGTACTGGAGCCCAAATTTGTCATCAGCGAGTGAAGGCAAGCTCAGATAATACACTTGTGGATCATTCCATCAAAATATTTGCGCAAACACCACAACGCACGGCCTAACAAACTTGCTGTGAAAAGGCTTTGCAAGAAAACCTCAAAACAAGCTTCTGCCCGTCGACTCGCACTCACCAATCTCGACTCGGCTTACGGCCTTTGCAGGAAGATGTTGCTGCAAGCACGATTAGGTTTGTTCATTCATTAGGCCGAGACTGCCAAAACTAGTCCAATAATAAATAAATGGGTCAATCTATTTTAAAAGCAAGCAGAGTAGCTTACAGGCCCACAATACGCCACCATAAAACACTCCCATAGCAACAAAATGATCAACAAATAGTCCACCTGGATCGTTAGCAGTAGGTTAAGATAATAATTGTGGAAATTACATTCAAGTCAGCCCAGGGCACAAGCAGTTGGTGTCACAGAAGCGAGGAGGGAATGCATGGAATGATGGAAAGTCAACCTACTGTTCACATATCCGTGGAGTGCTGATGACCCTTTGCACAAGGTCACTGAGTCCACTGCGTCGCTGCTTTACAAAGACTGTAGGGATACAGGAGATGCAAGTTGTTGTTGTTGTTGTTGTTCAATACCAAAAGAACACAATGAATATTTCACACCATTATTTTCTCATTAATCTTGCAGAGTTTCTGAATGGCCATTTGGTACGTCTCAGGTGTGGCGTTCAAGAAGTTCTCGGAATGAGATAAAAGCCCTGGCATTTCTCAAACGACTTGATTATTACTATTTTTTTCAAAACAAGAATATATAATCAATTCAACAAAATATTTCCCTACCAATTATTTTTGAGGATGAAAACGTTGTTGATCTGCCATGAGTTTTCCAACAAGCGCTGCACTGTGACTAAAATTTGTTGCAAAACTACGGTACTCTGTGTCGATAAAGCTCACGTGTGGTTTTAACTACACTGAAAGTTTATTGATGTCAATTAAGAAACAAGCTTTGCGTTGTGCAAACTTGTAGGACCGACTTGTACACCATCAGTTTAGGCAGTTTCAGGAAAAAGGGAGTGGGGGTGGGTGGATATTGAGTACAAGTGGAATTCTCCATTTCGTGAATCCCCCCTCCCAACTCGCTGACCCACACACACCCAAGAGGAAAATGCACTTCAACAGTATGCAACACACAAGACATCGCGATAAGATGCAACACGGAGAAGATAAGGATGGAGCAGTCGAGAATGTTTGGGGGGAGGGGGTGATGGGGCGGTCGGGGTTGCAGGGAGGGGGTGATGGGGCGGTCGGGGTTGCAGGGAGGGGGTGATGGGGCGGTCGGGGTGGCAGGGAGGGGGGGAGGGGGCGGTCGGGGTTGCAGCGAGGGGGTGATGGGGCGGTCGGGGTTGCAGCGAGGGGGTGATGGGGCGGTCGGGGTTGGAGCGAGGGGTGATGGGGGGGTCGGGGGTGCAGCGAGGGGGGGATGGGGCGGTCGGGGTTGCAGCGAGGGGGTGATGGGGCGGTCGGGGTTGCAGCGAGGGGGTGATGGGGCGGTCGGGGTTGCAGCGAGGGGTGATGGGGCGGTCGGGGTTGCAGCGAGGGGGTGATGGGGCGGTCGGGGTTGCAGGGAGGGGGTGATGGGGCGGTCGGGGTTGCAGGGAGGGGTGATGGGGCGGTCGGGGTTGCAGGGAGGGGGTGATGGGGCGGTCGGGGTTGCAGGGAGGGGTGATGGGGCGGTCGGGGTTGCAGGGAGGGGGTGATGGGGCGGTCGGGGTTGCAGGGAGGGGTGATGGGGCGGTCGGGGTTGCAGGGAGGGGGTGATGGGGCGGTCGGGGTTGCAGGGAGGGGTGATGGGGCGGTCGGGGTTGCAGGGAGGGGTGATGGGGCGGTCGGGGTTGCAGGGAGGGGGTGATGGGGCGGTCGGGGTTGCAGGGAGGGGGTGATGGGGCGGTCGGGGTTGCAGGGAGGGGTGATGGGGCGGTCGGGGTTGCAGGGAGGGGTGATGGGGCGGTCGGGGTTGCAGCGAGGGGGTGATGGGGCGGTCGGGGTTGCAGCGAGGGGGTGATGGGGCGGTCGGGGTTGCAGCGAGGGGGTGATGGGGCGGTCGGGGTTGCAGCGAGGGGGTGATGGGGCGGTCGGGGTTGCAGCGAGGGGGTGATGGGGCGGTCGGGGTTGCAGGGAGGGGTGATGGGGCGGTCGGGGTTGCAGGGAGGGGTGATGGGGCGGTCGGGGTTGCAGGGGGGGGGGGAGGGGGCGGGGGGGGTTGCAGGGAGGGGGTGATGGGGCGGTCGGGGTTGCAGCGAGGGGGTGATGGGGCGGTCGGGGTTGCAGCGAGGGGGTGATGGGGCGGTCGGGGTTGCAGGGAGGGGTGATGGGGCGGTCGGGGTTGCAGGGAGGGGTGATGGGGCGGTCGGGGTTGCAGGGAGGGGGTGATGGGGCGGTCGGGGTTGCAGGGAGGGGGTGATGGGGCGGTCGGGGTTGCAGGGAGGGGTGATGGGGCGGTCGGGGTTGCAGGGAGGGGGTGATGGGGCGGTCGGGGTTGCAGGGAGGGGGTGATGGGGCGGTCGGGGTTGCAGGGAGGGGTGATGGGGCGGTCGGGGTTGCAGGGAGGGGTGATGGGGCGGTCGGGGTTGCAGGGAGGGGTGATGGGGCGGTCGGGGTTGCAGGGAGGGGTGATGGGGCGGTCGGGGTTGCAGGGAGGGGGTGATGGGGCGGTCGGGGTTGCAGGGAGGGGGTGATGGGGCGGGCGGGGTTGCAGGGAGGGGGTGATGGGGGGGTCGGGGTTGGAGGGAGGGGGTGATGGGGCGGTCGGGGTTGCAGGGAGGGGTGATGGGGCGGTCGGGGTTGCAGGGAGGGGTGATGGGGCGGTCGGGGTTGCAGGGAGGGGTGATGGGGCGGTCGGGGTTGCAGGGAGGGGGTGATGGGGCGGTCGGGGTTGCAGGGAGGGGTGATGGGGCGGTCGGGGTTGCAGGGAGGGGTGATGGGGCGGTCGGGGTTGCAGGGAGGGGGTGATGGGGCGGTCGGGGTTGCAGGGAGGGGGTGATGGGGCGGTCGGGGTTGCAGGGAGGGGTGATGGGGCGGTCGGGGTTGCAGGGAGGGGTGATGGGGCGGTCGGGATTGCAGGGAGGGGTGATGGGGCGGTCGGGATTGCAGGGAGGGGTGATGGGGCGGTCGGGATTGCAGGGAGGGGTGATGGGGCGGTCGGGATTGCAGGGAGGGGGTGATGGGGCGGTCGGGATTGCAGGGAGGGGGTGATGGGGCGGTCGGGATTGCAGGGAGGGGGTGATGGGGCGGTCGGGATTGCAGGGAGGGGGTGATGGGGCGGTCGGGATTGCAGGGAGGGGGTGATGGGGCGGTCGGGATTGCAGGGAGGGGGTGATGGGGCGGTCGGGATTGCAGGGAGGGGGTGATGGGGCGGTCGGGAATGCAAGGAGGCGGTGATGGGGCGGTCAGGAATGTAAGGAGGTGATGGGGCAGTCAGGAATGTAAGGAGGAGGTGTTGGGGCAGTCAGGAATGTAAGGAGGAGGTGTTGGGGCAGTCAGGATTGCAGAGAGGGGGTGATGGGGCATTGAGGAATGTAAGGAGGAGGTGATCGGGCAATCAGGAATGTAAGGGGGTAGAATAACGTTTGTATGAGAGTGGAGGGTTTTCAAAAATGCCATTAAAACCGATCGAACACATCTCAAACTAGAACGGGCACTCGTAGAGCGCATACCTTCGCCGCAGCCACTAGTTACCTTTGTATTAAGTTGTCCACAACGCATCTCAATACAAATATGCATTTCGTGACCCCCATGACCTTTGACCCACATCCGCCACCTAGGGTGACAATAGTACTATACCTTGTGTCATTTCAGAAGATGGTGAATTGAACACTGAACAATTTGATGTAAATCGGAAACATATTAACCGTTTTCATCATGAAAAAACGATGTTGACCTTTTTGTGATCTTGACCTTTGATCCGATCGCTCCCAAAATCTAATGGATTTGTCCTTTCATGATGCCAAACAAATCCAAAACAATTAAAGCCTCTCCGCGTTTTGTTTTTTTGCGTTAAGTTGTCCACAACGCTTTCCGATATAAATGTGAATTTGTGTGACCCCCTTGACCTTTGACCTTTGACCCCCAACCGCTGCCTTGGGTGACAAAAGTACTATATCATGTGTCATATTAGAGGATGGGGAATTTAATTTTGAACATTTTGGAGTTAATTTGCTGTAAATCAAAACAAAATTGACAATTTAATCGCGAAAAAACGATTTTGACCTTTTTGTGACCTTGACCTTTGATCCGATCGGTCCCAAAATCTAATCGATTTGTCCTCTCGTGATACCAAACACATCCACAAAATTTCATGACACTCTGCGAAGTGGTTTTTGTGTAATCTTGTCCACAACGCTTCCCAATCAAAAACTCCATTTTGGTGACCCCCTTGACCTTTGACTTCCACAGACTAACTAGGGTTGCAAACACTATACCATACGCTACATCACTGGATCGGGATTTGAATACTGAACATTTTGGACTTGATTTGATGTAAATCGGAACAAAATTGACACTTTAATCGCAAAAAAACGATTTTGACCTTTTGGTGACCTTGACCTTTGATCCGATCGCTCCCAAAAGCTTCGCCTGGCGTCCTTGAGTAACTGCACATCATCTCTGAAAATTTCATGCAAATCGGTCCAGCAGTTTTTGCGCAATGTTGTCCGCACACATATTTACCAATAAATAAATACACAGGGGTCAATACAATACCTTCGTCAAACGAAGTTTACGAAGGTAAAAAGCACGTGGAGTCGCAACAATGAATGACAATGGAAACGCAACCAGTTGTCAACTTTGTGAGTTGAGGGTTGTGTTGTGTTGTGGACGAGTTAGTTCGTGACAACAAGCCGATCCGGCCAATGGGATGAAAAACGTAAACCGTTCACCCTGTTGGAGGTGTGCGCTCCACCCGGTGCCCTTGAAGTTTCCATAAACAAAACATTTTACCAAATATATAACGGGAAAAAAAAAAAATAATAAGAAGAAGAAAAAGAAGAAGAAGACTTCCTCCTTCCTGGGAACCAGAGAAGTTTTGAATGACCAAAGGACAAGAAGCTCCAACAATTGTTGAATGATTCGAGACCAACAGTTTGGCCCGACACACACACACGGCGGGATCGGGTTCGAGGTAGCACATGTGTGTTAGCTTCTGCGCCGCGTTGCCTGGTTCGAATCTGGACCAATTGCAGGAATTTCATCAATGCGTGTGCCGTCCCTAGGAAGGCCGTTAAGCCGGCCGTCCCGTCTGCTCGCATCAGTCGGTGGACGTTAAAGATCCCGTCGTTCGCGGAGTAGGCGAGCTATCGCCGGCACCCTGAACAAATTACAAAATCCTCGTGTGAAACATTAATTACATAACGAAGTTTAAATAAAAAAAATAAAAAAAAAAAAAATAAAAAAATAAAAAAAAAGGTCAAAACAAACAAAAACTTCGACATTTCCACGAGTTTTTCTCAAAGTTTCTCCAACAATGAAATCCGACCATCGAAGCAAGTCTCAACATGTTGTGGTATGTTGGAATGTGCTCCACCACCTCCCCCATCCCCATGAGACTCCCATCGCGAAACGATTCTCCCAGTTGCCTCAGCCGCCGCATGGGAAAGAAGAATAGGGACGGAGGGGCGGGGTTACTCTCCAACCCCCCCAACAACCCAACCCCCCCAACCACCATACCCGTCATGATGGTGAACAATCCTTTCATTCGCGAGTACGTGAGTATGACACCGTTGTCACTTCCAATGGTCATGTTGCCGCTTCGAATGGTTGTCCTCTCGGTTCGACAGTTGGTCGTTCACGGCGACACGAAAAATCCAAACACAGCGCGCGGTGAGCAGGTTGGTGGGGAAACTCCAATCCACCCGCGGTGAGCAGGTAGAGCAAAGTCTTGGATTTATATCCAGTCAGCGATAGGAAGCGAGCGCTGCGCTCATTATCCCATCACACTGAAGTTGCAGCGCTTTTATCCAACGGACGTATTTAAGAAACGCCGGTCAGGTCACACCTCCAGCGTTTAACCACGCCCCTTTGCACGGCACTAACCCCGCCCCGTTTCCGTTACCGTTGCAGTCGCCGCGTGCTCACGCGTCACGCGTCACGTGACTTGCACACCCATCAGAATCCGTCTTCACCGCCCCCTCTGTTGCTTGGCAACCGTGTCGGCACACCGTCCTTGGATAACAGATTACAGTACTGTATATCCATTGAACGTCAGGGAATAAATATATCGATTTGATTTAATCCTCACAGAATATTCACACGACGGACGTACACAACGTTTTACGCATTTTATTCCAGACATTGACGAGAAAGTGTAATCAGATAATCAAATCTAATCGGGATATAAAATTGAAAAATAACAGGAAATCAATTTAAAGGTATATACGGTAAATCCATAGAATATGAAAATACATGAATAAGAGAAAATAAATTCTCCCCGCCCACACATCGCATCATCGAAGGCCCCGCCCACACGCCGCGTCATCGAAGGCCCCGCCCACACGTCGCGTCATCGAAGGTCCCGCCCACACGCCGCGTCATCAATGGCTCCGCCTCCCTCAAGTAGCAGCTGGAGCCGTTCCCTCCCCAAGCTCCCAACACGCTTCAAATTCTTTGGAAAATTACTGCTTAGGCCGCTGGAGGCGTCCAGATCCATGCGACCGCTCGTTGTTCCGCCCAAAGGATCTTTCAGCCCGCATCGCAGCGCGAAACGAGCAACTTTTGTGGCCGCGAAAGTAAGCAACGTGACGTCACAAACAGCTTATTAACTGCACCAGGAGAGGTCGTCAAAATCCAGGTGGATTTAAAGGTTCGAGTGTTGCAATCCTTGAAGAGAACATATCAAAGCGGCTGTCTCAAATGCCTGCAGTCGAAGGGTATATTTCTATTTAAATACGCAGGCTGGGGGGGGGGGGGGTACGAGGTACCAACCACCTGTACACCGCAGGTGAACTCGAGAGGATGACGCATGAAGAATTTCCACTTTTCTGGTGGTCTTCAAGTGTCACGTCAGAGACCCAATGGATGGGTGTTTTGCAGATGTCGGTTCTGGGAAGGTGTTTGGTGGAAAATCTCCATTGAATGCTCTGTGTTGCAATCATGTTGCAATGATGGCTTGCTTACATTTCCTGGATTATCGAGTCCTTTTTTTCCCTTCCCGAACGTATCCAATAACTGTGTGCCTCGTTTGTTTGTCTGCGTTCAGCTCGATTCCCCTCCTCAAGGGAAACGCTCTTTCTGGTGTGGTCTTCATCCCTATTTCCAGGATGGTCTTCAGTCCTAACAGTCTTTCGGTGTGGTCTTCCAACTTTACCTGATCCGTTGTAAGGTTTTTATTTTTTTGGCCGAACAGGATAGCTTAGACTTTAAAGGTTATGCACATTTGCCTCGAAGCTGTCTTGCCTGGGGTTCGAATCTCAACCCAGCTATAAACTGTCATCTTCATGTTTCACCAGCAGGGGCATTCATCGATGTGGGTGCAGCCCCCTCGGATGGACGTTAAATTGGGCATCACGTCTACCGACGTTAAAGATAACAACACGGTGCCTTTTTGCGAAGAGGAGGGGAGCTATCGCCAGCATCATGAGCGAATCAAAAATTCCTGCCCCAAATAAGTCGAGTGTCAGGCCTGGCCTGCCGGTTCGTGAAAGACTTGCGCAAAAAACCTTCCCACGGCCAACTCCGCAAGAACATGGGAATAATTGGGGCAGAGGGACAAAATAATTAATAAAGTGTGTGTGTGTGTGTGTGTGTGTGTGTGTGTGTGTGTGTGTGTGTGTGTGTGTGTGTGTGTGTGTGTGTGTGTGTGTGTGTGTGTGTCCGTCCGTCCGTGTCCCTCCACGGATGACTTACCACGCCTGGGTCGTGACCGCGGCGATGGCAGAAGCTTTGCCCCGCGGGAATTCATGACCTCGGTGGTTGAGATTCGGTCCAAATGATCCCTTCTCCTTGCTGTCTCTCCAGTCGTCCGCTTGTCCTGGACCTTGGAAGTCACGGAGGCGCGAAATTCCAACGGCACCGCTTCGCTGCCACGCTCCCTTTTTTCTGAGAGAGTGGCTCCAAACGTTTGGGCTGATCCTGCCGAGGCACCTCCTGTCTCTGCTGTGCCCGCTCCACGGGTTGGACGCCCAGCCACGACCCTGCTATTTTGATCCCCTATTATATCTCGGGTTTAAATCGAGCCATGTGTGAGCGGCCCAGCGGATCACCACCCCTCTGCGAGCACACACTCCAATCTCGATCAACGTTTGTTTCTAAGAGATATCTGTACCTGCCATGGCCATAGTTTCACATGCCCAATCGTATCCAGGTAAAAACATACACGTGGATCCCATTGTCATTTGACTTATCCAATGGAGGAGTAATATTATTGGAATTACTTTGACATCATTTGCAGCTCATGAGAAGCGTTTCCATTAGGGTCTAAGTTAGTGTTGACAACATTGCCAAGGTTAGTGTTGACATCACCAAGTGCATGGTGTTTTATTTTCACAGACTGCATTCATGGGACAGGCAATGTTGTTTGATCGGGCAAATGAGAGATCAGGTAAGTTTGGCGTGGTGACCTGAGAACAGGCACTGCAATGTCCCTGCTGCGAGAGAGAGCACTGAAAGCATAACAGAAAAGCGTGTTGATTCTGGATTAACTCCAAGTAAGTTGGGTTAATATGATAGGCAGCATCTGTTCCATTAAATAGAGTCCAGTCTTGAAATCAAGCAAAGCAGTGAACAGTTAGTAGGTCAATGCATGCATTACTGTGGCTGCAGGACAGATTCTACAACCAGCCAAGAACAGTGTTGGGAATCATCAAGATATCCCATGGGCGAGTGCAATAGGAAAGATAGCCTCATGCAATCAATAAGGCCCTGCTTTAAGAAAGCTTATTGTTGAGTATAAACTTTATGTAGCCTCCTGCTAAGAAATGTGGGGGAAAAAACAGCCAATGAGACTCAGTGATATCAAGACCACAGCGTCCACTCCGAATTTGGGAGATTGGCGGTTCAATGCAAATACCGACCTGGTCATACCAAAGAGTTATCTTCACCACCGAAGGTGGACGGAGGTTGTGTTTTCACCCCTGCCTTGTCTCTCTGTCTGTTTGTCAATCGCCTTCCAGTCGGATTTTTACTCTGGTCTTCATGAAACTTAACCACCTGGTAGAGGTAGACATAAGCAAGAAGCCAATTGTTTGAGGTCAATAGGTCAAAAGGTCAAGGTTACATAAGTCGTGAATTTTCAGGATATATATATATATATATATATATATATATATATATATATATATATATATATATATATATATATATATATATATATATCCAAAAAATGCAGGCATATGGTGAACCCTTGTTGGGGTGAAGCCTTGGACAACCGATGTGAGTATGTCTATTCTGTGAGTTGGACCGTGTTTATCTATTAATTACGTATTATGGACCATTAGAAGAACCTTTTAGACCATTTTAGACCCCTTTGACCTTTTATGACCCTATATACCCTCTCAGCGCATTTAGATTTTTTTTCATCCTTTAGATTGCTTTGACCCTTTAAACCCGTCAAGACATTTCAAGACCGTTTAGACCTCTTCGACTCCTGAAGGCCTTTATATAATTCGACCCTCTTTAGACATTTTAGACCCTTTAGACCTGTAAATACTGCTGTAACATACGCTTTAGACCTCAGACCTTTTAGACCATTTTAGATCTTATAGACCCTTTGAACTATGTAAGACCCTTTAAACCCCATTAGACCCTTTTAAGACCCTTTTACACCATTTTAGATGTTTTCGACCATTTTAATCCTTTGGCCCTTTTAAGACCTTGCATACCCCATTAGACCCTTTCAAACTCTTAAATCCCTTTAGACATCGAGACCCATTAGACTCCTAAAGACCTTACACCACTTCAACCCCTTGACCTTTAGACCTTAATATCTGTAGACCCATTAGACCCCTTTATACCTTAATTACTATTGGAAAATACCCTTTAGATATTTATCCCACTTTATAACTCTTAGACCTTTAGACCCCTGAAAATCCTTATTGAGCCCTATAGACCCTTTGAAACACTTAGACTCTTTATACCTTTACATACTTTACACTCATTAGACCCTTTAGCCCCCTTTAGATGCAGACCACACAAACATCTCTAGTCCTCTTGCAATCCACAGATTATTCCTTTTTCAGCAAGTAATGCACAATCTCCACCCAGCAAAGAATGGGTACTCTGCTCGTTTGAACAGAATTTTCATATTTGGTCACTGATTTGGTCCACCAATCAAAACCCAGAAGCATATTGTTTATTTGGGTTTCGCAAGTACTGTATCATGCTATGCATGACATCTTTCTTGTTATCTTGCCAAAACGAAGTTTTTGCAAGATATGTGAGTCAGCTTGTATGTTTTTATTTTTGTTTGTCTGTAATCACGTATAAAAAATTCTGCAGAGCACAGTTATCATTGCAAATTTTTGTAACTTCGCATATCAAAGGCCAAAAGAGGTCCCTTTCAGCACATAAAATTTTGAAGGTCAAGGTCAAAGGTCAAGGTCACTTTGTTGCAAATCAGGGGAGTCGACGAAACCCTTATTTTTTTAGTAATTTTAATCTCATCGTCTTCAAACTTCATGGGAATATAGTTCATGGTCTGGCGTTCAGCTGATTAATTTTTGGTGGCGATTGGCCTTGACCTTCATGGTTAACGCCTCAGGTCAAACATATTTGACCCCAAGGTCAAATTTTCAAGTTTTAGGAACCATATTGTGTAGTACCTCAAACTGAACACCTCGATGAGTGCTTTCTGGATATGTCAAGCTTGAGACATTATGACGTCATTTGGTGACGTTATGAAGCAAACGCATATTTTTCATGGTTATTCTGTAGAACGATTCTCATCGGAATCTCTCGTAGGCAGATATTCCTCAAGGAATATCTGTTCACCTCAGCTCTGTTCACCTCAGTGTGACCTTAAAGAAGTCACACGTGGTCACCTTTTGGCAAGATACGGGTCACCCTGCGGGTGACATTGGTTTATTTGTTTGTTTGTTTGTTTGTTTGTGAACAGGATATTTCAAAAAGTTACAGACGGATTTGGCCAAATTTTGGTGGACAGGTCGGGTATCTGACCAGGACGAATTGATTAGATTTTGGTGAAGATCCTAATCTGGATAATAGAATTTTTAGGTGATTCTTCACAATTGAGAGATAGGGCCAAAAACGATACATAGCATGGTATTTCAAAAAGTTGTGGATGGATTCGGACGAAACTTGGTGGATGAGTGGGAAAGTGACAAGAACAGGCTGAATAGATTTTGTTTAAGGTCCGGATGCAGATCCAGACTATCAGTGATTTTCAAAACGTACACCGTTCAGCCATGCCTGGTGTTAGCTTAATGGTTAGGGTGGTGGGCTTGGGATCCTCGGATCCTGAGTTCAAATCCTGCTTGGCTGTTGAATTAATACCAGGTGAGGTTGACTCTGCCTGTCATCCTTCTAAGGTCGGCAAAATGAGTGCCAGCTTGTTGGTATCATGTGTCGGAGTGGTGACCTGTTCAGGATTGTGCCCAATAGCCAATGAGACTGCTTAGGCAGCACCAATGCTCTGCACAGAGTATCGTCCCAATGGATGGATGGTTCAGCCTGGCAGTGGAATGCGCTCTATCGAGTGCCGTTCTCGTTTAACAATGGGACGTGCTGCTTCTCTGCTTGACTCTCAGTATTTAAAGGATAGAGTATGTATAAACCCCATAGGTTGGCATCCATGGGGAGGAGGAAATTCCTCCTTAATTCCTCCTCAATTGCTCCACTGACTGTGGAGAAAATATAGTGACATCATAAAAAGATGGTGTCACTGGTACCCCCAGTGCACTGGGAAGTGATGTCACTTCCCCAAAGCTCAGTGGCAGTGTTTGTCTGAAGTCAGTGTTGTTTTATGCATTTGTCTGCATGTGTGAGTTGTGTTCCACGTCTTCCATGAGCCTTAGACCCTAAAAACAACTACTTCTTCTTGACAAGCCACAATCATTCCCACATTCTTGAGGGGTTGGCCAGGGGAAGCTTGGGCCAAGTCTTTCACAAATCAGCCTGCTATGCCTGCCATTCAACTAAGGTTAGAGCAGGAATTTGTAATTTGTTCAGGGTGATAGCATGCCTACTCTTTGCGAAGAACACCATGGGATCTTTGACGTCCACCAGATTATGCCAGCAGACAGGGCAGCCATTTAACACCCATCCCAGGGACAGCAAACACATTGATGAATCATTTTGTTTATGAAACACCAGGATGACAGTTTATAGCTGGGCCAGGATTTGAACCCAGGTTGAACAGCTTTGAGGTGAATGTGCATACCTCTCAGCCATCCTGTCAGCACGCTAAATAATAATAACATTTAAAAAAACATCAAAGTAAGAAAGGTTTTTACGGACATCATTCAGTGCTGCGAAAGCAAAGAAAAACTTAAAAGGGGGAATAAAATGTAAATTTCAAAAAGCAGAGAATTACTACACACAGTACTTCCTGAACATCCTCAATTGTTCCTACCTTCTCGTGGGGTCGGCAAGGGGAAAAAAACCATTTTTGAAACAGGACTTTCACAAATTGGCTGGCCATGCCTGAAGATTGACTGACTAACAAGGTTGGTTGCAGGAATTTTAAATGACTGTTCATGGTGCCAGCAATAACTCCCTTACTCTTAAAAACAAGATACCGTGGGATTTTTAAAATGTCCATCAACGACCAGTGATAGCAGATAGATTGTCTGGCTGAACTTCCTTCTGTAGGACGGCATGCGCATTGATGCCTCGCCCTGCTTGCAAAACACCAGGGTAACAGTTTATAACGAGGATATGATTTAAACCCAGGATACACCACTCAAAGGCAAGTGCACAATAGGTACCTCCAAGTTATCATGCCAGCCCAAACTCAAAATTACTATTTCTGGTCATTATTAGCTCGCCTGTTCGAAGAACAGAGAGCTATAGCGATACCCCCGGCATGCGCATGAGCGTCAGCGTGAAAATGTTAACATTTTTGGTGCAAGTTATTTTTTCCTTTCTAATGTTTTTATCTACCACACTATTTTTTATACGCCCGATATATATATATATATATATATATATATATATATATATATATATATATATATATATATATATATATATATATATATATATATATATATATATATATATATATCGGGGCGTATTATCTGTCGTCCGTCTGTCCGTCTGTCCGTCCGTCCGTCCGTTCCTGTCCGCACTCTAACTCCCAAAGTTTTAAACTTGAACATTTCATATTTGGTACATCGGTACAGACTGTGGAGAGGGTGTGTCGTGATATACGTTCGTCATCTAAAGTGGTTCCCATGGCAACCAGGATGCTATTTTCCATCCGTTCCTGTCCGCACTCTAACTCCCAAAGTTTTAAACTTTCACGTTTCGTATTCGATACATAGGTACAGACTGTGGAGACGGTGTGTCGCGACATACGATCGTCATCTAAAGTGGTGGCCATGGCAACCAGGATGCTGTTTTCCATCCGTTCCTGTCCGCACTCTAACTCCCAAAGTTTTAAACTTTCACGTTACATATTCGGTACATAGGTACAGACTGTGGAGACGGTGTGTCGTGACATACGATCGTCATCTAAAGTGGTGGCCATGGCAACCAGGATGCTGTTTTCCATCCGTTCCTGTCCGCACTCTAACTCCCAAAGTTTTAAACTTTCACGTTACATATTCGGTACATAGGTACAGACTGTGGAGACGGTGTGTCGTGACATACGTTCCTCATCTCAAGTAGTTGCCATGGCAACCAGGATGCTGTTTTCCATCCGTTCCTGTCTGCACTCTAACTCCCAAAGTTTTCAACTTTCACGTTTCATATTTGGTACATAGGTACAGACTGTGGAGACGGTGTGTCGCGACATAAGTTCGTCATCTAAAGTAGTTGCCATGGCAACCAGGATGCTGTTTTCCATCTGTTCCTGTCCACACTCTAACTCCCAAAGTTTTCAACTTTCACGTTTCATATCTGGTATATAGGTACAGACTGTGGAGACCGTATGTCGCGACATATGTTAGTCATCTATAGTGGTTGCGATGGCAACCAGGATGCTGTTTTCCATGTAGTAGCACAATTCTGTATATACCTTCTTGTTCGGGCGTATATTGTGCTCACTTGCACTCTTGTTACTGATTACAATGTACAAATACATATATTGCTTTAAAATTATTTGGATCAGACTTCACTGCAATGCTTTATAAAAAATATTAATTATTAGACGAGGTTTTAAAACGATAAATGTATAAACAGGCGAGCATTGGGTGGCTTTGACACTCTCTGGTTAGCTCGCCTGTTCGAAGAACCCGGTGTGAGCGTGAGCGTGAGCGTCAGCGTGAGCTTGAGCATGCAAAATGTTAAAGTTTTTGGTGCATGTTATTTCCTTTCTCATGTTTTTATCTACCACACTATTTTTTTACTGATTACAATATACAAATACATATATTGCTTTGAAATTATTTGGATCAGACTTCACTGCAATGCTTTATAAAAAATATTATTAGACTCGTCTTTTAAAAACGAAAAATGTATAAACAGGCAAGCATTGGTTGGCTTTGACACCAAGTCTCTGGTTGGGTTTTTGACTCCAGACCATTATTATCTCACCAACTGTCGATCCTGACCATAGGCATACAAGTGAAAATCACGTGCGTTTAACAGGATGTCGCAGACATGACCAGTTTCAGCGACTGCAGAAATTATTGGAGGAGACACCCAATTGCATTTGCTTTCTGGATTATTATGCCTCTGCTGACTTTGTCTGACTGACTTTGTCAGCAGAGGCATTATGTTTTTGGGATGTCTGTCCGTCTGTCCGTCCGTACATACATACGTATGTACATTTGGCCGTCAATGCTAATTTTCTCTGTTTTCTATGCAACTACTTTTTGGATTGACACAAAATTTTAACTATCGGTGTAACTATTCATGTGGAATGTTTTAATGATAGGTATGACATCACAGGTCACGTGGTGTGGCAGCTATGTTTGAAAAAAAGGAAATAATTTGGACTTCTGTATCTCCGAAACCGCTCCATGGAAAGAATTAAAACTTGGCACATGGGAAGTATCCAAATGAGAAATGTGACTTTTTTGATGACGTCATAATTGCATACATCCAATGCTTCATCCAATCAGTCTGGAATTTTTTGAGGGTCATCTAGAGCTATATTGTATGGGGGAGGGGGGAATTGATGACGTCATTGGTCATGTGATTTGGTAGCCATTGTTTTTTAACGTCAAAGCCTTCAAAAATCTTCTCCGAAATGGCTGAACAGATCGATGCAAAACTTAACAGGTCTGATCGCCTATCCATGAGGAACAAAAGGTTCTCTAACTATGACATCATTGGCCACATGGTTTGGCAGCTCTGATTTTTTTTTGAAGAATAAACCTTTAAAAAAATCATCTCTAGAACAGCTTGACAGATCGAATGGCAACTTCACCCTGGTATCTCCAAGGCTTGGGGGATACCAGGGTGTTAACAAATAATTAATAGGTCATATGGTCTGGCAGCCATATTGTATTCAACGGAAATCATAAAGAAATTATTTTTCTTGAACCACTTCTTCAATCGACGCGAAACGTCACCATTGTGATTTAGTAGTCATGGGGAATATACGTTTTAAATGTCAACCTGATCAGCCACATAGACCTAGCCTGGTGTTACCAAAGACCATAGGCCTACATAGCCAACCTTGCCTGGTGTTGGCTTCACGGTTAGGGTGGTGGCTTGGGATCCTAGGGTATTGAGTTCATGCCCCGTTGGCCACTGAATTAAGACCGGGGGTTGACTCAGCCTGTCATCCTTCCGAGGTCGGCAAAATGAGTACCAGTGTACTGAAAATAGGGGCACTGCATCAGCGGCATATCTATGCCCCTAACCAATGATGCAACAAGCAACCAAAAAACAAGCTCAAATGAGCTAAGATCCTCGTCCTCTCAATGATGACGTGATAAAAACGAATATGACGTCATTGTGATGTATCAGGTTTTTGATAAATTATCTGTGCTAATGCCCGGCTTGATTCCCACAAACAAAATTCAAACAGCTTGCCAAGTTTCAGAGATAATGGTATAGGCGATTTCCATTAGCGGCGATATTATGACGTCGACTTTCTTTCTCGGAAGAATTTCCAAAATCGGAGATGGTTACTGCCTGCGGGTGGGCTTTCTGCATATACATGGCAAGTTTCACGAAGATCCGATGAAAACTCTGGGTCGTGAAACAAAAAATGTCAAAAAATAGGAATGACATCATAAAAATTGATATGACGTCATAGTGATGTATGATATGTGCGGTAATTCATCTCTGCTCATGCCCCGTTCAATTCCCACAAACAGAATTCAAAAAGCTTGCCTAGTTTCGGACATAATTTGTTAGGCGATTTCCATTAGCGGAGATATTTTGACGTCATAACTTTTTTTCTAGGAGGGATTTTCAAAATCTGAGATGGTTACTGTCTGCGCAGGGTATTTTTACATATATCTGCCAAGTTTCAGGAAGTTTCGATGAAAACTGTAGGCTGTGAAACAAAAAAGTCCACAAGAAGAAGATGAAGAACAACAACGTGGGTGAGACTGAGAGATCCTCCACGAGGATCTAAAAAAAGGCTGCACATGAAGGGAAGGGGCATTGACGGATTTATTAAAAAATCTGGCATTGGTGAGGCACAGGCATGATGGGCCGAATGGCCTCCTCCTGCGGATAATTTCCTTGTAAAAAATAGACGGGCAGAATTATTTAATATTTTGAATCTGGGTTCAGGGATTTAAATCAAACTTGGGACAAGTATTATAATGATGTAATAATGTGAGCAAAGGTATATCTGGCGACGTCGTGACGTCAAAGAGTGTCCTAATTTTATTAATGTAATGATGTGAAGTTAAAAAAAATTCTCGAATGATCACATCTTGGGTTTATCAGTTCTTGAAATTCACATTCTGTCTTACTTCAGTGAACTTATTTCAAGTTAAAGGAAGAAAGGGTAAGGAAGATGTATTTTTAAGGCATATCCTGCTTTAAAAATTGTTGTTTTTCATTTGCAATGAAGAGTCTTGCATAGCAACTATATATTTGGTTTGCACATCCATGAAGGACAAAGAAAAGTGCTGTAAATTTATGGAATAATAAATGTCCATGACTGAGGCAACGTTTACTCAAAGCTTCCCGTCTCTGCATGGAAAGGTCGCCTTGAAAAGGTCGTGGTGACCACTGTTGAGCTGGAGGAGTAAGGTCAGAAAGAAAGACATGTTGAGGGAGCTGGATGAGACTGTAAGCGTCAGAGCATAACAGATGGCGTTGCTCTGCTTAATGCTTCTGTACTTTGCCTTCATTTCACCTGCGAGTTCAACTTCCCCAGAGTGTGTGCCAGAACTGGTTAATAGAGCTTGTAATTCTGCCAGTGCTTGGGATTGTAAGGACATGTCCTCTGGGAATATTGCCATGAATATCTCACATACTTTGCCTTCTTTTTAAATTGGGAGAACTTGTTTCAATTCTTCAGTGTCAAAGTGTGCTTGTTGTACAGTCAGAATCAATAAAGGACACTAGCACAGACCTACCGTGTTGGATTATGACATCTGATTGTGACTAATCGGACAGGTCTCCTTTCTGGATGTGTTGAGAGATACGAAGATCTCATGAGGTCGTTTGGGTGTGTCATGCTGATGCATATGCATGCAGGCTTGTTTAAAGCATGCTAAGAACACATTAATTTCATTCAACAATTCTGCAAAATAGAAAGGAAATGAGACTTTATAATTAAGGGTGATGTTAAGTGTAAGAAAAGTCTCGAGGTATGTCTTACTTCCACGCCCAGAATTGAAAGCTGACCTTGGTGCAGTTTGACCTGTTTGGTGTCTTTGCACATAACTCACGATGCCAGGATGTCAGGATGAAATCCCTTAAGCTGTTTCAATATGTCAGTTGTCGATATATTCATGAAAATGTACACTGATGTCTCTTAATGCCCCTGTCCTACATGTAATTTATTACAAAATCGTCCCAGAACTATAGCTCCCTGTTAAAATGCATTTCTCCACTGAGATAAATCTCTAGATTTCTAAAATATGGAAGCATCATAACCAAAGCAAATCGTAATTTCCTGCATTTTCATGATAGACAATGTGCAGCAGGAAAAGAGCCTCAGCTTGAAAAGGCTTTTGTTAGTTCAAAGCAAGGCAGGGTGTGTTTTTGTGATCTTTAGCAATTAGAGGCCAAGTGGAGCTAAAAGCCAGTTTGCTGAGAGATGCGACATGCTGGAATAGCAAACATCTCCCTGGTAATGTGAGGCATTTATGCAATTAAGCGCCACACCAGTGATCTGTATGTCTACAACTAAATCAGATACTACCACATGGCTAGATCGTTCCTGGGTAAAATGTAACCTCACAGGAAAGTATAAGGTGAGACAAGATGCACCTGGTGGGAACGGTGGAACAAGATCCTCCGAGTTCTAACCTCCTAGATCCTGATTACATGTTAATTATCCTTTATATCTGCACCAGAGGGCTTTCTGGTTGATTGTTCAACAAAGCAAGTTCAAATGGGAAATGTTCAGTATACTGATCAAAAACACTGGGGACAATGTATATACATGGGGATGATGGGGGCATCAGGCCTGACTTTCGCCTGACAGTGGCATGCTGCCCCCATCTTACTCCACATTTCAGGTATCCGTTAACATCAAAGACAATGTCTTAACTGATATTAGCATATGCTCCATCATACTAAAATACGCAATTTGGTGACTGTCTGTCTGTGTCTAACCACGATACATTTGGTTGTTACTTATCCAATCTCAACTAAACGTGACAGGAGGACGAAGGGCCACATGATGGAGGTTGTGGCGACTTAATCCTCCCCCCACCCCCCAGGGGGTTTTCTACCTTGGGTGAAATCCGTGTTGAGATGTATAGCTGACTTATTGTTGCGTTTATCCAAAGCCGCTTCAAAATAACAAAAGTAACTGGAATTGCACTCGGTAGAGCACATACTTTATCTCCGCCAGGCTAAACAGTTTACTTTCTGTATGCCACTGATAGGCCAGATCGGGATCCGGACTTGAATCAAAATCTAATTGGCTTGTTCTTGATACCTATCCAACTCATCCACCTAGTTTTGTCATTACTTGGCCACAACTTTTTTGAAATATCATGCTGTACATCGCTTATGGCCCCAACTCTCAATGGTGAGGAATCACTTAAAATTCTCATATCCAGATGTCAGAGTTGGGTCTTCACCATAATCAAATCACTTCATATTTGTCACACACTCAACCTGTCCACAACGTTTCATCTAAATCCATCCACAACTTTTTGAGATATCATGCTCTATAAATATTAAAAAAAAAACCTTCAAAAATCTTTTTCTCTGAAATGGCTGAACCAGTCACCACTGCCAGCAGTTATATAGTAGTAGTTCTAATTATGTCTTTTATTAATTACGTAACACATCAGTACACAAACGCCACACAAAATACACCAGGCAAAACGCCACAAACACCACACAAAACAAGTCCTGATGAGAGTCTGCAATCTCTGATTTCCCTATTTCTTGTTGGTTTTGAGGTCTTAAGGTCAAAGGGTAAAAAGTCAAGGTCACATAAAATCATCACCGTTCATCAGATCGACATTAAATTTGAACAGGGTTTGTATATGGGGTGACTGAAACCTATGGTTTGACGTCAAAGGTGAAGGTCACATAACATCGTCAATTTTAATATGATTTACTTGTAATTTAAACACAATTTGCATGTCGGGTCACTGAATTAGATCACCAATCAAAAGCGAGAAGCCTATTGTTTTTTTTAGGTCCAAAGCTCAAGATTTCAGCAACTGATTTTGCAAGTACCGGTTTGTGACCAATTGTTTCTGTCTGTCTGTCTGTCTGTCTGTCTATCTGTCTGTCTATCTGTCTGTCCAGCCCATAACCTTTTTGCTGTTTGAGTTTTTGTCATCAAATCCTTAATATGGAGAATATGGAGAACACAAATGAATAGAATATACAAAACAATTTTAACTATCATTTTCGTCAGGTTTAGTTTGAGTGCGTAGCAGACGCGGACGAGTTTTGCATTTTGGGATGCTTTCTCGTTCTCTCTTTGTGTTCATCATTCTTTATCGTATTCCTTCTGCCTCGTGTGCTTTATTAAATTATTTATATTTCTGTAAGGCTGTGTTGCCACGCGTTCCTGCTATCTGTCTGTGCCAATTAATTTCATTGAAAATTTCTGGAGGGAAATAAAGTAATTAGGATCATCCCTTTATTTTGCTACTCGCGTATGCCTGACATATGTGAAGACTCGAGATGCGGCGCAACTGCCCTTGGTTGACGCACCATCCAAACTGCGCATAAAGTTGGCTATCTTATGGATTGATTCCCGGCACCTGCCTTGTGCAGTTCCCACGTTTAATCTCTTGTGGTTGTGGGTGAATTACATGTTGTAATGTATGCAGATCGTTGGATGAATCAACAGAATGTATGCATATTTTAACCTAGATTTCAACTAAATATTATGCATACCCAAACCTATATGAATGGATCATTATTCCTGTGCAAGCACGTCATTTTGGCGTTTCTAATGAGCCATTAGAAAATGCAATATGATCAGGGTATTTGAAATGATCAAGGTTTGCAATTAACCTCAATCAAAAATAAGCTGACCCACTTCTTCATCCTCAAAAATAAGGCATCAGTCCCGCTGGGGGGGGGGCGGGGGGGGTTATGTTTTGGTGCTGTCAGTCCTTCCATCTATCTGTCTGTCTTTCTAATGACTGGACACATTTCTTTCGCATTTGGCACAGTACCAGTCAAAAGTTTGGAAACACTCATTCAAGGGTTTTTCTTTACTTTTACGATTTTATACATGTAGAAGAATCATGAAGACATCAAAACTATGAAATAACACTTATGGAATTATGTAGTAACCATAAAAGTGTTAAACAAATCAAAGTATATTTTGTATTTTAGATTCTTGAAAGTGGTCACCCTTTGCCTTGATGACAGCTTTGCACACTCTTAGCATTCTCTCAACCAGCTTCCTGATGTATTCACCTGAATGCTTTTCCATTAACAGGTGTGCCTGGTTAAAAGTTAATTTGTGGAATTTCTTTCCTTCTTAATGCGTTTGAACCAATCAGTTGTGTTGTGACAAGGTAGGGTTGGTGTCCAGTAAATAGTCCTATTTGGTAAAAGACCATTATTTTTGTCTGTACTGTAGTAGTCCATATTATGGCAAGAACAACTCAACTAAGCAAAGAGAAACGATAGTCCATCATTACTTTAAGACATGAAGGTCAGTCATTCCGGAAAATTTGAAGAACTTTGAAAGTTTCTTTAAGTGTAGTCGCAAAAACCATCAAGTGCTATTATGAAACGGCTCTCATGAGGACCGCCACAGGAAAGGAAGACCCAGAGTGACCTTCACTGCAGAGGATAAGTTTATTAGAGTTACCAGCCTCAGAAATCGCCAATTAACTGCACCTCAGATTGCAGCCCAAGTAAATGTTTCACAGAGCTCAAGTAGCAGACACATCTTAACATCAACTGTTCAGAGGAGACTGCCTGAATTAGGCCGTCATGGTCGAATTGCTGCAAAGAAACCACTACTGAAGGAGACCAATAAGACGAAGAGACTTGCTTGAGCCAAGAAACACAAGCAATGGACATTAGACCAGTGGAAATCTGTCCTTGAGTCTGAAGAGTTCAAATTTGAGATTTTTGGTTCTAACCGCCGTGTCTTTGTGAGATGCAGAGAAGTGGAACGGATGATCTTTGCATGTGTGGCTCCCACCATGAAGCATGGAGGAGGAGGTGTGATGGGGGTGATGGTGCTTTGCTGGTGACACTGTCGGCGATTTATTAAGAATTCAAGGCACACTTAACCAGCATGGCTACCACAGCATTCTGCAGCGATACGCCATCCCATCTGGTTTGTGCTGAGTGGGACCATCATTTGTTTTTCAACAGGGCAATGAACCAAAACACACCTCCAGGGTGTGTAAGAGCTATTTGACCAAGAAGGAGAGTGATGGAGTGCTGCATTAGATGACCTGGCCTCCACAATCACCCGACCTAAACCCAATTGAGATGGTTTGGGATGAGTTGGACCGCAGGGTGAAGGAAAGGCAGCCAATTGCTCAGCATATGTGGGAACTCCTTCAAGACTGTTGGAAAAGCATTCCAGGTGACTACCTCTTGAAGCTGGTTGAGAGAATGCTAAAAGTCTGCAAAGCTGTCATTAAGGCAAAGGGTGGCCTGCATTGGAGTAAATTCAAATCAAATGTAAGACCAAATAAGTACAGTCCTGCATTGGAGTAATCGGAAGGAAACCCCAACAAGCAAAAACCAAAGATGAAGTCATCAGGAGGAACCTGGATAGGATTCGCATTTCAGCTGCTTCTCCTCTACCCTCAAACCCATCCAGGCACAGCCAAGTGAGCCTTATTCAACAACAACAAAAAAAGAACCCACATCAAGTAATTAAATAATTCTGGCTGCCAGACTATGTATCCGATCAAGATGAAATTTGAAAACGTGTATTCCACATCATGAATAAAATCATAATTGTGAAGTTTCACGTCGATTGATTCAGTGGTTCCGCAGAAAACATTATTTAATATATTTCTTCAATCCATTATGGCTGCCCAACCATGTGACCTATCAATTATTCCTGAACAGCTTTGCATTTGCACATCCAAATTCACCAAACTCCTACACGATTTTTCTTCAACCTTTCCATTTCCTTATCTTACGTAATCTTTATCAATTTTTTTTTTTTAAACACTCTTCAAATGTTACAACTTCCTCTTTCACACGTGTGGTTCTCGGTATTGTATCATAATTCATAACACTTTTTCTTCCTCAAAAGGCTGTTTTCAATTTGACCTTTCTTTCATCCTGTGACTAAAAAGTCCAAATGTTACAACGTTTCTTTTCTCCATTCTCTTAATTCTCCTTTTTTGCATCCCTCACGTAATGTCTTTGATAACATCTCTTACTTAAAATGTTATAATCCCAACTTGCAATGTATGTTCATGTTCCATCAATCGTCCCTTTTTTCCAAC
>NC_140965.1:35653229-35680729 GCF_056783735.1 Eptatretus burgeri
TGCACGAGGGAGATAACAAGGGAAGAGACGGAAATAATAGTTGAGACAAGGGAGATAACAAGGGAAGAGGTGACTGAGTTGGCAGAGACACGGGAGATGGGAACGATAGAGGGAAGACTACACGATGAAGACGGGGATAGAGACGCACACACACACACACACACACACACGGAGGTAGTGGAGGACAATGGGGGTGAGCTGGTGGACTGGGTGGAGACCCAGTGCGAGCAGCGGGATGGCCTCCTCCAGGAACGAGGGGAGGGAGTATGCCCCCTTGAGGCGAGTCACGACCAGGTGGGTTCGGTCGTGCTTTGCGAGGTCGAGGGAAGGAGTGCTGTGGACAGGTGCACGGAGAGCTTGGGGGGCATAGAGGCCCCGGAGACCCTTGTGGGGACACGAATCCCCAGTGTGGTTGTCCCGGTGTGTGTGGTGCAAGGTGTGAGTGCGTCCCCGTGTGTGGAAGCGACCCCGTGTGCGAGTGGTGTGGTGGTAAGTGTGCCGAAGGGCCTGCTCCCCAGCACGTCGTGTGTAAAAGGGGCACCGCAAGTGGAAGAGGCCGTGTGTGTGAGTGAAACGGCCAGTATGAATGGAGCACCGCGAGTGAGTGGAGCCACGTGTGTGAGGGAAATGGCACGAGTGAGTGAAAGGCCGCGAGTGAGTGGAGCCACGTGTGCAAGGGTAATGGCATGCGTGAGTGAGCGGCCGAGTGTGAGAGAGACAGCGTGTGCATGGTCGCTGTGTGTAAGGGAGATGTCGGTCGGCATGTGTGAACATGCAGCCGCGTCTCCCGGTGTGAGTTTAATGGTGAGGTGTGTTAGCGTCGTAACACGCGGGAGTGCGTGTGTTGAATGGCGACGGAGACTGCGACAGAGGAAAGAAAGCCGAGTAGCGGCTGTAGCTGTTTCGGGGACCGTAGCCGCAGGTCGACTCCAGACACGGGTTGCTTGGGCGGCCCGTTCCATGCTATCGGGATAACCGAGCGGTGTTATCGCCGACCTGGACGGTTCAGATGAATTACCGGGCGTATTAAGCCCACTACGAACCCCTTACGTGAAGCAAGATGGAGGGTCAATAAAGAAAAGACGAAGCGAAACGGGAAAACAGTTCACACAATGCACATTTATACGCGACACACGGAAAGCACACATATACAGCCAAACAGTCAAAATGCACATATAGCAGTTAAAACAAAAGAAACAATGACGCAGTTACTACCGAATATGCGTACACGCGGCAACACTTATACAGTTCTACTTTACAGACGGCGCCAACACACATTTACTCAAAAGCAAAGGAAAGAAGCCTCCCTCATAGACAAGGGGGCAGACAGGCCTGGAGGCCAACATGTGTGCGTGACCTGGAGGAGCGGCCAGATCCGCGAGACGGGGGGGGGGGGGTCCTACCCGCGTCCTCGTGATGCGTTGGCGGACTAGCCGCAGATGTGGCCACGTGGCTGTGCCCCGACTCCGTGCTCCTTGGCGGGTTTCGTTGGCACGACGTTTGGAGTGGGGTGGGAACGGGGCCCCCTTGTTGCACTATCTCAGCGCGGGGAAAGGGGGAATTGTTGATGCCCTGGGGGAGGGAGAATGGCTGGCTGGCTTGGGTCCCGCGATGAGCGATCTCACACGCGACCTCGTCGCCGACCGCCGTCCTTCTCGCCTCGGACCCGAGCTCCTTGGCCTCTTCCCGCAACTCTCCTCAGCCGACTGCAGAACCCAACTCGATGCCACACCGATGACTTCGCCACCCGACTCCACTCTGCCACACCCATGACTCGACTCACTCTGCCCTGCCGACACACACTGCTACTGCCACACTCTGCCACGATTTGCCTTGCACTCGCCGTTTTATAGGCCGGCAGGAGAAAACAATATGCAAATTTCCAGATCAGGATGACCTCGGGGGCAGAGCCGTGCTTGCCAATTGGACGGAGGAAAAGTGGGCGTGAACCTCCCCTGATCATAGAATTTGCATATATCGATTTCACACAGACGCGCCTGGAGGCAGGGCCAAGCCATTCCTCGCTTGCTAATTGGACGGATCAGAAGTGGGCGTGTAGCGTTCTTGATCCGAATTCTCCCTCGGAAAGGCCGCTATTTGCCTCGCGGCTCGGTGCGTATCGCTAAACGAGCCAAAGACAGCCCGACACTCAGTGTTCACAGGTGGTGCGGGAATGGCTGTAAAAGGAGAGAGGTGAGGGTGGTGGAGGGTTTATCGGTGGTGGTTTGATGGTTATGGTGCCGTTTGGGAATGACGGTGATGCGATGTTTGCGGGATTGAGTTGTGAAGGTAAAGATCGTGACTGTTGGCGTGGTTGTTGTTGTCTGAGGGTTGGAGCATGGTTGTAATTGGTGACGATGGCTGGCGTGGTGGTTAAGGTCGTTGTTGTGTGATGGCTGTTGAGACGTGGTTGGTTCAAAATAAAGATAGAACAGAAAAACGGCTATCTCAAAGCGTCGCAGCCCGAATGAATCACATAAATTCCCTATAGACAACGGATTTGGGGCTAACTACACATGTACTTAGAGATATCTCACCTATGGGCCCTTCATGGTGTAATGCGAATTTCCACAGCCGTAACAATATACTGAATAGGAATGAGAAGAATAGCTTACATAACCTCTGGGAATGAGAGCACTGTAGCCTGAGTTTGAATCTCAGCCCCAGTTATAAACTCTCGCCATGGTGTTTCGTATGTAGGGCGAAGCATCAAATGTGTCCTTCGGATGGACGTTAAACTCCCCAGGTACAGTTGTGAGCGGTACCATCTACCAGGATGAGTTGGTGGACGTTAAAAATTCCACTCTATCTTTTGCAAAGGGTAGTTGAGTTATCAGCAGCACCCTGAATCCATAAAAAAATTCCAGCTACCTTCTTTTGAGACACAGATCAGTACTGGGTCAGGGTGGGGATTGGTAACCCATGTCAAGAGACTGATTTGGCATAAAAAATGGTGTGTGTGTGTGTGTGTGTGTGTGTGTGTGTGTGTGTGTGTGTGTGTGTGTGTGTGTGTGTGTATGAGTATGTGCTCCTTTAGCTTTCACTTCGTGAGCACTCACTTCACAAACTTTGCATGAAGAATTAGCGAACAAATCTTGTGACGACCGCAGAAGCAGTTACAAAAACAAACAATGGATAAAATCTTGAGATGTTGAATAAAAAGCTATCGTTATGATAGTTCTGTATGCTTTCAAATTTTGGTAGAATGTTAAAAGCATACTGTTGGTTTCGCAAATCATAGATTCATGGAGGATCAAAGTACCATTTTCAACTGAGCTACAAAGCAACCACTTGTGTGCGAAATTGCTGGCAAAGCCACACAGGCATGTGTTATTACTTGCTGGTCACGTTCACCGTTAACACTGATTTTTGTTCATGCCATGAACAAACTTTAGTACATCACAGGTGATGAAGGTTGTAGTCAAGTTTAATCGAAATCGTGTGTGTAGTTTTGGAGAAGAGAGCAAATACCTATTTTGGGTGGTCACCCTCCACCTCCCCCACCGTCAACCCCTTTATTGAGCACAGATTTTGATGCGGTCAATACACCGTTGTTAGGCATCAGATATGAAGCTTGTGGCCAAGTTTCATCAAAAACGTGTGTTTGGGTCAAGCGATAATGACTGGTGTTGACAGACTCACTGACTGACTCACTCACTTACGTATGGACACTACTTAATCACATCAGCTCACCGGATAAAAGTCTCGGTGAGCTAAAAATTGCACTGTTGGAAATATAATCATCAATTTACTTGGCTGTAAAGGAAATAATCGAATTATTAAGACAAAAATTTGTGTCCGTTTGATCACAGACATGCCATTTTACAAAGCCCGTGTTTCTGTGATCGAGGAAGAAGAAATGGGATCTCGAGCTTTGATGGAGACGTTCCAATGGTAACCTTGATTATTCGATGATAGCAGGAACCCTTCAGAGTTCAGAGAGACAAGGAAGAACCACACAAAATTATATAAAGTAATATTTCCTGAAGCAAGAGAAAAAAAAGACATAAAAGTACATGGAAGGAGCACAAAAACAACAACCACAGCCACAACAACTACTATGTGTTACAAAAGATCCTTTTTCACGAATTTTACTTCATTTTGCATCCTCATTGAAATTCATAGATAGACATGCAATATGTTTGTGAAGTACAACATGCTGTATTTTGATTACACCGGTCAGCGAGGCAACAAGTAGGCAGGCATGCCTTGTGCTCTTGGTTTCAGAGAAAGTGGAGTGGTGTGGATACCAGAGAAAATGGAGTGGTGTAGATACCAGAGAAGTGGAGTGGTGTGGATACCAGAGAAGTGGAGTGGTGTAGATACCAGAGAAGTGGAGTGGTGTGGATACCAGAGAAGTGGAGTGGTGTGGATACCAGAGAAAATGGAGTGGTGCAGATGCCAGAGAAGTGGAGTGGTGTGGATACCAGAGAAAATGGAGTGGTGTGGATACCAGCGAAAGTGGAGTGGTGTGTATACCAGAGAAGTGGAGTGGTGTGGATACCAGAGAAAGTGGAGTGGTGTGGATACCAGAGAAAATGGAGTGGTGTGGATACCAGAGAAAGTGGAGTGGTGTGGATACCAGAGAAGTGGAGTGGTGTGGATACCAGAGAAAATGGAGTGGTGTAGATACCAGAGAAGTGGAGTGGTGTGGATACCAGCGAAAGTGGAGTGGTGTGTATACCAGAGAAGTGGAGTGGTGTGGATACCAGAGAAAGTGGAGTGGTGTGGATACCAGAGAAAATGGAGTGGTGTGGATACCAGAGAAAGTGGAGTGGTGTGGATACCAGAGAAGTGGAGTGGTGTGGATACCTGAGAAGTGGAGTGGTGTGGATACCAGAGAAGTGGAGTGGTGTAGATACCAGAGAAGTGGAGTGGTGTAGATACCAGAGAAGTGGAGTGGTGTGGATACCAGAGAAGTGGAGTGGTGTAGATACCAGAGAAGTGGAGTGGTGTGTATACCAGAGAAGTGGAGTGGTGTAGATACCAGAGAAGTGGAGTGGTGTGGATACCTGAGAAGTGGAGTGGTGTGAATACCAGAGAAGTGGAGTGGTGTAGATACCAGAGAAGTGGAGTGGTGTAGATACCAGAGAAGTGGAGTGGTGTGGATACCAGAGAAGTGGAGTGGTGTAGATACCAGAGAAGTGGAGTGGTGTAGATACCAGAGAAGTGGAGTGGTGTGGATACCAGAGAAGTGGAGTGGTGTAGATACCAGAGAAGTGGAGTGGTGTAGATACCAGAGAAGTGGAGTGGTGTAGATACCAGAGAAGTGGAGTGGTGTAGATACCAGAGAAGTGGAGTGGTGTAGATACCAGAGAAGTGGAGTGGTGTGGATACCAGAGAAGTGGAGTGGTGTGGATACCAGAGAAGTGGAGTGGTGTGGATACCAGAGAAGTGGAGTGGTGTGGATACCAGAGAAGTGGAGTGGTGTGGATACCAGAGAAAGTGGAGTGGTGTGGATACCAGAGAAAGTGGAGTGGTGTAGATACCAGAGAAGTGGAGTGGTGTAGATACCAGAGAAGTGGAGTGGTGTGGATACCAGCCAGTCTTAACTTTCACAATTGGGCAATCCCTAATCCACAAATGGAAAAGGGGAAATTGTTGATCCTATCTTTCCATTCCAAAGTTACGAATGAACTTCCGAAGAATTATTATAACTAGAATTATGTACAGCTGACTGTTCTCAGAAGTAAATTTTGACATCTTATTAATGTGCAGGAAATCATTATAACTGATCAACATGTATCAGCTGTTAGCATCTGGATGATAACTTTGTAACACTCAACTTGTCACAATCTCCTTTTCTTGCCAGGGGAAGATGGAATTGAGCATTCTTCAGCCCTCGATTTTTTACATGATGTGGATTTCAATTAAAGAAGTCTAAATTAAGTTAATTACCTCCGTCACCAAAGGTGAAGGACGTTATGTTTTCACTCCTTTCTGTTTGTCAATTGCCGGAATCCTTCGGATTTCGGCAATTACGTTGGTCGGTTGTGTGTGTGTCATTCTGTGTGTCTGTCTGTTTGTGTGTTTGTTTACCCTGTAGCAGCCACAGCGTTTCAGAGATCATGACCAAACTGGGTACAGACGTCGGCCATGGTCCAACTTAGACACTTGTCATTTTTGGTGAATATCGGTAAAAGGTCAAGGTCAAGGTCACTGAAAAACCGAAATTCTTATTTTCGTAATAACGTCTGCTAAAATGGTCGTATCGACTTCAAACCAAATCCAAAATGTGCATCTTCCAATACTGCATCCAACCATATGTCTCATTGGGGTGTTACACCAACACCCTTCTTCGCGGTCGGGGGGGTCGAATGTCGGGGGGGTCGGGTCAAAACCTTCAAATTGCGATAAAAACGCCATTTCAAGTCCGATTAATTTACAAGTTATGATCATGACCAAACTAAGTACTATAACTCATTAAACAGTATCACTATCGACTTATAAGAACCAAATTGATTTCCAGGTTTTTGTTTTTTTAGAGATCATGGAGATATGACAAAGTTATTCCGGCAAATCCTTGCTCAACGAGCAATTTCATTTGTTTGTTTGTTTGTTTGCAGGATATCTCAGAGTTGTGGATGGATCCAGATGAAATTTTGTGGGCAGGTTGTGTGCCTGACACGGACGAACTGATTAGATTTTGGTGAAGATCCAGATCCGACTCCTAGAATTTTAAAAGTGATTCTTCACCATTGAGAGACATATCGCCAAAAATGATACGGTACTGTATAGCATGATATTTCAAAAATGTACTGGGCCAGATATGTTCTCGTCTTTCAGGTATTATGGGGTGGAGGTATGGTATGTGCTCTCCTGAGTGACCTCGTTATGAATGGATTGCTCTTTTTTTATAATAAAAACATTTGAAAGCCATTTCTTCCTCTTCCGGCATCTGGTGTACTTTAACATTTGATGGCAATGATACACACACGCACGCACAAACTGAGTGTGTCAATGCCTGCAACGAGATCGAATGATAGCTCTGTTGCACTCACATCAAAATTCTGTGTTTTAGTTTTTGAGGGAATGGTACTCTGGCAGGATGGTGAAGAGGTAGGACACTTAGCTTTGGGCTGTCTAATCTACGTTTGATTCCAAACCCAGCTCTATACTGTCCGATTGGTGCGAGGCAGGAAAGGTGCCTCGTTCCTCAGATGGTCATTAAGGTGGGTGCCCTGTCTGCTAGTATTAGCTGGTGGATGTTAAAGGTGTCACGGTACGATGTCTTAGCGAAGAGTAGACGAGTCATTGCCAGCACCCTGGCCATTCCGGATTCATGCTACCTTCAGTCGAACGTCAGGCCATGCCAATTGCTTTGTGAAAGATATGTACCGGCACCTTTGGCCGACACTACAACTATGTGGCATTAAAAATGCCATTGTAGTAGTAGTAGTAGTAGTAGTAGTAGTAGTAGTAGTAGTAGTAGTAGTAGTAGTAGTAGTTTCTTGAGCGAATAATAATAGGATTGACATTGTACTGACATCTCAGAGGATGTGGATTCAATCCATTTTAAAGCAACCTCATGAGGAATTTTGACTGTAATCTTCAAGAATCATACCGGTAGTGGGTAGTAAAAGTCATCATAAAATATGCCAATTCTGGAGGCTTGGGAGAATGATTCCATCCGGAAGGACGACTGGTTCTTCCCTTCACTTGTACTAAGAGGGTTTTATAATCACATTGGGCTTCCTGTACTACCAACTTCAAAAACTACCCACAGACACTACTTGAAGTACACTCATTAGCTGATGCTATCTCGCTATTGTGTGCAGCCTGTAGATGCTGGTTGCATCATTTTCTGTGGACACAACTGTACTGATGATGCAGTGCCCTCTATTACCAGTACACGGGTACTCATTTCACCAATCTCAGAAGGATGACAGGCTGAGTCAACCCCACCTGATGTTAATTCAACAGAAAAAACAGGAGCTCAAACTCAAGACTCTAAGATATTAAGCCAGCCATACTAACTGGTAAGCCAACACCAGGCTTATGAGATTGATGAAGATGTATGATAAACAGGGCCCTGAGCACTGATAAACAGGACAACATCCATTCACTCCCTCACTCAAAAAACTGCCCAAAAACTCAAAATGCTGACGACAGGAGAAGGAAAAAATTGAGGAACGTGTTTTTGAAAATCCTTTTTGCAGGAATGGTGGTTGCTGTGAGTGGTGTGTGTTTAGTTGTGGTGTTTGCACCAAGCTTTGCCCACCATCTTATCACTGGTGAATACATCGTCTCTCACTTTCTCAGCTGGGACGTCATTGGTTATTTGGTAAGATACTCTACGATAACTCTTTTTCCTCTTATTGGTTCTCTGCCCACAATTTTGTTGGCGATGACCTTTGGCCTTGTGGTTTAATGAACAGGGTGCTTGGTTGACTGAATAACCTTGTAATAGTCTTTCTGTTGCTGCATGTTTGTTTTTTTCCTGGCATCCAAGAAGTGTGGCATTCAATCTGATAAAATTCACTTATAATGATATGCGTACGGGGCATTATTTTAGAGCCTCTACGAATCAAAAGGAGCATTTTCCAACTTTCTCAACTGATTTTATAAACTCGAAACAGTTCAAGGCACATGGAAGAGTCTAAGAGTCTGATAACAGACGACATTTAGCAAACACACTGCCAATGGGGGTTGGGGTGAGGGGGGGGGGTGGATGGACAAGATATAAACCATATACTATGTGTATATATGTATAAAAGCCCATCAAAGCAGTACAGCCTCGTCAGCATGCCAAAGTCTGAAGCCTCGGCCTAGCGTAAGGTGTGCTTATATCTTCTTTATTTATAAGGCATCCCGCGGACGTAAATGAACACTCGTTTTACTCTGCTCGTGTTACACATCGTACATTGAATTTCACCTCCCTGTGCCTTGTATTTAGTGTTATTTTTTTTTAAATGCTTCTGTACACCACCCTTGAGGCCCGGTTGCAAGTCACCATCTACATTTCCAATAGAAGAGATGTAATTACTCTTTTATGAAAAATGTTTTTCTTTTGTTTTTATCATGAAAAAAAGTCTGTAGTGAACAGCCGTGTTAAAAGATTGGACTTTAAAACCCTTCTTAACTCATCTTTATGAAGGGGGACAAACAAATACACAAACACACAAACACACAAATACCCCCATCCCATTGGGACCATACTCTCTGCAGAAAATTGCTGCTGCCTACACAGTCTCCTTGGCTATTGGGCACAATCCTGTACGGTTCGCCACTCCGACACAGTATACCAGCATGCTGGCACTCATTTTGCTGACCTCAGAAGGATGACAGGCCGAGTCAACCCACCCCCTGGTATTAATTCAACAGCCAAGCAGGATTTGAACTCAGGACCATAGGATCCCAAGCCCACCACTCTAACCATTAAGCCAACACCAGGCAAACACAAATACACACTGTTTTAAATGGGTAGACATGTGCTGCTGCGCAACGTTTACTTTGAGAAATATACAGTATACATCACATGTCGAGGTTTATGGAAAACAGGGAGAAGCCAACACAAACAATAGAAGACCCCCTCGCCACATTCCCATTCCCATTCTCTGGCTAATTCTGCTATACCTGTCTTGCATGATCCCAGAAGATTGAACAATATCTTAATGACAAGAGCTCCATATAACAATAATCTTCAAATTACGAATGTCTCACTGGAAAAAGTGATATCCATGCTAGCTGGAGAAAACATCCTTTAGGATCAATATCTTGATCAATTTCATTTCATCAAGAATGAAAATCAATATCTTGAAAGAAAAATGTCCTATCAGAACAAATACAGTGTATGATAATCGAAGCAAATGGATAATGGAAATAAGATGCATTTATGTCAGGGTAAGGGATCTAATTTTCACAGAATGATGGGTCTTACAACATACGGAGAAACACACACTAGTGCGAGCAACTTTCTAAGAAACACAGAAAACAGCCATGGAAAGTTGTTTATCTGCTCAGTGGTTGATAAGGATGAAGTCGCAACCTCAGTTCACAGTTTGATCAAAACAAGCAAAAATGTCTTGAAAAAGGAAATGTCAAAATGTGTCCTTCAAATAAATACTTGATGTATCGTTTTGCAAAGTATAATACTTATTAAATTTGTAATGAAGACGTTCCACCACTGAATTCGTGCCACATTTGGTAGGCAGCTTCCATAACATCACTCCATTCGGTGAAAACAAAGCTGTATTTTGACCTGTGGGAGATTTTCAATGCAGCACGACAGACTGTACAACCAACATCTGTCGCTGAAACTTTCCTGATTTGTAGATCCTACATCGTCCCCAATTTCGATGTGATAACTTGGTACATCAGACCGAATTACTCAAGTTGTTAAATTAATAAAAGTGTGCCAATTAGTCAATAAAACGAAATAACCTGCTTGACCTAGCTCGAGATTAGAGGGTCGATGAAGCCCCATTCTGACTCACATTCAAGTCAGTCGTGCATTGCTGCATATGGCTTAAAATTTGAGGGACCTTTTCACACTCGCAGGAGGAATTCTACGCATTCCTGCGGCTGACGTTGCAGAAAATATAATGTGCTGAAAGCAATCCTCCTCTGGAGGTAGAATTGATGCGAACTTGAGCGCATTCCTCTGCATGTCAGATGGTTCTCAATGAGGGTAGTTTCGTAGGAGGTACGAGACACATCAATGGCATGTGACTTATCTCAGACACTCCATCTCTGCTCCCTATATGACTGCACTATATGGTACCTTTAACAGCCCCAATTACTCCCACCTTATTGTGGGGTCGGTTTTACCCCAATTCTGTTGTTGCGGTTCTGTAAAATCGGCACTCCTCCAAGGCAATGGTATCCAACATATAGCGACCCCAAGACAGCTATCTCATTCGTATTCGTTTCGTTAGCCCTTTCCATATGTCTAGTGGATAAATGGGACAAGATACGTTGCATAGGGCTTTTAGTTAGGTATTCAATCCCCTATTCTTTCATTTCTTTCACTTATTTTACTTTACTTTATTTAATACAAAAACCCCACCATATCAGGTTACTCCAGAAACGTTATGAGGTGCAGCAACCCAGCTCATTTGCATACGCGTGCCAAGTTTCTGTTTAAACGGTGCACCATAACCAACTGATGCCTCACCTCAGACGCTTTGATTGAAGATGGTAGGAATTTGGAATTTGTTCAGGATGCAATTAAAACTTGCTTCCTCATCATGAAATACACCATGGGATCTTTAATTAAGTTCAGGTTGAGAATCAAACCCAGACTAGACATTTCAAAGGTAAGTGCACTTACCTGTACACCATCCTATCAATGGCTTATTGCCTTATTTTAAAAGTTATACAAGAAATCCCAGTGCAGGAGGAGGCCACCTGGCCCATCCTGCTCACACACTTCCATCAATATACATGGACCCTCCATCCTCAATGCTTCCAGTGGCTGTGTTTGTCTCATCTAACAGTGTTGTGTTGGGTGTGTGTGTGTGTGTGTGTGTGTGTGTGTGTGTGTGTGTGTGTGTGTGTGTGTGTGTGTGTGTGTGTGTGTGTGTGTGTGTGTGTGTGTGTGTGTGTGTGTGTGTGTGTGTGTGTGTGTGTGTGTGTGTGTGTGTCAGCTCCATAATATACCTTCAATCCTGTAAATAAATCGATAAATAAATTTCAATTTCAATAAAACATTTATTTCCATAGTTTCCAATACAAGTCCAGTAAAACAAAAATATATGAAAGTAATATTTCCAGAACTTGGTGAACTAAGAAGGGTACAATCTAAATAACAGATGCAGAAGCAAATATGGAGGCACCATAAATGGAATAAAAATAATATTAATAAAAATAATAATAATAATAATAATAATAATGAGAAAAGAGAATATCGCATAGCCCCCATAGTTTTAAAGGGCTTGCTCATATTTACAAGATTTATGTGGATGCGCAACTGACTTGAGTGGTCATGTGATATGGAAAATTGCGTACGATTAGGCAAGATTGCGTAAGTAACAAAATGACCACCTCTCGGCCATCTTGGATGTTATCTCGGAAAAAAAAAAGACATGATATGTCAGACGTCGTTCATTATATCAGTGTGCCAAGTTTGAACAATATCGGTAAATGCATGTACAAGAGATAGTTGAGGACATGTTCAACATCGGCAGGTATTTTTTTTTTACAACTAAAATGGCCGCCAATCTACCAGTCGGCCATCTTTGATCAGATCGCAAAATAAAGTGAGGTGCATGCGTACGCCATCATGTACTGTGCTTGCGCCAAGTTTGAACAAAATCAGACCATGCATGTTCAAGAAATGGTTGGGGACACGTTTAAGTAATGGCTGCCAGTCGGCCACCTTGGATCTGATCTCGAAAAAAATGACGTGCATATATATGTAAGTTATCATTAATTATCCGTGTGCCAAGTTTGAACAACATCAGTAAATGCATGTCCGAGAAATGGTTGAGGACATGTTCAACATCGGGTTTTTTTTTCTACTAAAATGGCCAGCAGTCCGCCATCTTTGATTGAATCACGAAACAAAATTACGTGCAAATCCGTGTTGACTACCTTTAATTCGTTTGAATTTATTCAAGTGGTTCCATTTGAGTTCCTTATTTAAGATCTCCAACGCCTTCCCCACAACCGAAGTCAAGCCAACAGATCTAAAGTTCCCCAATTATTCTCTGGAACCTTTCTTAAATAGTCGTGTTATATTGATTCACTACTCGTCCAACTCATCCTCCTCGCCATTTGTATGCGGCACACGGCTGCATCATTGGCTGAGGGTGAAGCTGTGCCGCTGATGCAATGACCCTATTGCCAGTACACTCGTTCTCATTTTTCCGACCTCAGAATAACCCCACCTGGTGTTAATTCAATGACTGAAAAGTGCTCGAACCCGAAGATCTCAAGCCAGCCACCCTAACCGCGAAGCCAACACCAGGCTTTGATTCGCTCCATCGTCGCTTGTAAAGAAAATACCAAATTTTTCGGGAGTGGGAATGTGACCTGGGACAATAAAAGATTCTCAAGGCAGATACAACATGTTACTCCAACTCATGATGATGTTCAGACACAGTTTTCCCTTCACCATTGAGTTCAAGCCATTTCTGAAGATATTATATTGGTTTCAGTGAGATTACAGCAAAGAATGGAATTATTACCTCCACCACCGAAGGTGGACAGAGGTTATATTTTGCCCCCTGTCCGTTTGTCTCTGAGCAGGATGTCTCAAAAAGTTGTAGACGGATTTGGATGAAACTTGGTGGACAGGTTGCATGTGTGATGAGGTCAAATTGATTCGATTTGGTGAAGATCTGAATCCAGCCGAAATCGAGAATATTTTTTTGTTTTTTAAAGTGATTCTTCAAGCAGTGAGAGATGGGGCCAAAAACGATATGTAGCATGATATATCAAAAAGTTTTTCATAGATGACAAAACTTGGTGGATGAGTTGGTTTGGTGACAGGAACAAGCTGATTAAATTTTGCTTCAGGTCCGGATGCAGATCCGGCTTATCAGTGGGATACAAAATGTGAATTGTTCAGCCTTGTGGAGGTACGTGTTCTACAGAGTGCCGTTCTAGTTTTCCCCATGTTTCTACCGACAGTATGAACTCATTACACTTGTCTTTCCGTACTAACTCGCACATCCACGTAGGCGGAATGAGTGCCGCCATCTTGTATCCAAAGGAGTACGTAAGTACACTAACGGTCATATCCACAAACGGTGACATTTTATTGGTCGAGCACCGAAGCATCACTGGGAAAATTGTTCTGCATCCAATGACGAGTTCTATGTTGGATTGACATTTTGCACACATTGGCAAGCCGTTAAATCATATTAGTGAAGTCTTGAATTATGATCCAGAATTTGAGAAAACAAGCTCGAATGAGCCAAGATCCTAGTCCTCTTAATGATGACGTCATAAAAACGAATATGACGTCATTGTGATGTATCAGGTTTGCGATAAATTATCTGTGCTAATGCCCGGCTTGATTCCCGCAAACAAAATTCAAACAGCTTGCCAAGTTTCGGAGATAATGGTATAGGCGATTTCCATTCGCAGCGATATTATGATGTCAACTTTTTTTCTCGGAAGAATTTCCAAAATCGGAGATGGTTACTGCCTGTGCGTGGGCTTTCTGCATATACATGGCAAGTTTCACGAAGATCCGATGAAAACTCTGGGTTGTGAAACAAAAAATGTCAAAAAATAGGAATGACGTCATAAAATTGATATGACGTCATAGTGATGTATCATATGTGCGGTAATTAATCTCTGCTAATGCCCTGTTCGAGTCCCACAAACAGAATTAAAAAGCTTGCCTGGTTTCGGAGATAATTTTTTTAGGCGATTTCCATTAGCGGAGATATTTTGACGTCATAACTTTTTTTTCTAGGAGGAATTTTCTAAATCGGAGATGGTTACTGTATGCGCAGGGTATTTTTACATATATATGCCAAGTTTCAGGAAGTTTCGATGAAAACTGTAGGCTGTGAAACAAAGAAGTCCACAAGAACAACAACGTGAGTAAGACTTAGAGATCCTCCACGAGGATCTAAAAAAAAAGATTAATTTATACATTTTCTTTATTGCATTATCCTAGGAATGATAACATTATCCTCGGAACTGCAAAAAGGAATGATAACTGGTTTGAGCCTATGGCCTACAATGGGAGAATTGATAATATATGGGGTAGAGGAGAAGGAAGCACGAGGTGAGATGGAATGGATGTGCGAGAAGCAAGCAAAATAAAAAGGGCACAAAATGCTAAAGCATCACTCAATGTCAACATTGCTAATGGAAGTGTGTGTATCAGAAGGTTGTTTTTCCCAGGCAGCCCAACCTGCCCATGAAAACATTCTCGGAATCATGTACTCCACTGTACCACAACTATGCTGAAGAGGCATGCAGTACCACACGTACAGGTCTTAGCCTGCCTCATCTGGCCGACAAGCTGCATCGCACTAACCTAAGCCTTCAGGCAAGAGGCAAACAGGCTGATGAAAGATTTTCATTTCTTGCACTACAACCATTTAATTTTTTTTATTTTTATGCCTTGTAGTCATTAATTTTTAATTTATTTATTGCTGTGCAGCCTGTGGCTGCTTGGCTGCATAATTTTCTGGAAGTGCCTCTGTGCTGCTGATACAATGCCCCTGTTACGAGCAAGCTGATACTCATTTTGCCGACCTCGGAAGGATAACAGGCTGAGTCAACACTCCTGGGGTTAATTCAACGACACGACAGGGGCTTCAACTCAAGACCTTAAGATCTTAAGCCTGCCACCTTAACCGTTAAGCCAACACCAGGCTATGCCTTATAGCGACGAAGGCACATGGATTAAGTTGTACATATAATTAATGCATCATGAATTGTGGTAACAGGGGTCATCTACATGTTACTAAAGGCCCTGCCACACCTTGACGTTTTAGCCTGCGCATGGCTAGGTATCAAAATGTATGTAAAACGCTGGCGTACGCTGAACTATTGATGGTTTTTTTTTCCAGTTTTGGACGTATTCATAACGAGTTGGATGTATATGCATAACGTATTAGTAATGTACACAGAACGTTTCGATAATATATAGATAACTTATATCAACGAATGCTGAGCGTGTTGTCGGCGTTCACAACCTATGCCCAACGATAGTCTAACTTATGCATAGCGTGCGGCAGCGTATCGCCGACGATCACGTGGTGTAGCCTATTAAAAGGCTGCGGCTCGACGATTCAAATCATAACCGCACTAGACATCAAAGTGTGAAGCCGCTGAGACACCTTGACATTTAAGCGAGTGTATGAAAAATTTGCCGAATACGCTGGCACACATCGAATACGTTATGGGTAAGTTTTGTATACGTTAAGAGCACGCTGACATACGTCGTCAAACGCCGAGTACGTCGACAAATTTTCAGCATGTTGAAAATTTTTCGACGTATGCCAGCGTATGACACGTTCCGCATACGCTGGCCATAAGTTGTAGGCACGTTACGCGATCGTTGACACACGTCGACACACGTTACTTGTAAGTTACTCATAAGTCGAAACACGTCGAGGTAATGTTTTCACGTCGAGGTAATTTGCGTACTACGACGTACGCCAGCGTACTAAGATGTATGCCAGCGTGCTCTTAACGTATACAAACTTACCCATAACGGATTCGACGTGTGCCAGCGTTTTAGACAAATTTTTCATACGTCGGCATACGCTGGCTAAATCGTCAAGGTGTGACAGGGCCTTTACATCATGAAGGTATCAAAGGAAAGAAGGGTTTGTTTGTTTTTGAGAGGGGGGGCGTTGTGGGGAGAAGGGAAGGGAGACAAGTTAATTAAAAATAAAATTAAGTACTCAAATGTAAAAACGGACAGATAGTTGGTTGTGGGTGGTGGTGGTAGTGGTAGTGGTGAAGGGGGAGGGGGAGGGGGGGCGCAAGGGGTCAATTGGAGGGGACAGAATGTTACAGGAAAATCCATGGAATTAAGAGGCATTGAATAAAAAAGCTACGTCTATATGACTGCACTACACTTGCACAGTGGTGGCGAGATGGTACTGTTTCCATCTGAGCACATAGCTCAGGATTCTGGAAGCAATGAGCACATCGCTGAATCCTAGGTTTGAAACCCCATTATGATACGATGCAGATGTCCCTTGTCTATCTATGTCCTTATAATTCATGTCATAACACAATGATTTATGATGTCCTTCTCTATTACCCTTAGATAACAACAAGAAACTAGAAGAGCACTCGGTAGAGCACATACCTCCGCCCCGTAATGCTTGATCCACGAGAACATCTCAAGCCCATTACATTTTTGAAATATCATGCTATATATTATTTTTGGCCCGATCTCTCAATGGTGAAGAATTACTTCAAAAATTAAATAATCCCCGTATCCAGATCCGGATCCAGATCTTCACCAAAATCTAATCAGTTCGACCTTGTCACACACCCAACTTGTCCACCAAATTTCAACTGGATCAGTCCACAACTTTTTGAGATATCCTGTAAACAAACAAACAAATGAAATTGCTCGTTGAGCAAGGAATTGCTGGAATAACTTTGTCATATCTCCATGATCTCTGAAAAAACAAAAACCTGGAAATCAATTTGGTTCTTATAAGTCGATAGTTTAATGAGTTATAGCACTTCGTTTGGTCATGATCATAACTTGGAAGTCAATCGAACTTGAAATGGCGTTTTTATCGCAATTTGAAAGTTTTGACCCGACCCCCCTGACATTTGACCCCGACCGCGGAGAAGGGTGTTGGTGTGACATGCCAATGAGACATATGGTTGGATGCAGTATTGGAAGATGCACATTTTGGATTTGGTTTGAAGTCGAGACGACCATTTTAGCGGACGTTATTGCGAAAATAAGAATTTCGGTTTTTTTGGTGACCTTGACCTTGACCTTAGACCTAGATTCACCAAAAACGACAAGTGTCTAACTTGGACCATGGCCGACGTCTGTACCCAGTTTCGTCATGATCGCTGAAATGGTGTGGCTGCTACAGGGTAAACAAACAAACAGACACACACACACACACACACACACACACACACACACACACACACACACACACACACACACACACACACACACACACACACACACACACACACACACACACACACACACACACACACACACACACACACACACACACACACACACACACACAACGTATTCGACGTGTGCCAGTGTTTTAGACAAATTTTTCATACGTCGACATACGCTGGCTAAATCGTCAAGGTGTGACAGGGCCTTTACATCATGAAGGTATCAAAGGAAAGAAGGGTTTGTTTGTTTTTGAGAGGGGGGGCGTTGTGGGGGGAAGGGAAGGGGAGCTTCACGGCTCTTTAAAATGACACACACACACAACCGACCAACATAATTACCGAAATCCGAAGGATTCCGGCAATTAACAAACAGACAGAAAGGAGGTGAAAACATCACCTCCTTCACCTTCGGTGGCAGAGGCAATTAATAAAATTAAGGATTACTTTTGAACAATGCAGGTTGTTGATGTTTTCACTATTGAAGGTCTTGCTGTGTTCAACATGCTCCAGAAAAGCTTCACAAGTAAATTTACATCCGACAGACACCTCCAGGTTCATTTTCCATTTTCACTGCCAGGCCCCTCGCTTATATGAACAAAACATTGAGCCGTTACCTCGTGAATTCCTGACCAGCTTCAACTGAGTCTGGATTAAAACCAACTACAGTCATGTTAAGACACGGACCTCCACGGAATTAGGGGCCTTTTTCCGGCCCACTTCACAAATTATGAGATCCGGTTTTTGTGAGCCTTCCTCTTGATAGTCTCAACGGTCTCTGTTGTGCAAGGTTTTCCAGAATAAAGTCAACATTTTGTTTCTTCCCATATTTATTAGTACCAGCAATGACGTAAGACATGCTCTTTAAACAAAGAGCCATGAAGGCAACGGTGCCTGATGTAGCTGCGCAATTGCAACATCTTTTAGCACAGACAGCACCATCTCTTTACCGTCGCTCCTCGAGAATCTGCTTGTACGGATGGAAAAGTACTCGGCAAATGTAACGGCAAAAACAGACACTGCCCTTCACAGTCATCTCTTCCTCACTCAACTTATCAAAGGCCTTCTTTCTATTCCCCTCCTGAACACAGCAAGCTTTGTGGGAGAACACAACAAGCAGTTGCTAAGCAACTGATAAAAAAAATCCACAATAGCAGCAATTATTGAAAGTAAGACAATGCATCAACGAAAATAAAGGAATCAGAGAATGGCACGAAGGAGGTGCTTTGGACAATCTCGCCGTAGGATCAGCTAATCGAAGTGGTTCAATTTCCAACTGAAATTTGCATCATTTTTATCAGTGACATATCCATGATTCTTAATGACCAGAAGTTTTCCCAAATTGTATGATTAATGCCTCAACTATTTTGTCGTTTGTCTTCTGACACACCCTGAATCAATTGCAACCACACCAATGAAAAACAGATATGGCATCTAGGGTCATGTGACCAAGACTATTGTGCAAGGTCAGAATTTCAACTTACAGAGCTTGGCAGTTCACTTGGCTGAGTCATCGAAATCACGGGCAACTGTTCACAAGTGCAAGCTATTGCAACACTGCCGGATGCTGGTGTTACCTGGGGAATGTAAACACTGAAGGAAGTGTAACACACCTTTGTGAGCATACATGCATTGCAACAAAGTAAATCCGACAATGAGTTACAAAACCATCCTTTTAAATCAATAAAGTTTCACTTTCAACCCACGATGGTCTCGTTGTTGCTTACTAAAGCAATGGTTCAATAAGAAATGCAACAAGCGATCTGCATCGAGTCTGAGTGTTAACACTCGTAACCAGAACGAAAAGTGAACACGTTTTTGAAGATTTTTGTTCTCTGACATGAAACACATTCAAACATCCGGCAGAACAGTCGGTATGTCAAATTATATCAAATTGTGGGCGTAATGAGTTCGAAAACACGAAGAGCAGGCTGGCAGGATAGCTGAGAGGTTGCTAACTCGTCTTTATGCTGTCAAGTCTGAGTTTATCAGGTTTGCTGCAAACTGTCATTCTGGTATACGTTTCCATCAGATTGGATCCATTCTCCCAGAATTGCTTGGTGGACATAAAATACCTTACAGCGTCTTTTGCCAAAAAAAAAGGTGTGTCAGTTTACCAGCACCATGGTCAAATTCCAGTCCTAACAAATTTGGTGGCCCGATAGAGTACAACTTCGCATGTCAGTGGCTCTGGCATTCTTTCCAACAATAGACCAGTGGTCCATGGCATGGACTGAAAAATGGGCATTATACAGTAACAATAGTAAAATGTAAGTATGTAAGTAACCTGCATGCCTATTCTGTCAAGAGGCCAATAAGACAATATATATATATAGACAATATTGTTGGAAAGAATGCCAGAGCCACTGACATGCGAAGTTGGACTCTATCGGGCCACCAAATAACATTACTTATTGTTGAGATTTGGGCATTACAAGTATGTGGCCACATTAGTTAGGTCAGGACAGATCAGGTATTGGAGCCTTCGCCGGAGCAGTGCGTCACCATGTCCACTCCAGGGGCCTCAATCTGTACATCCCCTAGCACATAGCTCAGGATGCTGGAAATGCCTCCTCCACAGAATACATCTCCTTGAGATATCGATCAACCTGCAACAACCACGAGGCACGTGGTTGGCCCGTTGGCCTCCTCCACTCACGAGACTCCCTCGCTGAGAGAATCTGATGACCAGGATAAGTGTCAGGAAAACGAGCCACTTACAGCCGCAGCTGATGTTCACGGACTATACAGGTAACAAGGCTCATCTGAGTCTCAGTCTCTCAGTCTCTCTCTCTCTCTCTCAGTCTCTCTCTCTCTCAGTCTCTCTCTCTCTCTCTCAGTCTCTCTCTCTCTCAGTCTCTCTCTCTCTCAGTCTCTCTCTCTCTCTCTCTCTCTCTCTCTCTCTCTCTCTCTCTCTCTCTCTCTCTCTCTCTCTCTCTCTCTCTCTCTCAGTCTCTCTCTCAGTCTCTCTCTCAGTCTCTCTCTCAGTCTCTCTCTCAGTCTCTCTCTCAGTCTCTCTCTCAGTCTCTCTCTCAGTCTCTCTCTCAGCAAACGCTCATTAGAAATAGGCCGACAGGCGATAGCCAAGGGCTCTCCGAAGAGACTTGGTACCAAAGGAGTTAAGTCTTTGTCTCAGATCCTTGGTCAGAGTCCACGTTTCACATTTGTAACACAAGACTGGAAACACCAAAGACTTAAAGACTCGGACTTTCATCCTCCTGCAGAGGTACCAACAGCAGCACACCCCATGATCCAGTGAATCCATGACTTCCCAGGCTCAACCCAGACCCAGATGTCTATCGACCTCTGGCTCAACATGTGGAGACATGAATATCACTGCCAAGGTAAGGGAATCTCTCTTTGACTTCAACATTTTGGCCAAAAACAGGTACAGACAAGATAGCAGCATCCAAGCTGTCATTGAAAGCCTGGATCTTAGTTTGGACCCAGGAGATATGTAATCCAGTGGCTCCTACTCCTCATTCAGCACCTCGAGGGCCCCCATCAGGATATCCGGCATCTCTGCAAAGATGACTGCATTATCTGCAAAATCAAGGTCAGAGATCTTGACATTCCCAAATGATGCACTGCGGCAAAATCTCCCCGACATCCCGCTCCCCAAAATCCAGTCGACACAAGCACTGAAAAGTGTGGGGGCCAGTACACAGCCCTGACGGAATCCAGTAACAACTGGAAACAAGTCACAGATGGTATTACCACATCTCACAGCACTCTCAGTACCAGAGTATAGTTCAGAAATCAAATTGATCAGTTTTCGTGGCACCCCACGAAGCCCAAGGATCTTCCAGAGGGCATCCTGATTCATTCCACACACTCTAAATCTCACCTGCATCCACACACTCATACCCTCCCCCCTCCACACACACACACACACACACACACACACACACACACACACACACACACACACACACACACACACACACACACACACACACACACACACACACACACACACACACCTGACACACTCAAACCTTCCCCCACATCCCAAACACTTAAATCTTCTCCTGCACACCACACACGCAAACCTCCCCACTTAATCCATCCCACCGAAAGCCTCACCTTGCCCCTGCAAAGCCTACCCCCCCCCCGCCTCCTCATCCTGTCACCTCCCAATGCCCCACCATATATCTAACTGTGTGGACCTCAAAAATCCAAGGTCTCCACTGCAACCTGATGGATATCTCAATCCAGGCCACTGCTGATAAAACAGACATCAGCAGCGGCCTGAATCACCTTACTCCCACAGGATGTTTCTGAATCCTTCGTGTCACTCCACATTTATTGTCGCCTCCAATTTGATGAGCCTGAACTACGCTCCGACGGTGCAGTTGCACTTCACATCTCCAACTCAATTTCTCACAGCCATTGTGCTGATCTTTCATCTCCCAAACCCCAGGAGTACCTCTGGCTGCAACTTCCCCTCCACTCCCACCTCTTGTTTGTCTGTGTGTTGTGAAGTCCTCCAAACAGTGACGACGACGACGACGACGACGACAACGACTACATCTCTGTCCCTCTCTTTCTGTCTCTCTTTCTGTCTCTCTTTCTGTCTCTCTTTCTGTCTCTCTTTCTGTCTCTCTCTCTCTCCCACCTCTCTCTCTCTCCCATCTCTCTCTCACACCTCTCTCTCTCTCCCACCTCTCTCTCTCCCACCTCTCTCTCTCCCCCCTCTCTCTCTCCCACCTCTCTCTCTCTCCCACCTCTCTCTCTCTCCCACCTCTCTCTCTCTCCCACCTCTCTCTCTCTCCCCCCTGTCTCTCTCTCCCACCTCTCTCTCTCCCACCTCTCTCTCTCCCACCTCTCTCTCTCCCACCTCTCTCTCTCCCACCTCATCTCTCTCATACATATATATATCTCTATATATCTCTCTCTCTCTCTCTCTCTCTCTCTCTCTCTCTCTCTCTCTCTCTCTCTCTCTCTCTCTCTCTCTCTCTCTCTCTCTCTCTCTCTCTCTCTCTCTCTCTCTCTCTCTCTCTCTCTCTCTCTCTCTCTCTCTCTCTCTCTCTCTCTCTCTCTCTCTCTCTCTCTCTCTCTCTCTCTCTCTCTCTCACAATATGGACAAACTTTTAACCACTCATCCCAACTCTCTTTTCCTCATATGTGGAGATTTCAATTGCCACCATGCAAATTGGCTGGGTGTTGGTCCCTCTCTCTCACCAGCCATGACACGTCAGCAAAGGACTTCTGCAACTCCATAGGACTGACACAAGCTGTGAACTTTCCGTCCAACTCCAATTTCTCCCAATGACAAATCCTCCCTTCTGGACTTGGTGATGACGAACTTTCCTGCACATGTCTTCTGCTGTGTCTCTGCTTCAATGAGTTCATCCGATCATTCACTTGTGAAAATCAACATCTCTCTGGCTATTCTCAGAGAGCTTCCTCAATGCCAGTGAGTGCGGCAGTTCACTCAGGCACATTGGCAAGGAATGTCAGCAGTCATTTCTCTTCCCGACTAGTCTCCAATATCTACTGCCCACCCCTGATGTTAACTTGGCCTGGGAATTCTTCCACACAAACTTACTTTCTCTCATGCACAGATTTATCCCATCTCATCTTCAAGTATTCTACCCTTCTTCCCCACCCAAAGTACACTGAATCCTCAAAAGCAGTTACTCTGAAACAACTTGCCTTCTCTTCCTGGAAGGATAATCCCACCGAAGTCAATCTTAGTGCATTCCCTAAAGTCCACAACAAGTGTGTGTCCACTCTCAGGAGAGCCAGAAAATAACATCTACTATATTCCTCTTAATGCTATCTTCACCCTATAATTTGCCATAGGTCATCTTTCTTCTGCTTGAAAATCCAACAACATCACTGCTTTACATAAAAAGGTGCAAAAACTGATCCCATTAATTACAGACCTATCGGCTTACTTTCAATCATCAGCGAGATCATGGAATCCATCATTGCATTTGATATGAAATCATTCTTTTTCAACAACAATCTCATCTCAGATCACCAATTTGGTTTCAGACCAGGTCACTCCACCTTGGACATGCTACTTCGACTCACCTTACAACAGATGAAAGCCCTCAATGTCAGACATGAGATCAAGGTCTTTTCTCTGAACATATCTCGTGCTTTTGATACAGTCTGGCATCCTGTCATACTCTCCAAACTGTCGGTATTTTTGCCGTACAAGGAAAACCCCACACATGATTTAATGACTTCCTCTATGCTTGTAGCCAACAAGTGGCTCTCAACGGAATCCTTTCATCTCCTCTACCTGTCAAGGCTGCAGTACCCCAAGGTAGTGTTCTGGGCCCAGTCCAATTCCTAATCTTCATCAATGATCTCACTGACTCTCTGGAAAACCCCCTTTATCTATTTGTTCATGATGCCACCCTCTGCTGTGACATCCCTCATCCTTCAGACAGGCAGGCTGCAGCCTCCTCCCTCTCTACAGACCTTGACAAAATCACAAGTTGGTCAAACACTTGGAAAATGTCTTTCAATCATGACAAATCTCACATTCATACTATCTCTCTCTGAAAGGACCATCTGGCAAACACTCATATCTACTTTCTTAACAATCCTCTTAAGGAAGTTTAGTCATTCAAACTCACGCGTCTCACTATCAGCCATGATCTTTCATTGGCAAACCACATTTCAAAGTTGGCCTCCAAAGCCAGCTGCTGACTGGGCATCCTCTGTCATACAAAGTCCTTCCTTGGCACACCTGAACTCCTGTCCATCTACAAGGCTTTCATCCGCAGGTTGATTGAGTACTGCTCCCCTTTGTGCTGGCTCCCCTGCCTCACATCTTTCTCAGTCTGACGCCATGAAAACCAAGCCTTTCAAGATTATTGTAATCTCCCACGATGAAGCTGAGTCGATGGGCCGATCACTTCGCCATCGCAGACAGATCAGTGGTCTCTCTGTCTTCTGCCATCTTCTTTCTGGTCTTGCATCCTCTGCTCTTTCTGTGCTTTGTCCCCACCCTCCCAGGTTTCTGCAGGGCACACACAGTCCACCATCAATCCCCTTCTGGTGAAATTTCCAAAATCCTGAATTACTGCTCACCTCTACTCATTTGTTCCTCTTTCATCCCACATAAGGAACCAAATTGCACATTCTCTTCAATATCATTCTTCCCACCAGGTCTTTGATCACCTGTTCACCACTATCTTGGCTTGTCGCCAATCCAAAACCATGATCATTTCTAGCCTTGTTAACTTCCCCCCTCCACCCTCCTCTTTAAAAATACCCATTTTCCCCTCCTGGGAGTTTCCTTCTGTATCCATCTTCTCCAGCCCTTGCATCCTCTCCTGCCCCCTATTCCTCCCCACACTCATTGTTTGTCCATGTCTACCTCTATCTTGAACTTCGACTCTGCTGTAGCGGTGTGGTGTGGTGTGTTTTTTTTTTTTGTCTCTCTGTCTCTGTCTCTGTCTCTGTCTCTGTCTCTGTCTCTGTCTCTGTCTCTGTCTCTGTCTCTGTCTCTGTCTCTGTCTCTGTCTCTGTCTCTCCTTTTGTCCTGTTGCATCCTGATCCATTCAGTATACAATTAGGAGCTCTTCCAAAAGCCTCAACTATGTATACCAAAAAATTGCAGGTTTTCTTTGATAGCAAAACCTGTGTTATCCCCAGGCAAAAATTCTCTGCATTCCTTTCCTGTAATAATTCTCCGCAAACTACTGTCGTAGGACTGTAGCATATGAGAGAACTACTTTCATATACTATAGTTCTAACTGTAGAATTTTTGCCTGGGGTAGACATTGTTTTATATTGGCACTGCATTTATGAAGTAAAGTCACAATTAGTGTCGTAGATAGTAGAAAAATCGTGCAAATTATGATACAAGCATCAAATTTGGCATTTCTGTTCTGCAGGGCTTTCTGATCAAATCTGCCCAATTGGTCATTTGAAAATTCAAATTTTGAAAAATTTGAAAAAAAAAAAACTTCAAAAAAATTTGAAGTCACAGCTGGCTGAAATTCTTGAAGTGCAAGTGAACATCCCAGACAGAGAACCAAGGGGAGATGCAGTCATCATTGATGACTCAGCACTTATCAATGCCCCACCTCCACGCACTTCAAAGATATTTGATGACTATTCTAAAGAAGACATCATCCCAAAGGTGGAATCCTATGGTGCCAGGTACGAGAGGGTGGACGTAGTGTTTGATGCGTACAAGAAGTCAAGTCTGAAGTCCGAGGCAAGGTCGAAATGGGGGCAAGGAATCAGAAGAAGAGTGACAGGAACCAGTAAGACCCCAAGTAACTGGAGAAGCTTTCTTCGAGATGGCAGCAACAAGACTGAGCTGTTTCACTTCCTTGCGGAAAAGATGTGCGAAGCAGAGACGACAAGCAGTCATTGTCACAAAAGGAGAAGATGCCATTAGCAACACAAGGAAGTCATTGGATGCTGCGTCTCCATGTTGTCATGAAGAAGCTGACACTCGAATATTTGTACATGCCAGGGATGCAACGACGGATGGTAGCAAGTCCATTATCATTAAGGCTAATGACATGGACGTACTAGTGATAGCAATATCTGTACTGCCATCCTTACAGGAACTAGGTCGTGAGAACATGTGGATTGCCTTTGGCCAAGGAGCCAAGGCACGATGGATTCCAGTCCATGAGGTAGTTTCTGCAATAGGGCCTGAGAAAGCTGGAGGGATCCCATACTTCCATGCATTCACTGGATGTGACGTCATGTCTGTCTTCCGCAGTAAAGGGAAGAAAACTGTATGGCAGACTTGGAACGTCTTTGATGATGTTTCTGAAACATTCACTAATCTCAGCCAGCATCCAACATTGATTCGTGATCTTGACTTTTTTGAAGTTTTTTTTTCTTTCAAAATTTGGATTTTCAAATGGCCAATCAGGCAGATTTGATTAGAATCCCCTGGAGAACAAATGTGCCAAATTTGATGCTTGTATCATCATTTGCACGATTCCTCTCAAAAATTGCTGTTATCTGCCCCACTAAATGAAGTTTCTGCAAAGCCACTATGAAAATTTTGCCATGCTACCTGCATTATGTGGCCACCTCTCTTACATGGCCACATTTGCTCAGGAGAGATCTTCATTCTTCAAGAATATTGTTAAACACATGAGAGTAAACTTTAAGTCTGGTCACTAATAGCAATGAGAACCAATCTAATAACTAATATCTATCGATGCTTTGACATAAATGTTGCCATTTTCGACCATTTTGACGTTTTCTTGAGTTAAAATTATACACAATAAATCGTAATTCCTCCAGTGAAAAATTCAGTCATTGCAGAAGGGATGAGATGGGTTCTACTGACAGATGCCCACTATATGTTTAATCCATAGGTTAACAGCCAAAGGCCCAATTAGCAGCATGTTGTACATTAATCGATTGTACATTAATTAAGCCTCATTAATCGAATTAATTTACTCGAATCTAAGATAAAATGGAGGAGGGGAGAAATGAGGGGGGAGTGGCACAAGCTGGGGCTCAATACGATATGTCCTGAGAAATAGTGATGGAACCAGCAAACAAAATTTATCGTCAAGTGTCTCTTGTCCATGTATGTCATTTGTGTCATTGTGAACAGTATGGTTTTGCGTGAGATGAGGAAAGAAGTGCTCCAAAACATTGCAGGTTGTTATTTATAGGTGTGGTTTGCTAAGAGCAGTGAAGAAAAGTTTGACAAAACACAATTAAGTTTCCACAAACAATTCATGCCACTCGCCTGATGGGCAAAAACCGACTAGCATTGGCAACAAGCGGTTTGGGAAGGTATCAACATGCGTGTTATGAGATTTCGTGATGAAACCTTTTGGGATACGAGGATGGGAGAATGGCAAACTGATTAATTGCTGGAAATGACGCAGTATGGAAGCAACAGGTAACAATGGTCTTTATCCACGTCTTCAAACATCAGGTTACTGTACTGCTCATGCTATGACCTCAAATTGACTAATGGTGTAACACTGATCTTGCATGATCGCATGTTTGCTCAA
>NC_140965.1:35685729-35688229 GCF_056783735.1 Eptatretus burgeri
CGCTTAAGCGGCCGGTGTCCGGAGTCGACCTGCGGCGAGGTGCGATCGCCCGGTCTACCATCCGCGTGGGTACTTAGGTCGGTCGAGTTTGGCGAACAACCCTATCCCACGTTGGTGGCCGATTGGCACGATCGTGGTGAGGCCGAAAGGCCCACCCATGACTAGCTCCCGGCGTTAGTCCGAGGGGGTCACGACAGAATTGTCCGTCCGGTGGGCGACGTACCGCGATTCGAGTCACGTGGACGATCGCACGCCGGCGGACGCGAATTCGCAACAATATATATATATATATATATATATATATATATATATATATATATATATATATATATATATATATATATATATTGTATGTATATATTGTTGCGGAAATGGCCCTTAGTGTGTTAATAAATATAGGATTAGCCCAGATCCCCCATTAAATGCATATTTCGCCAGGTTGTTCGATAAATGGAAATTACATGTGTTTCGGGAGGTGTAAGAGGCTGTTCCTTGTTCGTACATTGGTGGTGGACCGAGAGGTTCTTCTTCCTTCCTGTCTCCGGACAATAGTCCCTGCCCAGCGCTGTGAGGGGGAGTGGCCTTGAGAAGGAATTTAAACTGAAGGGAGGAGCCAGTCGGGTTTGAAGTGAGCGAGTGCAGGAAAGGCAGTGGTGGATCTGCCGAGGGAGTAACTGAGCCCGAGTGTCTGTCGGCTTCGTAAAGGGGTGTGCCCCAGAAGAAAAGGGAAGTGAAACTGCAGTCAGCCGAGAGGCGAGAGGGAAACTGAGTGCGCCGAGTCTGCCATTTTGGCAGTAAGAGAAACTGCCTGCGCATCGAGTCTGCCATTTTGGCAGTGGGAGAGGCCACCTGCACGTCGAGTCGGGCGATCGACTTTGCGGAGGAGTGGTTTTGGCCGGCAGTGCCTCTTCGGCCACGGACCCAGCCTGCGGAGCCCAACACCTCTATTTGGCCTGGTCTGGTGAACAGGCCAGGCCTGGAGTTGTATACTGGACCTTGTGAGAAACCAGCTGAAACCCACCATCGATCTGACGGTCTTGTGCCGTCGACATTACGTGGGGTCAGAAGGAGCTGAGGCTGCATGTGCAAACAGTGCCGGGAGAAGAAAAATGACGACACCATTTTGCCATGCTGCGTGTTTGAGCTTGGGCGCTCGAATCCGTAGACATCAGCTTGTCATGAGCCACATTCGTGCCTCCGACACTTTTTCTCTGATCCACGAAGCATCACCAAGTACTCCATGTCTTGTCTGCATGCTGTCCATGTCTTTTCTGCATGTTGTCTAAGTTTTATCTCGTTAGGATCCCCTTCGAAACCCATAATCCGTAGCTCCCTAGTTAAGAACGGGTTATTGATTAATTATAACATTGTTGTGAATGCTTTGCTTGTGTCGTTTTCCTCGATATGTCCCCAATATATCTGGCTGATTCGTATGAAGTTGCCGCTTTGAATTAATTTGTGCCGCCTGCTGTGTGTGGGAGTCCTCAGCGTGGAATGAGTGGTGACATAGGAAATAGGTTAGAGGTGCAAGGGGAAATAGAAATGCCACCAGGACAGGACGAGCCAGGGGGCGGAAACCATAATGGACAGCTCCGCATGGGTTCTTCCAGAGTTAGAGGTGCTGCATCCAGGAGCATGCTTTAGAAGTTAGATTTTAATTTCTCTATCAGCCTCACAGAAACTTTGGGGTCGAGTGCAGATGAGTAGCATTCACGACAATGTTTTTATTAACAATCTTTAACCCGTTCTTAACTAGGGAACAACAGATTACAGGTTTCGAGGGGGTCGCTCCCGAGATATGCCTTAAACAACGTGCAGACAAGACAGACAGACAGCATGCATGCAAGACAGAGTACTTGGTGATGTTTTTGGACGAGAGGAAAGTGTCAAAAGCACGAATGTCGCTCATAACAAGCGGATGTCCATGGATTTGAGCCCCCAGCTCGAACATGCCGCGTGGCAACATGGTGGCGCCATATTGTTTTTTCTCAAGGCACCACGTGCGCACGCCCTCCTCAGCACGTTCTGGCCCCGCACAATGTCGATGGCACAAGACCGTTAGATCGACGTTGGATTTCAGCTTTCTCTCAATGTCCAGCATACACATCCAGGTCTGCTTGTTCACCAGACAAGGCCAAATCGAGGTGCTGGGCTCCGGCAGGCTGGGTCCATGGGATTCCAAGACGTCGTCGAGCCATCAGGTGAGTAGGGACCATCAGAGGCTCCGTCATTTCCTCTCTTGCCTTCCCGCCTCGAAGCCCGGCTTCTCAACTCCGTCCTCTCAGTTTCTTTCTCTGTAGAATCACTTTTCTTTCCTTTTCTATGCTCGCCTCTCAAAGCCGACTGCCGTTTCTCTCACGGCAGAATCACCTCCATCCTCTCAGTTTCTTTACCACTTTTTCCTTTCCTTCTCGCATCGAAACCCGAGCACACCTTGAAACCGACTGTTTGCCCAAACTGAACCATTTCACGAGGTCTCCGTTCGCTCGCTGCGAGCCAC
>NC_140965.1:35695729-35705729 GCF_056783735.1 Eptatretus burgeri
TATCCTCGCCTAAACAATCATTCATTTTTTTTTTTATCACATGAGAGCACTGAGCGAAGTTGCACTCCATCTTCTGGGTCATCGCTCTTGCCCAGCACTCTTCCAGTGATCTGGGGAGGGGAAACAAAAGGTTCCACAAAAACACAACACATACTTTACATTCCTACTCTAAGCCTTAACAACACTTGACCGCCTCCCCCAGTGGATGCTAATAGACCCAGCGTTACCTGGGGAGCCAATTTTCAAATTTGCTTGCCCCAAAATTATGCGGACATCATGCCCTTGCTGCACATGTCAAGTTGTGTGGGATCGAGTGGGACTCACACATCTTCACAACACTCACACCATGGTCATCATCACATTTCTAGGTCATGGTCCTCATTTTAATCATGCAGGCTGAATCCCGTCATGGCCGTGGGGTGGGTTACCACAAGATGATGGGGGCATCTCAGGTGCAACCATGCCCACAGGTAAGCTTTAGTCCAACCCGGACGTTTCTCCGCCCCGCTCCCTTTGATTCCCTCCCCCCTGGTAGCCATCAGCTCTAATCCCGTACAACACTCTGGAAGGGGTCTCACTGGCTCCTCTGGCCTTCGTGGGTCACCAAGGTCCTACCCACCTTGGTCGCCCAACCAGACCCTCTCCCAGTTGCCTCCAGACACTGTCACCATTAGCCACCAGGTGGTGAATCTCCTTGAAGGGGGTCGCAATTCCCGCTCACCGTGAGCTTCAGCAATCCCTGTGGACAAGCACATCATCCCCACCCACAAAACCCACATGACTCCCCCACCCCATCGGCCTTACATGTGACACCTGCATTTCTAACACTTCACCGACCATGACCTTCCCTGTTACCACACCATGCCCAATAAAAAAAACAATGTGTGCACCATACATTTCACTTCTTCACTTAAAACAACTCACACAGCACTTCTCACCCGATCCACGCACCAGCCATTGGACATCCACTCATGCCCGCTTTGTTACCAATTACCCACTGTCCCGATTGTCACTCTAAAACCCAGCAGAACTTACAAACCCATGCCAATTTTCCCACAATTCATTTTTTTCCACCAAAGGAGGGCACTTCGCCACAATCTCAGCAGCCGAGCATGGCCGTATATGCTCAGCCCAATCTAGTCTTCCCGACCCCCGACAGTGATCTCTGGACCCGACCTATGAAAGGGCATCTCGGATAGACTTGGCGGTTCAGCAGGAGGATTCACCCTCTCCGAGTCTAAAAGTCTATTGGAGGGTCCCTCCATCGTCGGGTACCGGCAATATCGTTGCATGTGTCCTCTTTGCCCGCACCGGAAACAACTCCCCATAAAAGGCCCCCGTGAGTATCAGTGAAATGTCTCTTCCGGTTCCGGACCCCCTCGGCCATAATCGAATTGCTCTATTGGCTGGGCTGGAACCCGCCGCTTTGGCGCACTAACTACCGGATTACCCTTTATCAAACTTGACAGTTTCTGGCAAATTTCCTGAAACATTTGGGTCATGCCAATTTCTCCCAGCCCCCCTCCCTGATCCTGGATCTCCGCCTGTCGGATCGTCACCGATGGCTTCTCTGGAACCCGACCCGGCCGACTCCACGAGGCCAGCCTGGCCGCGCACTCGGCCGCTCGGTGAACGGTGGGTGGATCCTGTAACTCCACTAGCGCTCGGACCTCAGGGTCAGGAAGAGCAGCTAAAAATTTCTCTAGTGCCAGTCTGTCCCATGCCTCCACTGTAAGGTCCCGATACGTGATCCTGACTGATTGGTAAATGTCCTGTGGCAGCTCCTGCACTGTCTCACCCGGCTTTAATCTGCGGTGCTGGATCTGGGCCCGCACCAGATCACAGTTTGCCGCGAACCCAAACCGACGGCTCAACGCCTTGCAAATGTGGGAGCTGGTCAACATCCCCTCCGCGATCACGTTCAACATCTGTGGCTGGTCCCCGCAACGTTGCCACCAAATTCCCTGTACGTTCCCGCTCATTCCACCCATTTAGTCGGGAAATGCACTCAAATTGCGTCAGAAAAGCTTCAACGCTCCCTGACCCGTCAAAATTTACCAGGGGGATCACTTTTACGGTGGCCCGCTTCTCAGTTTCTCCCTTGTCTGAATCCAGCCCAGGGATCAAACACCCTTGTGGCTGCGTATCCAATTTCGGAGCCCACTGTGGCCAAAGATGTTTTGTGGTGAGGGTCTCATGGGTCAATTTTGCCTCCTGTTCCAACGTTGAATGGACCGATTCACCTCTTCCCGCAGGATCTTCTGGGCCCACACAACCTCCTCCAAGGCTCCGTCGCGAGTTTGTAGCTGCTCCTCAACCAACCCGGACACTCTACTTACAAAAGACGGCTCTACCAGGCCTTTATCCAAGACTTCATCTTGGCTCATAATTTTATCTTGTTCGTCCAAACGAGCCTCCAATCCTTTTACCTCCTCCGCCAAATTCATCCCTTGCTTCCTCAGCTCTCCCCACTCTTCAACTTGCAGCTGCATACGAGCATCCACACAGGCACGATGACGTTCCAGGCTTTCATCCACTTTATCAACCCGAATGTTCGTTGCATCAATTTTATCTACCAATTTTTTTTGTATATTTTCCCCCTCCAATGTAATTTTCTACCTTTGTTTCCTCCAATCTATCCTCGAATTTACTTTGTATTTCTCCCAATTTAACATCCACACACTCCTGCATCTCAGTTTTCATTTTCTCCATCTTTTCCCCCAATTCATCCCTCATTAAATCAATCCATGCACCCAACCGTTCCCCCATTACCCCCAATCGATCCGCCATCTCTGCCCCCTGTGCCGTCATTTCTGCCCTCTGTGTCACGAATTGATTTTCCATTTGTGCCGTCATTTCTGCCCTCTGTGTCACGAATTGATTTGCCATTTGTACCGTCATGTCCGCTATTAAACGTTCCAACAGTGTCTGGATCGTCATCGCACCGGTTTCCGGCGCTGCCGGCCCCGTTACGGGCAATGAAGCACGGTCCACGCTCGGAATGGGGGAGGTTCCACCCTACCCCCGTCTCTCCCTTCTTCCCCCGACTCGCTGCCAGACACGTGGCCATCCTCCTCAAACATCTGCACATCCGCCATGGTGCAGAAGTCCCGTTTGCCGCCAATTAAATTTAATTTGAAAAATCCCGCCAAAATTTTCCCGCGCTCGTGCGCTTTTCTGCAGTAGTTTTATATTCCAATTCGTGGCGAGATTTTAATCTTGGTGTATTCTCCCGATACCAAATATAATTTAGAGGGGTTCGAACATCCAACACCCTGACACCAATGTGACGTCCACGGGACTTGAACAGTCCCGCCAACGTAGAATGAGCTGAAACGATGGAGGCGGTTTATTTATTTATAACCCAAACATGGCGGTTCTAATCGCTCTACCGCAAACGGGACGAGGAAGGTGGCACGAGTCGCTTTTCACCGAGTTGATGATGTTTATTTGTTTTTATTATTAACCAGAAATAATAAAACTCGGCAAGAAGAGGGATCCGGGGCGATTCGACGGGATGGTGTGGGATCGGGCATGGGGAAAAACACAGACAATTCCAATGAATATACAGATCTCAAACCTCTAAGGCGCCAAGTTCACGCACGCACACACACACACACACACACACACACACACACACAAACACACACACACACACACACACAAACACACACACACACACACACACACACACACACACACACACACACACACACACACACACACACACACACACCGTAGCTATTTCTGGTGGTCAGGCTGGACCGTGGTGTGGACGCAACCGTCCCTGGATCGGCGTCGGACGAGCTGGCCCTGCTCTCGTCAGGGGGGCAGGAGAAACCGTGGTGCCGTCGACCCCCCGGTCCTGGCCCAAGTCCGCTCACAGCCGCCAGGGAACCAGCCCCGGCGCCAAGCCGCGAGCAGGAGAGGGAGGCAGGTCCGCCCGCCGCCCGACCCCGCACTCCGAGCCAGCAGAACCCCAGAGCCAACCAAGGTGAGGCACGAGGCTCAGCAAGGCTCCAAGACACGATGAAGAACACGATCGAATCAGCACAACAACAAGGACGCTCTCCGCGCAACAGCCTCCACACCAAAAAAACACGATCGTTTTTGTCCCGATCTTCTTCCTCTTCCTTTTCGACCCCGAACAGAACCTTTTTATCCTCCTGTCCTCGTCACTTCCAATCGAGCCGTTTATTGGCCCACCACCGTCGCCTTCTGCCAATCATGATCACGGGGCGGAGCCATCCGCTGCACTGTCCTGTGACGTCACGGCCAGTCTCCAGAGAATACCAAAAGGGGTTTACGCAGACACACTTACCCTATCCCATGTCCCTATCTATTTACGTGACAATTATCATTTCCCCCTTGAAGAAATGAACATTTACTAGAGAACTTATCACCACTGAATTGCTACTTATTACATCGAGATCCTGGTAAACTCGAACAGCATGGCATACCTAATTAAACATCCTAATTACCCTTTGAATGCATACCCTCCCTCAAACGTAACAATATATATATATATATATATATATATATATATATATATATATATATATATATATATATATATATATATATATATATATATATCCGGTTTAATCCAACCAAACCAATTTTAAAGCATAAAATGCTTTTAAGGAATTAACAATATTCCAATTATAAATTTCAAGTTTGTGCTTTTTAAGGATAACCCTGATCAAGCAAAGTATTTTTAATGTTCAAAACAAAACCTACCTCAAGACCTGAAAAAGTGTTGGAGAAAATCAAATGGGTCCCAGCATTGCAGGGGTCATGACAACACTCACATCAAAGGAAAGGCTAAACTATCAATGGATCATTGGGTCAAGGGAAGCTGGTCACTTCCATCAAGCTACAGCGACATTTCACTGCAAGAGGAAGTGCATGGTGACTGGGCGTGAGAAACAAGTGCCCCATGTTCTGGTTAGGTATGAAAAAACTGAGAAGCCAATATCCAGCTCCTTGATATGTCGGATTGAAAGCAGGAAAATGACTGACTGTAATTGTACAATGAATTGTTTATTTCAATCAAAATTAATTTGATTTCTTAATCCACAATGTCATGTATGGATGTCTTGCTGGGCATAGCTTTGGTTGTGGTCCTGAGTTTCGAGTGCTTGCTGGCGTTCGAAGGGACGGTGTCCTTGCGCTGGATCGATTAAATCAGCCAGCTTCTTGGAGCTGTGGGAACGGCATTGGACAAGCCCTTCCTTGGATGGGGTTGGAGGACCAAATGAACCAGGTGGCCTGGCTATTAATTGTAATGTGTCTCCTTGCAGCCAGCCTTTGTGCTAAACAACATCTACATGCTGCTGAAGCAAACCATCTGTGGAGACATCTCAACATGGTATCATGGCTCCAGTGGAGGCGTGAGAGCTGCTATATTTTCTTTCTTTAGTCCCAGATACTGAGACGCATGACTATGTGGGGTCTGTCATTTTTGGCCTTCAGCCAGCCTATTTTACTGCTTCAAGACTGTGCAAACGGCATTTAAATCCTCATTTTCACTGTAGCTGCATGCCACGTCAATATATTGAGGCCTTCATCGTTTGACAGCTGGTCATCCTTTGTTAATTCATCTTTGTTTCTAGATCCATCTTTTGTTGTGATTACTAGTGCACATCTCCATCTTGTCCTCCCCGTACATCCTCCCTACATCACTTATTTGTTCAAGTCTCCTTCTATTTTGTCCTTCAAACCTGCTGTTTTGTGTGTCTCCCCCCCTTCTTTCTACTGTTCCTTTTGTTCAGTTGCATCCTAATCCATTCAGTGTTCTCGCTCTTCCTCAAACATTGACTTTCTATACATAAAAACAAATTTGATGGTAAAGGTATCAATAAGAGTTTGAGTTTGCTTGTCCCTTACTGGTTTCTCTCATTTGGGATTCAGATATTACCAAAGCACTGTACATCTCACATTGGACTGGAATCGTTTGAGAGAGCCTGCTAAATCCCTTATTCATGAGCTAAGTGCTGTGCATAAGATAAAATAAGGTGATGTTTAATTACAGTTATTTATAACCTGCCAATTAAAAAAAAAATCATTTTTAAATACCTGGCATCACAGTACAAGTCTTCCTTCCCAAATACCTAATTAGCCATTGTAATCACTCAGAAATCTAGGCCACTTTAATGGCCCTGTGGGTGTGATGGCCTGTTGGGGGGTGGTTCCATTGAGCCCCCCCCACCAAGCTTGCATGCATGGCTTAGCAGTCCACATGCTCTGAGGATGGGTTCAAGTCCAGAGTACTTGACAACACTTTTAATGCCTGGACTAGTCTATACTTTCTCTTTTAAATGCAATGTCTGTCCATGCAGTTGACTTTTAATAACTGCAAGGGCAATTTGGGCCACAAATAAAAATCCTACCAATAAAAAAGGCACAAAAAATATTTGTCATGAGAACAACCAAACAAGTTACCCAAAATAAGACACTGCTAATATGGATGCTGAAAAGCAAAGAAGCTCCAATGCCAAAGGTGGCAATACCTGGTTGCTGAACATTTGTTAAGAAACTTCAGAGTGCAAAAAACTTTGTTTCATCACAACAAACGAAACTCAATGAAGCTTCTAACACCTTTAAAGTAAATAAAAACATCCTTTTATCATCACAACAAACGACTGAAAGAATGTCAATAATACCACATTTCCTCATGCAAATTGTGCCACAAGGAAGCATACACATTGATGTGAGTGTGTCTCTACCTCTGCAAGAGAAAAATAACCGTCACTTGAGTCAACACGTCTAATTTGATTCAGACTTGTGACACGACGACTCAGACTTGGCTTGCCATGATTCAACTTGCAACACCACAATCACCTATAAGAAGGGAAGGTCGTTGCTCACAGTATGAAGTGCACATTCTGAACATACCCGTGTATCTATCCATCAATTTATCTCGTGAATGTGAATGACGTATAAATGCCAAATGACGTCTGAATGGCAAAAAGACGTCTGAATGCCAAAATGACGTATGAATGGCATATGAATACTATGTGTATGAATTTCAAAATGACGTATGAAACATGAATGAATGGTGTGTGTGTGTGTGTGTGTGTGTGTGTGTGTGTGTGTGTGTGTGTGTGTGTGTGTGTGTGTGTGTGTGTGTGTGTGTGTGTGTGTGTGTGTGTGTGTGTGTGTGTGTGTGTGTGTGTGTGTGTGTTTTCAATGACTCGATTCTGCTTGTCAGGCACATTTAACCTGCCATTGCCAGCATGAAATCTATAATTCAAATAGTCTTTCGACCACAATTTTCAGCATTTAAACGAAAGAGTGGCAATTTCAAAATGATTAACCATAATTGTTATGTTGCTGAATGCAAATGGGACTCACGGGAATACAGGAACACAAGAAATATCCGTGGATGAGCGGTGTTGAGTTCCCATCATTTCCTGTTAATACAAGCTTGCGGTGGCAGTGGACAGAACACACACACAGACACAGACACACACACAGACACACACACACACACACACACACACACACACACACACACACACACAGACACAGACACACACACACACACGGATGGACGCTTCTCATTTTAACAAGAGATGCAAAAATAGTATAATTTCTCTCGTGGTCGCACAACCAAACAAAAATATATTTATCACAGCCCTCACAGCTCACACAATTACCTCTCCCACCCCACACCACCTCCTCCCAAACAAGTACAGTAAATATCATCATTTTAAACTTACCCTGTGCATTGACAAGCCCGAGATATGGCCTACCCTCACTGACAGGGATGATTGGGGAGATCGCATAGAACACACCATCCACAGCCCATCCACAGGCCTTCCACCAATGCACGTCCTCGGCAGTTTAGAGAATGGAGAGCTGTAAGCTATCAGCTTTTTGGGGTGAGTTCAGAAAGTTCTCCAACTCTTTTGTTGTGCAGAGGCACACTCTTTTCTCGCAGGTAAGTTTCTAATTATTTTTGCACTCTTTTAGAAGCTGTGTGAACCATTTTAGGGGAAAATCCTCATCTCTCACGTACAACATACTTTATATGTTGCCCGGAACACTGCCGTTTCCTGGGGTTTCTGCGCATGTGCATCGAGCATTCTGGGGCAGATTACATCATTTTGAAAGTCCCGTATTCAATCATGAATTTGTTCTGCTCGTTGGATCATTTCTGTGATGAGGCTATAAATTTGTAATTTTATGGTTGAAAGGGCAGAGGAGCTCCTTGTGATCCAACGGCCATTCATATCTTACATCCAACTGCATCTGCGGACATCCTCCTGCAGTTGGGTTACCTATTTAAAGGAGGTTGGTGGCAGGATTTGCTTTCCGGCACACTGTAAAACACTTAATTCAGCAAAATACATTAAAAAAAATGCAAAGAAAACTGAAAACATACTCCGTGGAAGTACCTCCTGTGCAGCTGCCCTTCGCAAGACAGCTCACCGGATGACAGGATTGGAACAAAGACTTAGGGACCCCCATCCTTTGATGATAGGAGGAAAAGCACAGGGGTAACTTTCCTGGGTCAAACTGGAGTGGTGTGTGTTGGGGTGGTGCTGAGATGTCATCCACCAGACAGCGGTCTGCTCGGGTTAACCTGAGACGGTCCCTTCTGGTGGGTGCCTGGAATGTCCTATCCCGAAGAGATGATGATCACCTGTCTCTGCTATCATCTGAGTTCCAGCGTTTGGACATCGGTATTGCAGCACTCTCTGAGGTTCGGAGACCAGATAGAGGGGAGATCATGATGGATGGTTGCACCTACTACTGGTCTGGTTGCTCTTATGGTTTCCGTGCAAAAGGAGTTGATATAGCTCCTTCCAATAAGCTGACTCGCATAATAATTGACGTGACACCGGTCAACGAGCGTATCATGAGACAAGATTCGTCACTCCTTGAGTATCATTTACCTGGTCTCTGTATATGCTTTGACTGAGGCAAGTGATCTCACTGTGAAGGATGCATTCTATGCTGTATTCGAGTCTGTGGTTGATCAGTGCCCCAGGCGAGATACTCTACTTGTCTTGGGGGATTTCAATGCATCGACTGGCACGGATAGGGATGGTTATGAGACATGTGTTGGTCCCCATGAGTCTGTAACTGTGAACCAGAATAGCACCAAGTTCCTTGACTTTGCAAGAAGTCATGGAGTTTGTTTGTTTTTTGTTTTTTTACAAGGGTTACAAGGAAATTATGCACAGGAGGAGGCCATTCGGCCCATCATGCCTGTGCCTCACCAATACCAGATTTAATAAATCCATCAATACCCCTTCCCTTCGTGTGCAGCCTTTTGGCTGCTACACTGGTACTCATTTCACCGACCTCGGAAGGATGACAGGCTGAGTCAACCCCCTGGTGTTAATTCAGCGGAAACCGGGGCTTCAACTCAGGATTTTAGGATCCCAAGCTACCACCCTAACTGCTCAGCTAAGCCATCTTTCACAACATAACCTTTGATATAATGCACTGCGTACAAAGCACCAGAATGACAGTTTATCTTCCAATTGGGAATCAAATCCAGACTAAACAGCTCTCAAAGGTACTTCTGAGCTATCCACAGACACGTGGAATGAAAACATTAGTCTCCAGAAGGTTTAGTCCTACATTTTGCTTTGTTTTCTTAAGATAACTGCATGTTCTAGTGATAGTACAAAAGAATGCTTTTTCTGATGCTTTGAATGGAAAAAAGCAGATAAAAAAACAAGAATTTGAGGAATTCAAAACTGAAGGCACCACTAACTTGGAGAGCTGCTCAATAGGCAAAACACATTTAATCGTTGAGCATTTACACTAGTTGGTGGTGCCTTTAGTTTTCATACGAATCTTCCTAACTGCAAACAGTTATTTGCAAATTCTGATTTATTTTATTCACCTTCAGCTCGATACCTGACCAGTGGACAAATCAGTTCCTGATAATAATGGTTTAATTTTCATCTTCAGCTCACCTTGGCAGTATGTTCCCTTTACAAAGAACTTTAAGACCAGAAGAGGTCATTAGGCCCATTGA
>NC_140965.1:35710729-35718229 GCF_056783735.1 Eptatretus burgeri
ATTACTCTAATAAAGGTAATATAATTACGCTATTGATACAGATTATAATAATGAGTACATAAATCGATGTAATACATTCTGCACATTTTACAGAAACCTTCCACCCATACTAGTCCAGCATAAGTGATTTAATATGAACTATTTGTGGTTTGATGTTTAAATGCTTCTCATCATCATCATAATCAAGATTGCAAATCAAAACGTAGACCTCGGAAACTAGACGGTTGTCTAACGTTAACCGCTCGTTGGGTATATCTTTATCCTTATTATACCTTGCCTTGACCACTTATATCAACCAGGGAGTTTCTCCAGCACTCATCTCTAATCCTCAAAACAATCATCTCATCAGATCGACTGACAAGTGCAATTCTTTAGAATGATCGATTTCTGGAACACAAGTTGTGATGTGCAAGTGAAACAATGTGTAAAGCATTGCTGCAATGAAGAACTCGACTAAACCAAATCCCGAGACAAATCGGACAGAATTAGACGTTTTTACACAAACAAATGTATTTGAAACAACTAAATAGATGCATCGCTTTCGGACCTGTCCCCTTGTGTTTGTTTGGAAGGTCTATTACGTGAAGGTCTATTTGACGTGAGATTGCATCTTTAGAGGTTCCTCGAGGTGTTCTCAATGAAATTGGGAGAAGTCTGGGGGAAAATCAACATTTTGTTTTTTTTTTAATCTGGGGAAAATGAATAGGTCCCTGCTGCAGTTTTGTGAGATGGATGCATCCTATATTTGAAAGTTCTTCCCAGCCGTGGGGAGAGGGGTTCAGACCTGTCCCCTTGGGTTTTCACTGTCTGTCTTTTCCCCGGATTTCATGTGTAATCCCTCTAGGGACCTTTAAACATCTCGTGGGACCTCGAGCAATGTGATGCATGCATACTATATAAGACCCCTTTGAAGGGTCTTCCCAGTGGTAGGGAAGGGAGGGGGAGAGTGGGGGGGGAGAGAGAGAGAGAGAAGAAAAGTGGGGGGAGGGGGAAAGAGAGAGTGGGTGCAGAGGAGAGTGTAGGGTTGAGGGAAGACAGCGAGGTGGGGGTGGGGGGGCAGAGCTGAGGTCTTGAAGTCACATTTTACATTACGTGGAATGTCCAGGAGTTCCTGCTTGTATTATTTGTAAACATCGATAATAATAGTTATGACATAAGTTTAAAAAAATAATAAAAGAAGCAACATTTAAAACGTGAAACAACTTGAAAAGAGAGACACCTTGAACATGAAATACAAGAGTACAGTACGTTCAAAATGTTCTTGGAACGACACACTTAAAATTGTCCAAACACACAAAACGTTGTTGCAATTTTCAGCACAAGTACCACATGTACTGTATAACTACCGGAGTAAGATAAATATTTCCTTCTAATTATATACACCTGTACCTGTTGAAAAATGGGGGCGGGGGGGGGGTATGTTGGTGTCCTTGGATATGGACGATTATGAGGGCTTGGTTTCCAAGAACATAATTAATAGAAATGTCAGGATGGCCTCGGCCTCGAGGTATGCACACTCACCTCTAAACTGTCTAGCCTCGGTTCGAATCCCGACCTCGGGATGATCACTAGCTATAAACTGTTATCCCGGTGTTTCACAGGCAGGGTGATTCATCAATGTGTGTGCTGTTCCTTGGCTGGATGTTAAACTGGACATCACACCTGCTGGCATGACTTGGTGAATATCAAACATCCCACTGTGTGCTTCGTGAAGAGTAGGTGAGCCATCCTGGGCACCCTGTCTAAATTCCAAATTCCTGCTCTTACCTCCAGGGAGTAACTGCATCAGTGACAGTCATGCCTCCCCCACTCCCCCATCCAGCAATGATGCAAACCCACAGTCACGTACTGCACACACAATTAATTAAAAAATACAACATCATTCAATCACAACAATTCCACATCAAAATCATGACTTCATGGAAATATGTCACCAAAGGGGTATAGAAATGAAAATGCAGCTGAAACAGACATCACAAAATGTGTCAGTATCAGTTATGAGCTTCCCTGACATCGACACAGGTCCCATATCTCCATGACATGCTTCTGATCCGATGCAGGATGATGTTTTATACTTTGTATATAATAGGATCCTGCTCCACATGTCCGTGAGTGCCAGTCTGAGTTTCCAAAAGGTCACGTGCAATGTCATTACATTAAAATCGATGTCCGAGAAGGTCCAAAGGTGTGAAATCAGATTAAGGTCTGGGTTTCTTTCTGGATAGCATTGAGCATTATCTTGCAGCAGAATTAAGTTTGTCCCATTGGCACCAGCAAAAGGTCGTCTTCTTTTTTACATTGATCTAAGGCTCATGGTGGAGCAGGAAGATGATCAATGATTGTGTCAAAGCTTGCTGTAATCCACCTCTTGAGATAGAGACGCCACACCCCAGAGGACAAGTAATTAGTATCCAAGACAAAGTCAAAGTCAACAATGTTGCATTGTGCAAAGGAATGTCCAAAGGTGTCCCAGACCCAAACTTGTTGATCATTCATGAGGACATGAAATCTGAAGCACATCACTGAACAAGACAAATACACACACTAATGTAAAACCTAACTTTCAAAACAGACAGTAAACAAAGATTAGAACTTGTGGAATCAATGGTAAACCATCGGTCTCAAAGATGACTGGTTGAGCAATGGGGAGTAAAAAAATAAAACAAACAGGTTAGTGGAAGATCACCAGGTTGGAATGCAATCCCACGATTTTGTAGAAGCAAGATAAATCTTAATAATCAATATTACCTAAAAACAACCAGCAAATCTGAAATCTCATTCTTTTATTTTGGCCTTCATCCACAACTGCTCTCCCCTCTGGGCTGGCACTTCTGCCTCACACGTTGCTCAGCTTGATGACGTGGAAACGAAGTTCTTAAAGTTTATTGGAATTTCCTGCCGTGAGGCTGTCTATCACTTTTATATCACAGAAAGGTCGGTGGTCTCTGTCTTCTACCACCTCCTGACTGGTGTTGCATCATCTGCCCTTTTTGTGCTTTACCCCCTCCCCCCACCCCCAAGTCTTTGCAAGGTGCATGTAGTCTGCCAGCAACCCCCTTTCTGGTGAAACTCCCACAATTCACTCACTGCTCACCTCCAATCATTAGTTGCTCTTATTTTCCCCCCTGTGGAACCAACTTCCTCAGTCTCTGAAATCTCATTATGCCCTTCAGGACTTCAAGACAGCTGTTCACCCCCATCTCAGGTCATCCCCCATCCACAACCATGATCTTCTTTACCCCACCCCAATTAACCCAACCTTTTTCAAGTTTATAGTTTTTCCGTCCACTTTTGTGATTGGAAGTTTGTGGCTGTATCCATCTTGTTTACCCACTGTGTCCTCCCCAGCCCTCATTCTTCACCACATCCCTTATTTCTCCAAGTCTCTCTGTAATTTGTCCCTAAACCTTACTGTTGTTGGTGTGTTCACCCCTCCCCACCTTTCCCCCTCTCTGTCTCCTGTTCCCTTTGTTCTGTTACATCCTGATCCATTCTGTATTCTTGTTCCTCCACAAGCCTCAACACTGTAGGCAAAAAACAACAATTGTTTTAATACTTTTCATTTCAAGTATCGAATATAAAGATAGTTTCTGATATTTTTATTCAAGGTTTTGGGAGAACATTGGCAAGAATTCGGTTCAGCTAAGAAGTGGAAGGTGGAGTCTCATTTTTAGCAAATGTCAGTGTGATGAAAGATCAGCAGCAATGATGTGGTAGATCTTCCTCTTGGAAAAATAAGTGCAAACAGACATCAGTGATAAATATAGAGAAAAATTGCAAGAAACGAAAATGAAACACGGAAGCAAAACTGTCAAAAATCCAACCACTGACTGGATAACATGACTGTCCCATGAATAGCTTGTGCTCTAGCCACAAGATGCCTACCCCTCTCCATTTTGGAAAAGTACCTTTCTTGTGACATTCTCTGAAAGCAGAAGTAGTAGAAATTACTCAATAGTTTGGACGTCAACTACTAGTTAATAGAAGGACTGAAAAAAAAAATCCCTAACCTCAAGTCTCTTCCCAGTTTCATTTAAACACATGATCGGTTGGTTTTTCACGTTACGTTGTACTCGTGACCCGTTGGCAATACCAAAAAAAAAAATGTTCACCTTATTTTTGATACCTTCGTTGCAGAAATATTTGCGCATGATATAGTCATCCACAGAATTCAGCTGCAAAACAGTACCCAAGTACAAAATAAAAGAACAAAACAAAAAACCAAGATCATCATACGAATGTTATTGAATGCTCTTAAAAACTATGGAGTACATAGAACACCTTAATCCATGGTGTTTTGAAAAACAAGGACATGCGCAGAGTATATGAGCAGCAAATTTGATTTGCCATGATGATGTAAAATGTAATATTTTGTCCAAGTACTGCTAAACGGAAGGGCGTTGAAAGTGCTAAAAACACGATTTGTGTTCTACAGTATTTAAGTAAATCATTAAATTGAAACTAGAAGGGCACTCAGTAGAGTGCGTACCTCCACCAGGCTGAACAGTTTACGTTTTGTGTCCCATTGATTGGCCAATTCTGGATTCGGACCTGAACGAAAATTGAATCGGCTTGTTCTTGTCACCTAACCAATTCATCCACCCCGTTTCATCCGAATCCATCTATAACTTTTTGAGATATTTATTTATTGATGTTCAAAAACGAACAAACAAACAGAAAGACAGACGAAAGGTGAAAATATAGCCTCCATCCACCTTCGGTGGTGCAGGTAATAAAAGAGATTTTAAAGGCCACAGAAAAAAAAATCTGTACGTTTACTGCCGTTGATGCAGCTCCTTTTACACGTTGCTATTTTCGAGAGCTCCTGCACAAGCCTCAACATTGTGTACCACAAAAATCAAAAAGAGTATGGGCAGAAAATTTACATGATTCAATTACCTTAATCTATTTCCTGTTCTTGAAAGGTTGAAAATAAAGAATTTGTAAAAAACTTTCAGCCTCACTCACATTCCATAATGAAAAACTACTTTAAACGGAAACATTGTTCTAGTTTTTTATCTGTTCAACTACCTGGGCAAGCCTGTTATTTTAAGCTTATTATGTCTTTCTGGCAAAACCTTCAAGAAACAATATGATAAGATGAGTGTGCTCACATTTTGATATATTCAAACTTCCCCCTCATAGGTTAATGTTATATTTGGTAATTCAGAATAGAAAATCTCATTCACGAACAACAAATTCCATTTGGTCTAATTTAACTTTCAACCGATTGGAAAATCCATATGATATTGACAAATGATCTGTTCTGTTGGGTGATGCAACTGAAATATTCCACTTTATATTTGTTGCCACTGTTATAGCTGCTGAGTACATCTGTTGGCGAGGCCAGATTTACCCTTGAAACTCTTTTTACCTCGTGGATCAAATCTGCAAGCAAATTATGACTGATGTTTTAAAAATGGTGCCCAACACACTTACACTTCATTGTTGTCTTTTGTGATTTCAGGAGATATTTGTCTGTGTGTAGTTCCGCTATAATGATCTTTGGGGTGCCACTAAGTCAGTAGTCATAAGGGTATTTGGAGGAAGCATTGCAACCTAGCCGGTGGTGTGCCCGTACTCTGTGATTTTGGTCAGGTCACTGAACGTTTTCATTTCAAATTGTCCACTATATAGACAGCCAGAGCTCTCTAATGTGGATGCTCAGGATAATGAACGTGTAACCAGGAATGAGGATATTACGCGGGGCTCTGAAGAGAAAGGACATATTGCATGACTATTACAAACCGGAGCATATTGCTCCACCTTACACTACCTGAACAGTATAGGTTGGGTCAAAATAGGGTTTGCAGTTTCTTTAGTGGTTCATCAATCAAATTCAACTGGTTAATGCAGCACTCGCCGTAGGAGGTGAACAGAACAGGTTTGAATGCTACGTCATAAGTTAACTTGTTCGTGCACAAGTTCCTTCATGGCACTGTGGGGAAAAGGAATTGCTGAAATAACAAATGGGATTTGTCAAGTTTTTATTCTTCCAATAGATTTGGCAATTATTGTTCTGCTGACGTTTTACAAAGAAACTAGAAAATAGAAACTGACGCAAATGCGTCGACGGATATGCCTGCACCCGCATTAGATGTCAACCCACTGTTGCGGTTGATGTCAAATAGAGGTCATATGAAAAATTAAAGGTCACATGAGAGGGACAGCAAGACAACATCAGATGATTCGAACTCGAGTTATGGCCTGTAAAATGATTTTTAAAGGACACATGACACTTCAAACTTTTGAACCTAAAATCGAATTAACTCATCTTTGTATTGTCTTCCATATTTCAACCAAGTTTTGTTGAAATCCCTTCAGTAGTCCACAAGTTAGTTATTGCAGTAACATAATGATTTTAAGCGGCGTAACCGCTTCAATATTTGGCATGTCCTTCCATCCATCAAAAATGAGGAAGAAGATGAATAATCTAACTTTTGAAATGACCATTTCTGGTACCACCTTGGGCTAAGAGTTGGGAACTGTGTCAATCTACAGTGTGTGGGAGCCGGCAAAATGCCAAGTCCAAGAAGCGAGGTCACCTGAACACAAGCCAAAAGCAACAACAGGCCGGACAATCAGGCTTAACAAAGCGCTGGCCCCGGGAGCTCCTTCCTATTGCGGACATGGTTAAGCATGCAATCAAAGATCAAGTATTCCCATTAATAATAAGCTGCAACACCTTCCCTTCTTTTCCACAACTTCAAATGCTATACGAGTTCATCATCACTTTCAGATTCTTGCAATATGCTTCTCACTGGATTTCAAACCAATGGAAAACGACTGACATTCAACTTGTGCTTCGAGAAAACATCCCGGATATAACTTTGCTATGTTTTGAAACGTACACCCAAACCCACTTTAATGCCATTCTCACGCAGCTCTTTTCGGAACAGTGGGCAACGAAATGTGAAGCATTGACGCCAGGGAAGTGACGTTGTGGGTATGACCACACGAGCACCGGAGTGAATGTCACGCGCAAAAAATTGCTTACCTACGGCCCATCGACCTTCATAGCTTACGAAGAAAAACAAATAAAGTTTAGTTTTCACGAGCAAACTTGCATTTCACAATTTGCTTACAACAATGTTCAAAAGCAAGTTCATGACACATTTTCTACAGTTGTAATGTACCAAATGTAATCTTCATGTTTGTGCCAAATAAGTTCAAAACAGCTCCAGTCCAACAGACACTTTCTCACGGTGACTGATGCAACGATTGGTTGCAAATCAATATTGTCTACTCCCAAAAGCCTTGCACCAGCTCAACTGGACCAATTACAGTATAATCCCCAGTTGTATACGAGATTCAATGACAACGAATAAAGTTTGTTTTTTGTTTGTTTTAATCAAGATCTAGGGTCATGGAAGAGCAAGGTGAGAGAGCGGGAAAAAGGCAATGCATCGAGTTGGGGGGATGGGTTGGGGGTGAGGTAGGGGGGAAGGCAATGCACTGAGAGTGGGACGAGAGAGAGAGAGTGAGTGAGTGAGAGAGAGA
>NC_140965.1:35723229-35765729 GCF_056783735.1 Eptatretus burgeri
TGTTTCGCGAAGGCCAAGTTCATCGAAGAGGAGATCCAAACTGAGTCACAGGATGCGGAGCTGCCCGACATCTGGGAAGCTCTGCCTGCCGAGGAAAAGATGCACGAGAACGAGGAGATCGAGCTGTCTGACTTTCTCGAAGCCGACGAGCGCCTCGCGACTGGCGGGTATTTCACGCTGGTGGAGATTGCGGAGGAGATAATGCGCAGTGAGGAGCCGGTGGAAAGCGAAGATGACGAGGTAACTGTCGAGGAGGAAATCGTTCCGTTCGAGGAAGCCCAGCGTGCTTGTAGCACCGTCCGGAAGTTCATGCAGCAGAGAAGCGGGAAGCCCGGTGTGATGCAAGCGTGCGATCGGCTAGACAACGAGATGCACGAGATCCGCCGAAAGAAGATGCGCAAGCCGACGATTCTTGAAAGCTTTGTGTGTCGTGAATTTCTCGCCATGCCATATGTTAGTGTGTGTATGTTCTCCGTTCGCTTAGCTTATACAACAGTCGTGCCTTTTACTTGCTGGAATAAATTTTGTCTAAAGATTAACTACAGATGGGTAACTTGAGAAAATAAGGCCGTTTTTACAAAATCTCGTTACTATGCCACTCTCGCTACTATGCCACTTTTGCTCGGTCCCGACGGGTGGCATAGTAACGAGCTTTGACTGTATATATATATATATATATATATATATATATATATATATATATATATATATATATATATATATATTGTTCTCAGGTTGGCAGGATGGCCTAGACTCGCAGTGGTTCCCAAACTTTTTTGGCCATGACCCAAAATTTGAAATCACATTTGCCTCACAACCCAAATGATACTGGTACCTAGTGTACCTATGATAAAAATTGTCAGAGAAAATGCTTTTGACATGAAACCCCCCCTCAAAAACTGAGATTTTGAGGGGGAAGTTCAAGTTTGGGTCACGACCCTGGGTTTGGGAACCCCTGGCCTAGAGGTATGTATACTAGCCTCTAAGTTATCTATCCTGAGTTTGAATCTTGACCCAGTTATAAACTGTCATCCCGGTGCTTCACTGTCAAGGCTATTCATCAATATGTATGCCGTCCTTTGGATGGATGTTAAGCTTGGTGTCCCATCTGCCGGCATGAGTTGATAAATGTCAGAGATTCCACAATGTCCTTCTCAAAGAATACGTGAGCTGCCAGTACCCTGAACAAATTCCAAATTCCTGCCCTAACCTATAAAAGGTATTGATTCAACGACACACCCACACACTCAACCAATGATTCTTCTTCCCGTAGCCTTGTGAGGAAGAAGTGATTGTTCTAAAACTAGTGCTTAGAACTAGTTTGAGAAAAACGTTTTCATAAAAAAGGAGATAATATCAGAGATTATAAAGGTGAGCAAAAGCAAAATGGTAGTGGAAGTCCTGGAGCATTGTGCAGGTCGTTAGTGTAACATAAGTGATGCTTCCATGGGAAAATAGACCCATCCAGTGGTGACCATCTCCTCTTCGATCCAAATTTCTGAGCAGCCATGGGAAATCGAACCCACATTAGTGAAGAAAACACAACAACACTTTACCCACTCCACCACCAAGCATTTCTACAGTGTAATGAAGATGAGATCAATCCCATTTTGCTGTCAAATACATCCCAAACAGTTGGAAAAAAAACAACAATGCGTTAACGCAAACATGTTCGAGTTGCGCGGGTGAAACGAGAGTGCGAGTCTGTATCCAAGATATTACATTCCAATGAAAACAGAGAGTGTCCACCAAATTGCAAAGTTACGTTTGCACTAAATACAATCTCAGCTCGATGTCCAGCTGGCCATGTTACATGCAACTTGGCGAGTCATTGGAGGCTATTGGTATTGAGGTGGTACATCACCTACAACAGTAGGAATGTGTTCTTTGGGTTTGGAGTGAGTGAACTGATCGTTGATGGCAAATTAATTATTTGATCGAAGTTTCGAATTATACCGCTATAATAACATCGTCCCAAAAAACACCCAATGGCTTTATCGAATGCCTCTCGACAGAGGCAAAATGTCTCGGTTGACTGCTTGATCCATTTCGTACTCTTTCTTTCGTGGCATGGAAAAACTATGTGACCTTCTCGATCGTGGCATGGATCGACCCTGGTTATTTATCAGGGAAAGGTTAAAATTCTGAAAACAGGAAAAGCTTTGCTGCCATATATGATTTGCTACATTACATGGGTGCTGGCAGGATAAATCAGAGCTTTGACAGAAATTTTGGACAGGGTTCCCAGATAATAGTAGTTCACTCTCATGACACTGTGGGATCTGACTTACCAGCCAACGTTGACAGACTGGAACCCAGGTTAACATCTCACCTGAAAGATGGCACAATCACCATGCATGCGAAACAGCAGGTTGACAATTTGTCGGCTCCGGAATCAAACTCAGCCAAGACAGCTTAAAGAGGAGTATGCAACATCTGTGCTATGTCTCGAGTACACCACCCTATAGTTACCCTGAACACACAAAGTTAAAAGCGAGATTAAGCAATGGTTTCACATCCACCCGTCTGTCTCTCCACAAATGCCAGAGGAACAACTTATTTAAATGGAAAGTTATATTTTTAACATGAAAGGGAAAACAAACCTGCAGTTTTCCCGTACTTTGGCTCTGAATTCGTCCCAATTGCACATGCACAGAGAGGGGAGTGAGATAGGTATTTTACTCTGTCTGCCTGTCTGGCAGTCAAACAAAATAAAAACATAATTCCAAACAGGAAAGATTTTTTTAAAAGGACGTTATAAAGGACACAAACAACAGGCACAAATAACTAATGTAACATGTTAAATAAGGTGGTGCAATGGACATCGCATCAACGGTGGTAGATTGTAGAATTCATTATTTCATACGACTTTACAATCTTTATTTTATTTAAATTAAATTATACACTTGAACAATTATATGGAGTGAACTTTCAAACTTGCCTCCCTCCTCTAAAACCTGGTGGCACTTTATCAAGTCTGTCTCTGGTCGATGCTCCCTCTCTTCCCTCATTCAAATGGCAATACAGTTGACTGCTAGAAAGAAGGCTGAATGCCTCACTTCTGTGTTTGCTTCAAAATATTGTGTCCCTAACCCATCTCTCTCTGTGCCCACCCTCCCACTCGCACCCAACAGCTCCTGAAGTCTATGTATTTTGCACCTGAGCATGTGGAAACGTTTCTGGCAACGCTCGACTCAAGACTCTGCAAATGGACCAGACAGCATCACCTCACGTGTCCTAAAAACCTGCTCTGCTGCTCTTGCACTTCCTCCTGCCCTTTTCACCTTTTCATTTACCATAGGTCATCGTTCATCTGCTTGGAAATCAGCCAACATCATAGCATTACTTTAAAAAGGTACAAAAACTGATCCTTTTAACTACAGAACAATCTGCTTCCTTCCAATCATCAGCAAAGTCAGGAATCCATCATCGCAGTTGATTTGAAATCCTTCCTTTTCTCCGACAACCTCGTCTCAGATCATCAATTTGGTTTCAGCCCAGGTTGCTCCACCTTGAACAGACTGCTTCTACTCACCCAACAATGGATGGAGGTCCTCAATGTCAGACATGAGATCAGGGCAGTCTCTCTGGACATATCTCAAGCTTTTGGTATAGTCTGGAATCCTGCTTTGCTCTCCAAACTGTCTGCCCATGGAATCCAAAGCCAACTCCACTCTTGGATTGCCGACTTCCTTCACTCTCATAGTCAACGTGTGGCTCTCAATGGAACCCTTTCTTCTCCTCTCTCTGTCAAGGCTGGAGTACCACAAGGCAGTGCAGTCGGCCCAATATTATTTCTAATCGTCATCAATGATCTCATTGACTCTGATAAATCCTATCCCTTTGCTGATGACTAAACTCTCTGCCGTGACATCGCTCATCCTTCAGACAGGCCGGCTGCAGCCTCTTCCCTCTCCTCAGACCTTGACAAAATCACAAACAGGTCAAACACTTGGAACATGTTTTTCAATCCTGAGAATCACCTCACACTCACACTCTCTCCAAAAGCACTGTACCACAAACCCTTCCATCTACTTTCTCAACAACCTTCTCAAGGAGGTTCAGTCACAAAAACTCTAAGGTCTCACTCTCAGCCATGATCTCTCTTGAGCAAAGCACATTTCAAAGTTGGCCTCCAAAGGCAGATACCAACTGGGTGTCCTCAATCATGCAAAGTCCTTCCTTGGCACACCTGAACTCCTATCCACCTACAAGGCCTTCGTCCGCAGTTCGATGGAGTACTGCTCTCCCCTCTGGGCTGGCTCCCCTGCCTCATATCTTACTCAACATGACACCATGGAAACAAAGGCCTTCAATATCATTGGAAAATCTCAGGATGAAGCTGAGTCTGTGGGCCTGTCACTTCGCCATCGCCGACAGGTCAGTGTTCTGTCTTCTTCCACATAATTTTTGGAATTGCATCCTCTGCCCTCTTCATGCTTTGTCCCACCCAGGTATCTGCAGGATGCACCAGCAACCCCCTCCTAGTGAAACTGCCTAAATCCAGAATTACTGCTCACCTCCACTCATTTATTCCTCTTTTTTCCCCACCTGTGGAACCACCTTCCACATTCTCTTCAATCTCAGTCTTCCCTCCAGGTCTTCAATACAGCTGTTGACCACCATCTCAAGTCATCCCCCATTAAAAATCATGATCTTTTCTTTTCTACACCCATTAAAACACCCCCTATACCACCCAAAATTTTGTTTATGTATCCATAGTCCACCCTTTGCTTTCCACCTTATCCCTTGTCATGACCTACATCCCTCATTTGTCAGTCTCCATCTACTTTCTCCCTCTGCCCTGTTGTTGGTGTTTCCCCATTCTCCTGCTGTTCCCTTTGTTGTGTCGTGTCCTGATGTTTTCTGTCATAGCTCTCCCACGAGCCTGAAGGATGTATCTTCTTCTTCTTCTTTCGGCTGCTCCCGTTAGGGGTCGCCACAGTGGATCATCCGTGTGATCCGCATAGTGATTTGGCACAGGTTTTACGCCGGATGCCCTTCCTGACGCAACCCTGGTCGCCTCTTACGACACAGGGATATGGTACACCTATTTTAACCGGGGTATACACCGGCCCAGTATACTGGTACTCATTTCGCCGACCTCGGAAGGATGACAGGCTGAGTCAACCCCTTGGTGTATTGCCTGAAGGATGTATATAAAAAGTAAATAAAAAACAACAATGCAGAATACAAATCACCTTCTTAATACTTCCAAGATCCTCCAGGTATACAGTACTTGGACATGTTATATAGGATGGTGGTGGTTGGTTATAAGACCACTTCAGTAGCACTAAATTTCCAGATTAAAAAACAAACTATCTACAAAATCATGATTGTAATAAAATTGAAGTATATACTTGAATACTGCATGGGGTATTGTGTTCTATGAGATCTCTATATAGGCTATGTTAGTATCTAGTTAACTTTTTCAATGTGCCATTGAATCCAAAGGCAAGGTCACTGTGATCGTTGTGGCACCTCAAACGATCTTTCTGCAGAATATATCATGAGATCTATTACATTAAAATATCAAATGCAGCACTTGTATATGGGAGAACCTCCATTTTGAAACACCCACATACCATTTTATAAAGTCTTTGGTATGACCGATCAACCAAGGTTCAAACTGCCGACCTCTCAGACTCGGAGCATACGCACTAACCATTATGCCACCGCGTCTGGTTCTTCACGCAATCAACTTGGCTGGTGACCAGCTGAGCTATCAAGGTTATTGAACCTTGTAATGCGTCATTTGGCTTCTAAGCTCAAACAGTATTGGGTTTGAAAATACAACTGGAGTGTATTGGATAACCAATGTGCCGTTGTCTGATAAGACCAGAAAACCTGGCCTGTAGAGCTGATGAAACAACTGGCGTAGATTTTGGACAACTTCAATGGAAAGAGCAGGAAGGATTAGGAAGGGTGGAACACAGACAAGGGAGGGGCACATGAAAGAGGTAAGATGATCAGATAATTCTATGTTGGAATAGAGACATTGAGGGAGCTTGGCTCAAATTCAAGGATTTGTATCATTCGGTTGCCTTTTCACGACATAAAATATTAACATACATCATGGCCAATACGATAAGACAATTTAATCAGCATCAATTGGCAAACTTTATGCCAATCTGCTATTTCTCCTTCTCTTATAATTTTTGGCCATCATGACATCATCAAGCCTCTTTTAAGGGGCATTTCTAGTAAACTGAGGTCAAATTTGCCTCCAATCAATGTTTAAATATTTTAGCTTTATGCACAAGTGGCAAGTAAAATTCCAAAAAAAAATTAGGTCACAGTTCCCATTAAACACACAGTCTGACTCACCTGCCGCAGGTGAGAAAATGCAAAATAAATAAAAATCAAAACCCCACATTAAAGCCAAACTCCACGAAGTGCATCAAGTGGTGGAAGTTTAACAGCGGTTTTATGATTATGTGAGTTTCGAGTTCTGTACCTCGCACATCTCATTAAATTGTGAATATATCCAGCTACACAAAGCCACAGTTATGAAATGTGATTGGCACCAAATGAGGCTTGGGCACTGCTGTGTTGTGAAGGAGAACACCTTCAGTCAACATCCTTTTGTGCTGTTTGGACGAGGCTGCCATGCCAATGTAACAAAGACTTTTGAAATGGCATGTATTACTTCCTTGCCTGATGTTCAGCATTTAAAAAAGGATAGGAGTATGGACAATCCCCATCGGTTGGCTTACATGGGAGGAATTTTTTTCCTTCGGAAATGTCCCCACTGAGTGCGGTGAGAAATGCGGTGCCATTGTTGTCACGTTGCTGGTACCCAGAGTGCCCTGAGAAGTGGTGGCTCTTCCACCGAGCTCAGTGGCTGTGTTTGTCTTTCTGAACTGTTCCGTGTTGCCTCTTGTGTACCCGTTTGTATGCCCAGGTGAGTGAGGTGTGTGTGTGTGTGTGTGTGTGTGTGTGTGTGTGTGTGTGTGTGTGTGTGTGTGTGTGTGTGTGTGTGTGTGTGTGTGTGTGTGTGTGTGTGTGTGTGTGGCAGCTTCACTAAGAGCCTTAGATCCAGAGAGAGAGAGAGAGAGAGAGAGAGAGAGAGAGAGAGAGAGAGAGAGAGAGAGAGAGAGAGAGAGAGAGAGAGAGAGAGAGAGAGAGAGGGAGAGAGTGAGAGAGTGAGAGAGTGAGAGAGTGAGAGAGAGAGAATGAGAGAGAGAGAATGAGAGAGAGAGAATGAGAGAGAGAGAACGAGAGAGAGAGAGAACGAGAGAGAGAGAGAACGAGAGAGAGAGAGAACGAGAGAGAGAGAGAACGAGAGAGAGAGAACGAGAGCGAGAGAACGAGAGAGAGAGAACGAGAGCGAGAGAACGAGAGCGAGAGAACGAGAGCGAGAGAACGAGAGAGAGAACGAGAGAGAGAACGAGAGAGAGAACGAGAGAGAGAACGAGAGAGAGAACGAGAGAGAGAACGAGAGAGAGAACGAGAGAGAGAACGAGAGAGAGAACGAGAGAGAGAACGAGAGAGAGAACGAGAGAGAGAACGAGAGAGAGAACGAGAGAGAGAACGAGAGAGAGAACGAGAGAGAGAACGAGAGAGAGAACGAGAGAGAGAACGAGAGAGAGAACGAGAGAGAGAACGAGAGAGAGAACGAGAGAGAACGAGAGAGAACGAGAGAGAACGAGAGAGAGAACGAGAGAGAGAACGAGAGAGAACGAGAGAGAACGAGAGAGAGAGAGAACGAGAGAGAGAACGAGAGAGAGAGAGAGAGAGAGAGCGAGAGCGAGAGCGAGAGCGAGAGCGAGAGCGAGAGCGAGAGCGATTCTCACTCAAATTATAATCTGCAACATGGTTTTCAAACAGTGCTCCAAAATGGAATCTGTCCATCATTGCATTATAGTCCATGCTTTTGTGAAGTTTGTTTGAAATCCCTTTAGTTGTTTGCAAGTTATAATGGTAACAAAAAAAAACCCAATAACGGGTGGACGGACTGACAGACAGACAGACAGACAGACAGACAGACAAACAACCCAAAAACATAAAAATTCAAAATACCGCTCGTGGATGCCAAAAAATATGTGACACATGGGACAGGTACAGTATTTGCACAAGTAATAGATGGGTCCATACACTGTCCGAGCTGGCCTCTTACCTCTCAACGTGATACCGAACAAGAAAATGAAATTGCTCGTTGAGCAAGGAATTGCCGGAATAACATTGTCATATCTCCATGATCTCTGAAAAAACAAGAACCTGGAAATCAATTTGGTTCTTATAAGTCAATAGTGCAACTTTTTAATGAGTTATAGTACTTAGTTTGGTCATGATCATAACTTGGAAGTCAATCGGACTTGAAATGGCGTTTTTAATTGCAATTTGAAATTTTTGACCCGACCCCCCTGACATTCGACCCCCGACCGCTAACAAGGGTGTTGGTGTAACACCCCAATGAGACATGGTTGGATGCAGTATTGGAAGATGCACATTTTGGATTTAGTTTGAAGTCGATACGACCATTTTAGCGGACGTTATTGCGAAAATAAGAATTTCGGTTTTTCGGTGACCTTGACCTTGACCTTTTACCTAGATTCACCAAAAACGACAAGTGTCTGAGTTGGACCAATGGTGTGGCTGCTACAGGGTTAACAAACACACAAACAAACAGACAGACAGACAGAGACACACAGAATGACACACACAACCGACCAACATAATTGCCGAAATCCGAAGGATTCCGACAATTAATAATGATCAACTCGTGTAGTTCAACATGAGTGCAGTGGAATAAATTACACGTTGACATTATCCTTGTGATGTTTTCTCAATCGATGGAACCTGACTGTTAGGTTTTCACTCTCGAGAAGCCATACTAATTTCACTTAGTCGATTCAAAGTGGAGCAAATGTGGTGTGAGCCGACAGTCGGGCATTAACATTGCATGGCGGTATACTGCTGTCGTGCAGAGTTTCTTACATCCACTAATGGCCATAAATTGGACCGACCCAGCTATAAACTGTCATCCCTGTGTTTCACAAGCAGGGTGATTAATCAATGTGTGTGCCGTACCTCGGATGGATGTTTAACTGGCCGGCCTGTCTGCTGGAATTAGTTGGTGGATGTTAAAGATCCCACAGTGTCCTTCGTGAGGACGAGGTGAGCCATTGCTGGCATCATGAACAGATTACAAGTTCTTGCTTTGACTTACAGGGGGTCACTGCATTAGCAGCAGAGCTGTACTCCTAGCAATGATGCAACCAGCAGCTCGAGGGTACATACAAATGAATGAATTGCAGTACTGATGAGCTTTACAGTGCAGCGGAAATTAAACAAAAAGCAAAGACCTTTTTCAAGCGAGTCTGCTCGCCACTAACATGTTCAATGATAAGGAAATTCCATCGTTCCAAATCCCACTTTCAATTAACTCTTCCATGAGTTCTCAACAATGAGTTCTCTCAACATGACTTTGTATACAAAAAAAAGAACTCGCTTTCAAGTTATTTTCATAAGATTTCCAACCTGTCTTTAGACTTTGTCTTGTCTCTACCATAACTGTGTTCCAAGTTGGTGGATTTTGAACAAGTGCTGATCCTTCATAATTTTACACTTTTTGAAATCAATCCAAGTTTCAGAACATCGATTCAGAGGTGGAGGGGAGCATTCTCTCATGTGTATAAGCTTCAGACACAACATGAAGCCTTACAATTTTCCCCAATGGTAATCTAGCTCCATTCTGATCCTTCTAGTCACGTTTCTCTATGCACATAGTGGCCTCAATATAAGTTGACAGAATTTACCTGGACAAGTTCAAATCGGCTGAGGAAGACAATGAAGCTTATAAACTGAGATGTTGCAGTGCTTTTGTTCCATTTTTAGACCAAATATGTCCTGTAGTGCCTCCCTTCCTCTTCCTCCCAGGTCAGTCCCTCCGGAACCCGCATGGAGACAGAGCCAGGACGTTCTTGTCTCACCGTCGCTCAGGCCCCTTCATTTCCCTACTCCTTTTCCTGCAAGGTTAAAGTTTCCATTTGTCTTGGTGGAAGAAAGAAAAAAAAATGTTGGACTTCTCCAAATGTTCTTTTTGCAAAATGTCTGTCAACATCACGAGTTGTAACCATGTGAAAACTAAAGGTTAATTTGTGGGGCTTTCCATGCTCTCATTTGTGGTCAAGGAATTTTCTATGGTAGTAAAATCCACCACTATTCTCTTGAATGCAAAAAAAGTATTCAATGGGTTCACTAATCTCACCTGATTGTGATAAAAAAAATAAAAAAAAGAAATACATTTCCCATGGTGTCCTTCACACAAAGACCTTTATGAATACAATCCACAGCTGACTGGCAGTCTTGATAGAACCCCGTTGGATAATAATTCACCTTCATACATCCAACTTGGTAAAAACTTTGGAATGCAAAAGTCAATCTCAGGGAGTTGTTGGAATAAGTGAATGTTGAGGAAGAAGATGCACAATCTGTCTATTACATATGCACAGGGAGAGAAATTGAGAGAATAAAAAAAATGACAAAAGGAAGAAAGGAGGATTATAGGACAGGTTAGGGAAGACAGCAAAGTGGAAAGAAGACCATGAGTGTGTTTGCTTTGGTGAATTTGGAGAGATGCGAGCTTTTCTTTTTTGGGGGAGCTGAGTTGTGTAAGGATAGGGTACATGAATGGAGCACACAAGGAGTGTGTATGATTGTGCACGTGTGCGTTTCCAGCATAATTGCGCACGTAATCAAAATGTAGCTCCGATGTAACTACTTGGGCAGGCAGGTTAACGTAAAAGTATGCACACTTCCCTCCGAGCTGTCTAGCCTGGGTATGAATCTTGGCCCAGCTATAAACCGTCACCCCAGTGTTTCACAGACAGGATGTGTGTGCCGTCCATTAGATAGACGTTAAACAGATTGCCCCATTTGCTAGCAATTGTCTGCGGACGTTAAAGATCCCACGGTGTTTTTCACGAAGAATAGGGAGTTATCACCGGCACCCTGAACAAATTACAAATCCTGCCCTGAGAATGCTGGAAAGGCAACAACAAACGAATTGGAATAACCTAAGCCCAGGAACTCCTGCTGCAAAGATGTTCTGGAAAGAGAATGGCATGTACATTGATGATGATGCAATGAGTTACCAATCTGCAGTACATACATATTTTCAAGTGTTTGTACGTCATTCTTTCACGGTCGAATGGTAGCACTTTGAGTCCCCAATTTGTGCGGAGGTACTTCAGAATCTGGGCACGGCCCAGACCGCACAGTGACCTTTACGTCCGTTTTGAAGCCACAAAAGACTGCAATAACATGCATATTGAGATATGGGGTCAGGCAGTGCTGCTGCCACCCACAGGTCAAGCCACCATGGGGCCAAAAACTCCATCACTTTTCAATGCCCAACATGTCCTGAAACCACTGCCAGGAAAAACTCACCCAGCCAGGTAGCGCTAAGTATTCACCCCCTCTACCCCCCCCCCACACCCCCTTGATAGTCATATATAAAACAAACTAAATATTGAGCTCAGGTTAAACAATGCAAAACAATTTTTGGAATAATGAGCTGTTAATGGCTGTGGGATGTAGACGAGCAGATATATTTTTGATAAGAAACGAACAGTAACTGTCAGCATATCTTGGCAAAATGTGATACAAACATTGGCGAGGACACAATACTGCCCACTGGTGGTAAAAATTTGTTTAATTGTGAAAAGTTTGAATGTTTCATTTTATCGATATATTACTAAAACTCTCATCTTGTATGTATGCATGTTCCTGAAATACAGCCAAAACGGTACACGATAGCGCAAAAATTTTAGGGCCACCTTACTTACCATTCTCTTGAGGTGTGCAGTATCAAGTTTCGTTCAAATTTGGCAACGAAAAAATTATTTAAAAATCAATTCCCGATTCAGTCAAGTACTCTTCAGGAGAATTTGATCAATGCAAACAACCTCAGCGGTATAGTTCGGTGTAGCTATCTTTTTTTTTTCTTGAAATGTTTTTTTTTTTTTTTTTTTCATCAACCGCTGTCACAACGGGAACCCTTTGGGTTCACGGTCGTCTAGTAGACATTAAGGAGCCCTCAGTTCTTTTTTTTAAACGTACCTCCGTAGGTACAGGATTTTGGCAGTATGAGAGGTTTGAAAGAAAAGGGATGAGAAGGGGATAATAGGAGGCCAGAAGAGTGGAGGGGAAGTGAGGAGTGGAGGGGAAGTGAGGAGCGAAGGGAAATGATTTGGTTTCTCCAGGCACTCATGAAAGAGAGAAAAAAGGAAAAGGCACTCACTTCAAATTACAAGCCAACCCACTCCTCTTACTTGCAGTTAACTGTATTTCACTGTTATATATATATATATATATATATATATATATATATATATATATATATATATATATATATATATATATATATATATATATATATATATATATATATATATATATATATTGTTCATTCCCTTGCTTATTGTGTCCAATGTGGTCCCACTGCCACCATTGTCAGTTCATTGCCTATTTATTATTACTAAATTATAGTAATAATAATAATAAAAATAGCTAGAGCGACGTCGATGACGTGCCATCGCAAATTTCCATGCTTCCCACCTCAAGCAAAGTTGAAAGATGGCAAAAAGTTCCACCAGGAATGACCCAATATCAAATTTTGAGTTTAAAGACCTTGTTATGACCCATGTGACCCGAGGTCCACCCCCTCTGGGGAATGATCCAGAGGTAAATCTGATAAATCATATCTTCTTTCATGCATCCCCAAATGTTGATTGCATACACAAAGTTTCATTATAAAATGTGTAAAAATGTGCCCGTAATTGCATTTTTCATTATTTGACGTTTTGACCTCCATCCCATCCCCAATGAGGCAGGGCTAAAATGATACCTCTCTTGCACCATATTTCGATGTAGTGATCATAACGACCAAGTTTGGTGAATTTCTGCTCAACCGTTTCAGAGGGATAGCTTGACGGATGGACAAATGGATAGACAGATAGATAGACAGACAAACATAGCCGATTCCAATATCAATATACAGCTCATTCAATAGAAAAAAGGGAAATGCAGAGAAGTTTGAAATTTTTTGAATGGTTGATGCATTCTTTGATCTTGAAAGCAGAACACTTATTTTACAAGCAATGGAACATTGTTGCACGTAGCTTCAGGTTGGCCGTAATCAATTGTCATATAGCCACGTTCATAAGGAGATATCATGTACAAAAAGATAATGCAATACTGCCCACTGGTGGTAAAAATTGCATTTTTTTTATTGTGAAAAGTTTGAATGTTTCATTTCATAGACATTAAGGAGCCCTCATTTTACTTATTTTTTATGTACTTCTGTAGGTGCAGGATTTTGGTGGTGTGAGAGGTTGGAATGAGAAAAAGGATGAGAAGGGGATAATAGGAGGACAGAAGAATGTTTGGGGAAGTGAGGAGCGAAGGGAAATGAGGCTCGGCCATCTATATAACATGAAGCAAGTGTATCTATGTCCACCTTTTACAGCGTTTATCCATGTTGTTTGTGTTCCTGTTAGAGCACAATGAAATAAGTTGCATACGTTTTGTGTTGGTAGTACCCAGGGTCAGGTCATGGGCACAATATATATATATATATATATATATATATATATATATATATATATATATATATATATATATATATATATATATATATATATATATATATATATATATATCCCTCATCCCTCCCTGTTGGGGGGGGGGGGGACACGACTTGCAATCCTCGCTTATACACGTGCCACAGTGGAAGTGGTTTTGGCCTAAGTCACATTTGCTCTACGGGGAGGACACGGTGGCCGTACGCCTTCTGAATTGACAGAAACGTGCGGCGGCCTCAGGGTGGCCCTACGCCGTCTGGCTATATTTTACAGGCCGTAAGGTCGCCGTGGAATTATAACGCGGAGTTATAACTTTTTTCATTTCTACGTTCGCCGTAGCCATTCGACAAGCCAAAAAAAAAAGAAATGGTAAAAAATATATATATTAACCCATTCGTTACCGTCCGTCTGGCCGCACGTTTGCCTTAGGCCCCCCTGCAGTCACCTTGCAGGCACCTTGAGTCTGCCTTGAAAATTCTATGGCCGCCGCAGGGCCCCCTTATGTCACCGTGCGACATCAAATCAAAGACCGTACAGCAACCCCAGGTTTTCGGTCTCCACAATTTCTCAGACCTAAGGTCTAAGTCACATTTGCTCTACGGCGAGGATACGATGGCCGTACGCCCTCTGAATTGACAGAAACGTGCGGCGGCCGCAGAGTTTCTGAGGTGGCCTCAGGGTGGCTCTACGCCATATGGCTATATTTTACAGGCCGTAAGGTCGTCGTGGAATTATAACGCGGAGTTATAACTTTTTCATTTCTACGTTCGCCGTAGCAATTCGACAAGCCGAAAAAAAAAAACTGGTAAAATAAAAATAAAAAATTAACCCATTCGTTACCGTCCGTGTGGCCGCACGTTCGCCTTAGGGACCCCCTGCGGTCCCCCTGCAGTCGCCTTGCGGGCACCTTGCGTCTGCCTTGAAAATTCTATGGCCGCCGCAGGAACGCCCTAAGGTCACCGTGCGACATCAAATCAAAGACCGTATGGCAACCCCACGTTTTCGGTCTTCACAATTTATAAATACCCCATGCGGCTCCTCGAAAAATAAAAACATGTGACTGCTACATTGTGTGACCGTGGAAATACTGCGGCCGCCGTATGATTGCTAATGGCCATAGATTTTGGAGACCCCATGGCCGCCGTGGCAAATTTGACTTAGGCCTAAATACGCCGTGCGGCTCCCCGAAAAATAAAAACATATGTGACTGCTACATTGTGTGACCATGGAAATACTGCGGCCGCCGTATAATTGCTAGTGGCCGTAGATTTTGGAGACCCCACGGCCGCCGTGGCAAATGTGACCTCGGCCTTACTGACCACTGCTGTAGACAGGGGGATTATGAGCCACGGCACAAAATATATTTGTAAACCTCCCCCACTATCCCCACCCTGTCCCCCTCACGCCTCAGCATCTACCCCATCCCCCGGCTGCTCCCTAAGGGAGCAGGTGTTTCTAGTTTGAATAATTATTACTAGCCAACCCCGTGCGAAGTGAGGGTCATTAGGACGTCAAAAAATCCAGTATTCACAACGTGATTTATCGAATTTCTTTATATACAATGTTTCTTATTACATTTTTGTGTCAAATGCACCTTCTGAGGTAATCAGCATGTGCAGAAGAGGGTTTTACATTGCAGACACTTTTCTAGGAGCGGTATTACGCCTCTCAGCGGTCACGGTCTGTCGATGGCAGACGTAATGACGTCGGCGAATGACCGATGATGTCATGACATCATTACGCCTCTCAGCGATGACGTCACGTCGCCATACAAACGAATGTAAAAATTAGAAAATCGCCAAAAAATCCCAAACCTCTCCGTCTGGCATGATCTCACATAGCCCATGCTGTACATTAGACCACAGAGCACCCACATGCCGAAAGTGGCGACAATCCGTCCGGCAGTTTCGGAGGAGTTACATCCACAAAATATGGCTTAGCATATTAATATAATAATACAATACAATTGTAATAAAAGGTATTGCTCTTCTCCACCCTTGATGTGATTAGGATTATTTATCTATTACAACAAAAGGCACAGGTCAACCAACAATCAAAGCAAAGCTCTAGTCTACCAATTTGAAACAAGTAATGAAGAGCAAACTTGGTCGCAGTCGGCTAAATCTAGCTTACCTTCAATTGTTCGTTGACTATGCCTCTTCCACAAAGTATTATTTAATATTATATATACATTAAATTATTTATTCCACTGCTAAACTATATTAGTAATATTTTATTATTGTATTGCAAAGTAATATAGAATAAACAAGCAAAAAGCAAAGATGAAGTAATCAGGAGGAACCTGGATAGGATTCACATTGCAGCTGCTACTCCTCCACTCAAAGCCATCTCGGCACAGCCAAGCGAGCCTTATTAAAAAAACAAAAATAAATAACCCAGATCAAAATAATTAAATTCTTCTGGCTACCAGACCATGCATTCAATCAGATTGAAATTTAAAACACGTATTCCCATCACTACTCGATCATAATTCTGAAGTTTCACGTCGATTGATTAAGCGGTTCCAGAGAAAACATTATTTAATATTTTTTCTTAAATCCAGTATGGCTGTCAAACCATGTGACCTCAATTATTCCTTAACAAACTTGTACACACATGGCTTGGGGAACATTTGTATGAAGTTTCCCCTCGATCTGTTCAGCCGTTCTGGAGAAGATTTCTACAAGTTTAAGGTAAATCCAATAAGGCTGCCAAATTATGTGATTAATGACATCATATGTGAATGTTTTGTTCCTCATGGATAGGCGATCATATGTGTGAAGTTTTGCCTCAATCTGTTTGGCCACTTCAAACATTTTTGAAGGTTTTTTTATTGGTTGTTTTTTTAGCAATATGGCTGCCAAATCACGTGACATATGATGTCATCAATTGTTTTTCTGTGGACCATTTTATCCATACATGGCCCTCAAAAATGTTCACACTGAAGATATGTAATGTTCTACATATGCAATTATGATGTCATGAAGAAGGCATCTATGACATCATATAAAATCACACTTCTTCCCCATGAGAAGTACTTGCCATGTGCCAAGTTTCAATTTTTCCCTTGGTGTGGTTTCAGAGATAGAGATTCAAAGTTTTTTTCCATTTGTCCAACATGGCTGCCACACCACGTGACCCATGCCATCATAATTACCAATAAAACGTAAAACGTTCTACATGAGTCGTCGCTCCTGTGGTGAAAATTTTGCTTCAATCGGACAAGCGGTTGTGGAGAAAAATACTAAAGTTCTGTGCGGACAAACAAACAAGCGAACAAACAAGACCCAAATGTAATACCCTCTCCTTCAGCGAAGGTAATAAAATGCTCACAGCATGCCCTTAAACCTGCAAACAAAGAGGATGCGAAGCAAGGGTTCCCAAGGGTTTAATTTTTCCACCAAGATGTAAAAACACAAGCATAGAAATGTGCCATGGATGATGAATCAAAGATGGAAATGAGATGCCATGGCAATGGAACAATCAGAGCAGGAAGGTGAGCCACGCCACCATTAAACAAAGGCCTCCAAAGGGGGCAAAACGGCCCAGCGAGCGGGAACCAGTGAGAGCGACAAGGTAGCAACTACCAGAGAACAGAGTCATTCCCAAGGTCATGAGATAGCCGGTCTACAATTGAGCAGGGCAGGAGATGAGAAGAGGGGAGGGGAAGTGACAACAGATTAGATTTAAGAAACAAGGTGCACAACAGCAAAGAAAGCACAAAAGTGCAATGCTGCCCACATGTTATCAAGGTATGCTGTGTGTAGTACAGTATAAAGCTATACAACTGAAAATAGTTCATGAGATTATTACAATGGGACTGGCAGTATGCTACCATATTGAGAATACATACATGAAGCGATACTGGTGTTGTCAGTCATTCCTGTATGTGATCCACAACACTTTCAACCCTTCTTTAACTCCAGCTACCCATCCATCGCCGGTCTTTCATCCTTTATCCTCCAAACAATAACTCCTCAGTCCTCACGATCCTACCCTTTTTGCTTTTCAAACCCCGTAATTCCCAAGGGGAACTTCCCTCATATATATATATATATATTATATATATATATATATATATATATATATATATATATATATATATATATATATATATATATATATATATATATATTATATATATATATATATCTCTCGTGCAGCCTTATGGCTGCTGGTTGCATCATTGGTTAGGGATGCAGCTATGCGGCTGATGCAGCGTCCCTATTACCAGTACACTGGCACTCATTTTGCCGACCTCGGAAGGATGACAGGCTGAGTCAACCCCACCTGGTATTAATTCAGCAGCCAACGGGGATTGAACTCAGGACCCTAGGAACCCAAGTCAGCCACCCTAACTGTGAGGCCAACACCAGGCTTTCCCTCACCTGAATCCACCTGTTCGTTCCTCCATTTCAAACCCCTCCCCTTATCCTTTCATCTCACAACCTTCCTTCACACCATCACCTTCTAAAACACTCTCCTAATCCCTATTCATTCCACATTTGAAAACATCCTCCCCCCCCCCCAACACTAGTCACTACTTACCCTATTAGCTCACTTGCTTCACAGTACAATGACAAAATTACCCCAATTAACTCATTACATATGGGCTATAATTAATATACAAAGGATCCCTCAGCGTGTGCAAATCATCATGGAATTAAATAGATTTCTTTCTTTTCTTAAATTATTTCCTGTAAAACTCCCCCAATAAAACCAGATCAATGGTGCAACCATTGTTGCCATTGATTGTCATTGTGCAAGATAAACAACATCTGCCCACTGCTCGTCGGGTGGAATTTTAAATATACCCATTATGTTGGTACACCGAAAAAAATAATTTCAAAAAAAAACATCGGTATGAAAAAAATAAAAATAGGAATACCGAGCTGTGATACCAAAAATGAACAAATAGAAGAAAGGTGTTTACACTCATTAAATACCGTACATGGACTGCTTGATTTAAAAAGCTTTTATGGACTTGGCTACACCTGGAAGAGTGGAATGTATGACGTCAAGGCATACCAAGAAGTAAGTAGAGTAGGTTTTAACTTTTAACCCTCAGCACCCAAGCAATCGCGTTTTTCTTTGCCCTCGTGGCTGTTTTTAAAGCAATTGCAAATTGGTTATTTATATGAATCAGGTGTGCTTTAGGACGCCTGTGCCGATTTCTGAAACGGTGATCCGTGATAGTCATACACAATAGCGATAGTGGTATGAAGGGATTCTGATGTAGTCATACCGGTACGATAGCGATACCAATATAGCCATATTGGTATGAAGCGATACCGGTATGGCAATCCACAATAGTCATACCGACATGGCGATCCGCGGTAGCGATACTGGCCTGTGCCGATTACAAACACTGATCTCGCTTGAAAACAAAAAATCATTTTTAATGCAAGTGGAAGTTGGAAGTAAAATAGCCATTTACATCAGGGGGGAGAAAAAATCCCTATGTGGGAATACCTTGAAAAATTACCATGCGTCAGTGATGTGTACATCATATATGAATATGTACTGACCATTGCATATTAAAAATATTTATTTATTTAATACCGATATACCGGTCTGAGCCCACCGGTATATCAATATTGCAAAAAAAAAATTCAAAAACTATAAAAAAAATAAATAAATAAATAAATAAATAAATAAAAATCGATCTTGAGCCTCATACCTGGACTGAGATTAGACAACTTGAAGGTGGGTGCATACAATTTAAGGCTTATCTGTCAGCCATGCACATGTATATCAGTAACTTAAAGACAATATATATTAACAACTATAAGATACAAGTCTGAAGACGCCGATGGTTCACGAGCGGTATTTGACGATGTAGATTGTTTCAGAAGTCAAGCATGAGACAATGTGATAATGTTTGACCAAGTTATAAAAATGATCAACATGATGTGGTACGGGTGACAGGTCATTAGCTGCAAAATATCGAAAACCTGGTTTCATTCAACAACTTTTAAAATTTGACCTTTGCATTACCTTTTAAGGTCACAAAACAATGTTGTGGACATTAAAATAAGGAAACAGGATACGTGCAATAGCTTATTCGAGTTAGTTTGTCAAAGAAGGTCGAAAACCCGGTTCGATTCCCACAACTTTGAAAATTTGACCTTTATGAACTTTAAAGGTCAAAGGTCAAGGATTATGACCTTTGGTGCAAAACTTCCTCTGGAACATTCCAGGAACAACATAACGTCATTTAGGCTATATGGCATTTCGCACTCCACGGATTATCCATACTTTGATGAAATCAGCGTAAAAACAAACTTGAAGGGGGCGCCACGGGCAAGGTGTTCGAGATAGAGCAAAATGGTTTCAAGACTTTAGGTGGGGAATGACCTCAAGATTATGCATAAAAAATATTGTCATCCTAGCTCTCAAAGTTTGGGCGGTCGTTTGATTATTATGTCAAAATTTGAAATTTTCTAAGTTCGTGACCGTGTGACGAAAATGAAAAATCGAGCTCTGTGGGGCTATGCAGGTGCCATTGGGCTAACCAAGTACCGAAACTCCTGTCAGATTCGACAAACCCCTCAGAGAAGATGGATTTTTATGTCAAAATTCGCAATTTTAAAAGTTCGTGACCTTGTGACCTTGAAATTGGGACGAAAATGAAAAAAAAAATAAAAAAATAAAAAAAAAAATCGAGCTCCATGTGGCTATGCAGGTGCCATTGGGCTAACCAAATACCAAAACCCCTGCCAGATTCGACAAACCCCCCCTAGGAGAAGATGCAAATTGAAATCAGCTAACCCTAAAAACACAAGTCGCAATTTTCTAAGTTTGTGACCTTGTGACCTGGACCTTGGGACGAAAATGAAAAAATATATATATAAAAAAAAAAATCGAGCTCCATGGGGCTATGCAGGTGCCATTGGGCTAACCAAATACCGAAACCCCAGCCAGATTCGACAGACCCCTCAGAGAAGATAATTTTTTACGTCAAAATTCGCAATTTTCTAAGTTCGTGACCTTGTGACAAAAATGAAAAATCAAGCTCCATGGGGCTCGTCAGGTGCTATTGGGCTAACCAAATACCGAAACCCCTGTCAGATTCGACAAACCCCCTAGGAGAAGATGCAAATTGAAATTGGCTACCCCCTAAAAAACGTTTTTTGGGCGTGGCTCCACCCATAATGGGCGCTCCACGCCCATTCTCAGGAAAACACAACGAGATCATGATATAAACCTCCCACCAAAATTTTATCAGGATCGGATCAAAACCCACGGAGCTATGCTCAGGACAGACAGACAGACAGACAGACAGACACACACCAATAACGAATATAGTGGTCACATATTTTTCGTGAAAATTTTTTCCGTGAACCAAAAATATTAATGAGAAATTACATGCTGTAAAGTATAAATCCTGGAATGTTAACTAAATAAAATCAAACTTTCGCACTTTGAAAAACATTTAATAATGGAGAATCGTAGCTGGAATAGTTAGAAAAAGAGAGGAAGAGAAGAGGTACAGTATACGACATATTTTTTGCCATTTGGAGTTGGTGTTTGTTTCTATTCTAATACTCTCTGTCTGTCTGTCTCTCTCCCTCCCCCCCCATTCTTCACCCACAATAGTCTCTACCCCCATTAGCTCTAGCTAACCCACCCCTCTGACTTTCAGTTTACTGTATCTCCTCTTCTCTTCTCTTCTCTTTTCCTATTCGTTCATTCTCTTGTTTATTGTGTCCAATGTGGCCCCCACTGTCCCCATTGTCAGTTCATTGCCTTTTTCCCTCAATCACCCTGCTCTTCAATGATTCTCAATCTTGTATACAGTAAACCATCAAATATCACGTGTTTCTACCAATCGCGAGCAACTTATTGTATTCCGATTTCGTTCTCGCGGTATTTAATTTTGGCCAATCGCGGTTTTTGAGCCGAGATGAGTCATTGCTTACATCCGCATGTATGATCACCTCACATTACGCGTGTGACAAGGACTAATTTGATTTTGGTAAAGATCTGAATCCGGATCTGATTAAAAAAAAAAAAAAATTCAAAGTGATTTTTCACCATTGAGAGATAGGGCCAAAAACGATATTTCGAAAAATGATTGGGTCCAATATGATCGACTGAATCAGGCAGAGGTATGCTCTACACCGAATTCCCTTCTGGTTTACACTGTATTTTTTTGTATTTTCATGTTTATTTCAATGTTAACATGCTATATATATATATATATATATATATATATATATATATATATATATATATATATATATATATATATATATATATATATATATATATATATATATATAGTTACGGTTGAGGAAATTCGCAAACCACCATTCAGGTCCCGTAGGTGAGATATCTCTGTAAGTACATGTGTAGTTAGCCCCAAACCCGTTGTTTAGAGGGAATAAATGTGATTCATTCGGGCTGCGACCCTTTAAGAAAGCCGTTTTTCTGTTCTATCTTTATTTTGAACCAACCACGTCTCAACCGCCATCACACAACAACCACCAACCGCAACGCCGCTTCACAACAACAACAACGCCAACAGCCACGTCCTTTACCTTCACAGCACACCATCCCGCAACCATCGCATCACCGCCATTCCAAGCGTCACCCTGGCCAGGGACCGCCACTTTAGACCCTCCACCACCTTCGCCTCTCCTTCTGCGGCCATTCCCGCACCGCTTGTGGGCACCGAGCGTCAGGCTGTCCTGGCCTCGTGCGGGACGCGCGCCGAGCCGCGGGTACAAAGTGCGGCCTTTCCAAGGAGAAGTCGGATCAGGAATGATACACGCCCACTTCCAATCCGTCCAATCAGCAAGCGCGAGGCGATTTGGCCCCGCCTCCAGGCGCGTCGGAGTAGAATCGATATATATGCAAATTCGAGGATCAGGGGAGATTCACGCCCCTTTTTCTCCGTCCAATGGGCGAGCGTGGCTCCACCCCCGAGCTCGTTCTGATCCAGAAATTTGCATATGGGTTCTCCTGCCGTACTATAAAGCGCCGAGCACGGGGTGAATTTAGTCAGTTTTGGGCTCGGGCGAGTTGGAGAAGTGTGGCAGCGGCAGAGTGTGGCAGCAGCAGTCAAGACGGGTCTGGAGGAGAGTCAGTCTGTCGGGGTTCGGAGCCTGTCGGGGAGCTGCAGAGAGGGGAAGGCGGGAGCGCGGTCGAGGTCGCAGTGGAGTCGCTCGTCGCGGGACCCAAGCAAGCCAGCTATCCTCTTTCCCCAGATAATCAACAATTCCCCCCTTCCCCCCACCCCCCCCCCCCCGCGCTGAGATAATGCGGAAAGGGTGCCCCGTTCCCACCCATTCCAAGCAGTGCCAACGAAACCCGCGGAGGAGCGCGGAGTCGGGGCACCGCCGCCACATTTGCGTCTCATCACAAGACGGGTAGGCTCCACCCGGTCTCGCGCCCACAGGGCCCGTCTGTCCCCTTGTATTTGAGGGTGGCCCTTTTCTTTTGCTTTTGAGTATATGTGTTGTCGGCGCCGTCTGTGAAGTAAAACTGTGTAAGTGTTGCCGTGTGCTCGCGTAGTCGTTAGTAGATCTGCATTGTTGTGTTTCTTTTGTTGCAATTGCTTTTGGTGCATAATTGTTGTAATTGTATATGTGTGCTTTCCGTGTGCCGCGGAATAAATGTGCCTTATGTTGAACTGTTTTTCCCGTTTTGCTTCGTCTTTTCTTTAATTGAATCTCCATCTTACTTCACGTAAAGGGTTGGTAGTGGGCTAAATACGCCCGATAATTAATCGCAACCGTCGAGGTTGACGATAACACCGCTCGGTTATCCCGATAGTACGGAACGGGTCGCTTAAAGTGGCCGGTGTCCGGAGTCGACCGGCGGTGAGGTGCGATCGCCCGGTCTACCCTCCGTGTGGGTACTTCGGTAGGTCGAATTTGGCGAACAACCCTATCCCACGCGGGGGGCCGATTGGCACGATCGTGGTGAGGCCAAAAGGCCCACCCGTGACTAGTTCCCGGCGTTAGTCCGAGAGGGTCGTGACAGAATTGTCCGTCCGGTGGGCGACGTGCCGCGATTCGAGTTACGTGGCCGCTCGCACGCCGGCGGGAATTCGCAACAATATATATATATATATATATATATATATATATATATATATATATATATATATATATATATATATATATATATATATATATATATATATATATATATATATATATATTGCTCTGGGCCATGCTATGAGAGGGTGTAGGGCAGCCCGGAATCATGGCGAAACCCAATCCTTATCCCTTTGTCGTAAGAGGCGACCAGGGTTGCGTCAGGAAGGGCATCCGCGTAAAAAGCTACGTCAAATCAGTATGCAGATCATAACGGATGATCCGCTGTAGCGACCCCTAACGGGAGCAGCCGAAAGACGAACAACAACACATATATATATATATATATATATATATATATATATATGTATATATATATATATATATGTATATATATATATATATATATATATATGTATATATATATATATATATATATATATATATATATATATATATATATATCTGTGTTTATTTCAATTGTAATGTGTTTATTTCTGGCTGCCATCGATCTTAATCTATATTTTCTCGAAATCCAGGAACTGAACCCCTCTCTTCCCATTGGCCATTGGTTTCCATGACCGCAGTATTAACTATCGTGGCATTTTCCAAGAACCTAACCCCCTCAATATGGGAAGGTTTGCTGTATACTTAAAAAAACAAATTCCTATTCCAACATGAGTTTGTGTGCAAGCAATTTCTTATTCCTCAAAACATACTAATCTACAGTACAGCATGATTAAATAACATCAAAAGCCCAAAAGATCCCTAAAATATGAACTTGCAGTTACATTACCATCATAATCTGGTGGTTTTGATGACAAATTTGTTCCATATACCTGTGACTGCAACAGTCTGTTCTCATACTGCAGGTGCTGAAGGAGAAGTTTTGACACTATTTTAAAACACATTAATGAGGTTCAATGTGCTTTGCCCTCCATGTACAAACCAAATTTTATGAATGATAAACTCACCAGATGTGGTTGAGAGGAAAATTGAGTTCCAAGTAGTGCTAATGTGTGCAGAAAGTGGTATCGGTTTGCAGTCTCAAACACCTGCACAGTGTGGATGAGATGAGTGTCACGTGATTAAGTCACACTGGCAGTAAAAGGTTTCCCTATCCTTTTTCAACAACTTCAATATTGTATACATTGTTTTTGCTTTTAAACAAGCTTTCACCAACTTTATGAAAGGGCGGAAGACGAGTTGAATATCAGTCCATCTGCGACAAAGCCAACCAACCTTAAGTTTCACATTCGCATATTGCACAACTCTCTTCTCAACCACTTTTTAGCCACTCAAACAATGAACCTCTTTTATCAACTATATTAACTTGAACTTTCATGTTTTAACGTCTGAAAGTACAAAACTAAAAAAATTCACTCACTTGCTTCAAATACTCATCCACTTCTTTATTTCGAAATCCTGTAAAAGCAGCAAACATCCCCCAAAGTTACGTAAAAAAAAAAAAAAATTCCCAGATCATATTCAAGCAAGAATAGAGTGAGGAGGCAGGGATATGAATATTTGTTGAAATGCTAATACACGCAAACAAAATACACACACAAACCACACACATATATATATACACACACACACACACACACACACACACACACACACACACACACACACACACACACACACACACACACACACACACACACACACTTCCTTGGCACACCTGGGGTCCTGACCACATACAAAGCTTTCATCCGTAGCTTGATGGAGTACTGCTCTCCCCTCTGGGGTGGTGCTCCTGCCTCACACCTTTCTTGGCTTTCTCCCACAATGAAGCTGAGTCTTTGGGTCTCTCACTCTCTCAATGCAGGCAGTTCAGTGGTCTTTCTGTCTTCTATCATCTCCTCTCTGGCCTCGCCCCCTCCCCCTTGCTATGACTGATCTGCCTCCCGCTCCCCCCCCCATATTTGCGCAAGGCACTCAGAGTCCACCAGCAACGCCCTTCTGGTAAAACTACCAAGATCATGAATCACTGCTCACCTTCACTGTTTGATTCCTCTTTTTCCCCACCTCTGGAAGAAACTCCCACACTCTCTTCAATCCCAATCTTCCCTCCAGGTCTTCAAAACAGCTGTTCTCCACCATCTCTTATCTTTCCCCATCTAAAACCATGATTTTTTCTACCCCCGTTAATCCACCCCAAACCCACCTCCTTCATATTCCCTGCTTTCCTTCCTGAAAGTCCCTGTGGTGTCCATCTTGTTTACCCCGTGTACCCCCGCCCCATCCCTCTCCCTTCCACAGATCTCCTAATGTCTCTGTTCCCCACTGTTTGGTGCTTCCCTCTCCCACCCCTCTTGTTATATGTTCTGTGCGTTTGCTCTTATACGAGCCTCAACAACGTATACAAAAAAAAAATAAAAACACACACACAAACAAAACACACAATAGCACCCACATACATGTGAGCACACATGATCAGTGATCAGTGACAGAGAGATCAGCCCTGCCATTCAGTTATGGTCAGACATGAGCCACCGTTCTACTTATGGTATCGCTTGGCCATTTTCATTGATAGCAGTGGAGCATTGGAAAGCAGTCATAATGTGAGCTGATTAATTTGCCGGGAAGGAAAGCGGGATTTGGACACTAGACCCTGCCTAAACTCAGCGTCTCGGATGGCATCTATGGTTGCTTAGCAATCCGTCGTGCCACGGAGTTATCTGCGGTTCATCAGCTTCAGGGTCGTCGGCCGGGAAGTGGATCTGAGAACTTCCCTCACGACCCCCACCTTAATGAACCCGTAAAAATAGCACATGCATTCAGTACTGCAATTTACAATGGCCCAGACAGCTGGCTGGATAGCCGAGGCACATGGAGGTGTGCGAACTTGCCTTTGAGCTGTGTCACCTGGGTTTGAATCTCAAACCTGTTATGAAGTGTCACCCTGATGTTTCGCATGTAGGGTGATGCAGCAATGTGTGTGCCATCCATCGGAAATACGTTAAAACAGAGGATCAATCTCCCAGCACTGGTCGTTGGTGGACTTTAAAGATCTCACGGTGTCTTTCGCAAGGTGAGGGCGAGTTATCGTCAGCACCCTGAGCAAATTACAAATTATTGGTCAAACTCTCACACCAAACGACACTTGGTAAGAGTGGTAAGTCTGCCAAAAACCCCGACACAAACTAAGTAAGGCTTTAGTCCTGCATTGGACTGGATGATGATGATGATGATGATGATGATGATGATGATGATGATGATGATGATGATGATGATGATGATGATGATGATGATGATGATGATGATGATGATGATGATGATGATCCCAGGTGCTACGTAGGTAATTTTTACCTTGCAACAGCTTGATTTCTCTGGTGGTATCAATAACAAGTAGGCTGTGAGGCACCCACTGTACCGATAGTGTTCAAACCAGGGACAAGAGAGACCTCACAGCATCCTCACTGTGTCAATATACCATATTAAACTAGGATGCATCAAGCAGAATCTTTTAACCTCATTTAAACTCTCTCCGATTGCACACCTTTGTGACTTCTCATCCCACTCTTCGAGACTGAACTCCAGTTTCAAAACAGGTGCAATTTTTTTTTTTTTTTTGCTGGGAACGAGTGGTTCCTGCAGTCATGCTTGAAATGCATCAGAACAAAACTGAGGATAAAGTTTAACGCAAACGGTGAGGTCCCGTGTCCCCTTCATATCATTCAACGCACTATGTGGTCTCGCTGTGACGATTCAGCCAATATGTGTGGGAACTGCGGTAAATCAGTGGTATTAAAGATCACTGGTGAAGTTACGGAGCCAACTGTTCAATGAACACACTGGCTTCAAATATGACATGATGTACAAATGCACCAAATACGTTTCATTAAAGCTGCACCCTCATACTCCCGCAGGGAAGAATGAACTTAACATATTTGTCCTTCCTTATGTTTGCATAATTCAATCATCGTTTTCCAAAAAGCCATCTTGCTGCCCAAAGATTGAAATTGAAGTTTTGGCAATTTAGAAAACTTTACTAAATATACGTTGGTTAAATGATAGTTATTTCATTTAAATCAGGCAAAGAGCTTCCGTTTGCACAATTATAGAACGCAACGCAGTCTCGAGTCAAGGTTCATCAATTCTTTGCAAATATCTTTGGATTCAAAGGCAAAGCATTCAATAGAATTTACACAAACATATTGGGAAGTCATGCAGTTTGCACAAAACAAAAAAATACATCACATTTGAAAATTACATCTTCCAAATAATAAACATGCACAACAATACAAACAGAATTTAGTTCAGAAGATGAAAAAGAAAACAAACACATTTCACAACCAGGTTTTAAAAAAATAATAATAATAATATTAAATATTGAGGTTCGTGTAAGAAGGGGAGATGCAGAAAACAGGGTAAAGTGGAGAAGATTGTCATGGGGCCCGCAAGGCTAAACCCTGCTTTAGCGGGGAAAATGGCTTTTAAGTGTGTGTGTGTGTGTGTGTGTGTGTGTGTGTGTGTGTGTGTGTGTGTGTGTGTGTGTGTGTGTGTGTGTGTGTGTGTGTGTGTGTGTGTGTAAGAGTTAACACACATAAAGTATAACAAGGGGGGCATGAGACAAGAGGGGTGGGAGAGGGAAGCGCAAACCAGTGGGGAACAGAAACATTAGGAGATCTGTGGAGGAGATGGGGCAGGGTACACGGTGTAAACAAGATGGACATTACAGGGACTTTCAGGAAGAAAAGCAGGAAATTTGAAGGAGGTGGGTTTGGGGTGGATTAACGGGGATAGAAAAGATAGTGTTTTTGGATGGGGGATGAGATGGTGGTGAACATCTGTTTTGAAGAACTGGAGGGAAAAATGGGATTGAAGAGAGTGTGGGAGTTTGTTCCAAAGGTGGGAAAAAGGAGGAATGAAGGAATGAAGGTGAGCAGTGATGTGGTAAACCAGTGATATTAAAGGTTGCATCATTTGTTTGGAAAACACCTCAACTTCTGTTTGAATAATTAAAATACTTTTTTGTAACAACCTCCATAAATCCGAGAAATCTCTCCACCACATAACCACCCCATTCTTATGTACCACCACCTAACTACACTACCACCGACCAATCCAATCCCATCCTGACCACCACCGACCCCTCCTCCACCCCCTAATCCTGACGTTATGGTCAGACATTATGGTCAGTCAAACCTAACGACTCCCCCAAATCCTTCTCGCCACTCCCCCACCAATCCTATTCCTTACCACCACATACCCACTCCCCCTCCACCCCCAATCCTTATCGCCATCTACCCATCCCCTCCCATCGTTACCGTCACCTACCCCCCCCCCCCAATCGTTACAGCCACCTACCCACCCTATCGTTACCACTACCCCCCCCAATCCTTACAGCCACCTACCCACCCCCTCCTTAGCACCATCTACCCACCCCCTCCTTAGCACCATCTACCCACCCCCTCCCATTGTTACCACCACCTAACGCTTCCCCCCTCCCATCCTATTCCTTACTGACAACGACCCACCCTTCTCTATTCCTACTTACCCACTCATCCGTATCGACCCACCCATCTATCCATACCTACCCATAAGGACCTACCCATCAATCCCCATCCCGACCCACCTGATTATCCACATCTTCCCATCTGATTATAAATACCTACTCACCTGATTATCCATACCTACCCATCTGATTATCCATACCTCCCCATCCCCATCACATGCTTAAGCCATTGCTCCTGCCCCGAATCCCACCCCAACCCTTAACAGTTACACATCCTCAAACTGACCGTGCGCGCCGTACGCTCCAAGCCCCACAGCCAGCGACCCGGAGACGCCAGCAATCTGTAAGAACAACTTGGCTTCCTGCGCCATTTCTATCACGCGAGAGGTCGCACAGTGGAACCCAGGAGCGCGTCCAACGTCCAACAAATCCACCAGAGCTGTGAAATCAATCGATAACGATCTATTACAAAATTGTCTTGTCGAAACGTGTACATATGATGTTATTAAAATCTACACAGTGGATTGTTTTTGTTCTAATTCCGTCCATTAGTTTTCTATGTTCGGGGTTTCACACCTTTTGTATCCTGTTCACCTTTCGAATGAGTTTGAATCTTTTCTTTTGAAAAAGAAAAAAAAGGGAAAACGTTCACGCCGAGCTAGAAAATCCTCAGAAATACACCCCAAGTTTGACCACAGCTTACCAGAGTATCACCAGTGGGCCAGTTGGTCCATTTGACCTAATTATCCCCTGCCAACCAAGGGGATATAGAAATGGGTTCCGTCCATCCGTCCCATTTCGTTTCCGGAGCTTAACTACAAATCCCCTCAAGATATATTTCCGAAATTTTATACACATCTCAAGCAAGTGGTGAACTGGTGCCTTTTGATATTTTCTAATTGATCGGTCACATGGTTTGGCAGCCATGTTGGATTCAAGAAAATATTAAATAATGTTTTCTCTGGAATCACATAACCTAACGAAGCGAAAATTTGCAACTATCATCGTCCATCATGTCTGCATACATAGTAAAAATGATGACGTCACAAGTCACATGGTTTGGCGCAATATTGGATAGAAAAACACACCTCATCCGATTAACACGAAACTTCACACACGTATTCCACTGGAGGATTGGAGGCAGAATTTAAATTTATGATGTCATAGGTCACATGGTTCATCAGCCATCTTGGATTGAAAATTAATAAATTTTTAAAATCTTCTCCAGAACGGCTGGACAGATTGAGGCAAAATTTCAGACACACTTTCCCCAAGACATCCTTTCAGAGGTTTGTTCATTTCTAATTGATAGGTCACATGGTTTGGCGGCCATATTGAATTTACCTTAAAACCTTCAAACATCTTCTCGAGAACTGCTGGTCAGATCAAAGGGAAACTTCACATACATATTGCACACGCTTTGGGAATATAAGTTTGTTAATCCTCATTTACTATGGCGGGGGATATCGAAGACTTTGTCTTCAACAGATGCTAGTTATTATTGTTGTGGTGTTTATATTATTAGTATTAATTAATATATGGTTTGTTACAGTGTTATCATTATTTTTGTTATTTATTTTGTAATTAAAATGCCATGCTGTGGAAGGACATATTAAGCTGTTTTATACACCTTAACATGGCATGCGTTTAAAACTTGGAAATTCTTCTGGGTTATTTGTAGTTAATTCGCCAAATCAACCCAGCAGGTCATGATGATCATTTTGGTGGATCACATTCCACATCAGAAAGCTCTAGTACAACTCCACAAAAAACATGACACACACACACACACACACACACACACACACACACACACACACACACACACACACACACACACACGTGCACGCGCGCACGCACGCACACGCACATGCACACACACACGCAACAATACAGGAGCTATACAACAAAGCATCTAACAAATACCTTGGAGTAGAAGAGGGCCACCAATGTTCAAATACAGCTGTGGAATAGTAAACTGGCCACAAACAGAAATCAGAAAACTGGATATCCAAACAAGGAAACTCCTCACTATGCACAAAATGTTCCACAAACATTAATGCATCCTGAGAATTTACCTGCCGAGGAAAGGAGGAGGTGGTGGCCTGATGGAACTCAATCAAGTGCACAACACGACGGCTGTAGGATTAGTCAAGCACGTGAAAAGTTCAACAAACTACCGGATACAATTTGTACACAAGGATAAACACAATAAAATAAAATAAAACAGAAAAGGTGTCTCTCACTAACCTTGCAAAAAACTTCCAAAAGCAGGTGCAAATCGAAGATGGCACACACCAAACTGAAACAGCAACAGATATAGCCCCAACGATTGCAAAAAGACAAAAGAAAAATACAAGGCGAAATACCGACAGATATATCGTGGCAACTGGAAGAAAGACAAAAGAGCAGGAAAATACTGTATGTGTAAAAAAAGAGTTGGACAGATTGGAGATAGACAAAGAAGGATCACTGGAATGGCTAAGAAGAGGTCAGTTCAATTGGCACAGAGAACATATCATTTTATAAATGCCCAAGACCAAAGACACTACAAAAATGGCTTTTTGAAAATTGCAGGATTGAGTCACTCAGACAAGTGTAGGTTCTGCAAGGTGGAAACAGAAAGCACGAGTCACCTCCTATCAAGATGTTAAAAAAAAACAACTCATGTCAGAACAGCTGTACACACAAAGGCACAGCAAGGTATGTAGAGTAATCCACTGGCACATTTGTACAAATTTCAATATCCCAGGTCCACAAAACTCATGGACACATGAACGAAAGGCAATCATTGAAAACAAGGACATAATGCTCACGTACGACCTGATGATCCCATCCAGCATGAACATAGAAAACAAAGCACTGCGACCAGACATAACACTCAGATACAAAAAGGTAAAAGAAGGCATTGCTAATTAACGTTTCAGTATCCAGCGATTTTGGTCTCAATCTGTGCTTCTAAAGCTGGGTGAATGAGATCAGGATTGGGGTGAATGAGAAAGGTGGGGTGAATGAGAAAGGTGAGGTGAATGGGAGGTGATGACTCTGCTGCATTGAATGACTGGAAGGTGAATGTGTTTACTACTCATCGTAGAATATACTACTAGATGATGGGTGGGAAAAAAGTAAGGTGTATGATGGGGGTAAAGTGTAAGGTGTATGATGGGGGGAAAATGCAAGGTGTATGATGGGGGGAAAATGCAAGGTGTATGCAGGGAGGGGAAATGTCGGGTGCATGATTGGGGGAAAAAGTATTTGATGATAGGTAAAAAATGAAAAGTCCCCAAAACGCTCGAGCCTGCAGAACACCCTGCTGTGTGAACCGTGCATTCTGATACAATCATGTGTGCCCCTTGGTCCTGCTTCGGCCCAGTCAGGCAAGGCTATTTCTTGTTCATGGCAATGTGCTTCTTCCTTATAACAAATTATTCACAACCCCTGTTTGAGTCTCAGAAAGTTTCTTTTCACTTGCCTATGCACCTCACAACTGTCGAAGCAAACTATTTCGGCCTCAGTGACTCATGTTGATCTACTCCCGAATTACCCGATTGACCATAAATGTGTGAGTCGCTTGGTGGACTTGATGATGAGCTTTTCTGCTTAGTGCAGAATAAATGTATCATTGCCTATACATTAAAATCCAGTACATTTATATTACATCGAAATTAATTAATCTTAATAATAATATGCTTGTTTGTGTGTCCATCTGTCTGTCTGTCTGCAACATTCTGTTCTACCCATTGGTTGAACAGTTCATGTGACTCCACTCACGATTTATATTTGGGGGAAAGAAATCATACTGTCACCTGCCATATTCATAATGTGTTTACTACCAGTTGTGAAAATCAGCCTCAGCAATCGTGGCAGTGGTCTGTTAACTTATACACCACTTATTTCACATCTCCAACCTGGCCTCCAAAGCCAGTCGCCGACTGGGCATCCTCCATCGTGTAAAGTCCTTCCTTGGCACACCTGAGCTTCTAACCACATACAAAGCTTTCATCCACTTCCTGATGGAGTACTGCTCTCCCCTCTGGGGTGGTGTTCCTGGCTCACAACTTTCTCGGCTTCACGCTGTGGAAACCAAGGCATTTATGATCATTGGTATATCCCAGGATGAGGCTGAGTCTTTGGGTCTCTCACTGTCTCACTGCAGGCAAGTTGCTGGTTTTTCTGTTTTCTACCATCACCTCTCCAGGTCCCCCCCAACCTCTGTTCTCAGTACTCTGCCCCCCTATATTTCCGTAAGGTGCTTAAGGCTCGTCAAAACCCCCTTCTGGTGAAATTGCCAAAATGAAGAATCACTGCTCACCTTCACCCTTCAATTCCTCTTTTTTCCCACCTCTGGAATAAACTCCCACACTCTCTTCAATTCCACTCTTCCCTCCAGGTCTTCAAAACAGCTGTTCACCACCATCTTATATCTTCCCCCATCCAAAACCATGATCTTTTCTACACCCGTTAATCCACCCCAGCCCCACCTCCTTCAAATTCCCTGTTTTCCTTACTGAAAGTTCCTGCAGTGTCCATCTTGTTTACCCTGGGTACCCCGCCCCATCCCTCTGCCTTCCACAGATCTCCTAATGGCTGTTCCCCACTGTTTTGTGCTTCTCTCTCCCACCCCTCTTGGCTACTGCTCGCCTTGTTATATGTTCTGTGTGTTAGCTTATATACGAGCCTCGACAATGTGTACAAAAATACCTCAAAATAACTATGTGGCATTCTATCAAGCAGGGTTTAAACCCAAGTCATTGTAAAAGGTCTTTGTCCGAGGGCATTATTTACTTTAACGATAAGTATATCTGCATCAGGAAGAAGATAATTGGTTTTGGATTGTTTATTGTCACGTATGTTTAATTCTGCATATCTCCAGAGATCGTGCGTTTCTTCCATTGTCTCTGTATAAGTACATTACTTAAAGAGAACAGTGATGAAGGAAAAGGAAATGGAGAAGGTGACATTAGTCCTGAAACATTGAGAGACGTCAGCAGCAGATGTTGAAGATGGCAGAGCAGATGACAAGAATCCCAATGCTGATGAGGGAGATGTCTAAGAGAAGCCTGAAGTACAGTAGATGGCGACTGCAGTGGACGGAAAGTGAAGGGAACAAAATGAAAACGACCACCAGCAAGTTCTAGTCCATCGAAGCCCAAGCAATGCAAACGGGAAGAGGGATATGTGAATTACTGTATGGCTTCATTTTTACCAATAGATGAGTGCTTGGATCTCTTTCCTCCAGCACAGTGCCTCTTCTGCCCTGTGACATACACCAATCTTTGTCTTACCCCTTCAAAGCTGCAGTCCTATTTGAACACGCAACATCCGCAGCAGAAAAAGAGGTCAATTAAGTTATTCGAGACAACACTAGCTGCACACTGGAACCAGCAGAACTCGCTGGAGGGAGCAGTGGTTCACCAGGACTGAGAAGAGAATCCACTTGTCTTGGCATCTCTCAAGATTGCTTCTTCTGCAATAGAATGTGAGCTGCCATTCATCGAAGCAGAGAACGTAATCCTGCCATGTCTCGAAGTTCCTGCTGAGTAGCTCCATGGAGAAAAGAAGATAGTAGACAAGGTGAAGAGAATTCCTCTTCTAATTGTACAATGAGGAGCAGATGTACGTCATTTGCAGACAACTTAAAAGATAAATTGCCCAGAAGGCTGAGGGAAGCTCCGAGCTTTGGACTGCAATTTGATGAGACAACTGATGTGGGCAATGCGGCTCAGCTGATAGCGTATTGCCGATTTCCTGATGTGCAAGCAAAGAAGATAGCAGAGCACTATCTGTTCCACCTCCCAGTTGGTGTGCAAATGAGAGGAGATGCAATATTTACAAACTGGATGAATTTGTCTGGGAGGCAGGCCAGGATTGGAGCAAATGTGTGGCTGTGACTACTGATGGATCTGGTGCCATGGTTGAGGCGTACCCGTTTACCATAACGGGCAACTAGTTCAGCTGTCTGGGCTGGATTATGGGTCTTTCTACTCTGATGCCATGTCGGTGGGACCATCGAATCAGCCGACATGTTACGCTAGTTGGTGCCACATACCTCGTTTCTAATTAATGGCCGAGTAAGGTGATGAGGCGCTGGCATGGTCTGAATGCACGGTGTTCATTGCCGCTCTCAATTAATCCTCAGCAGACTCATATAATTGCAATAATGATCACCGCAATTTCAAATTCACCCTGAGACCAGGTATATTCAATAATCACAACAATGGTGCATGGGGGAAGGGTGGAGGTGCTCCTTGTGAGCCAAAGGCCATCTTTATCTCGTGCCCAACTGTGTCTGCGGACGTCCTCCTGCAGTTGGGTTACTTTTTATTAGGAGGTTGGTGGCATGATTTGCACTCCAGCTACCGTAGAACCCTTAATTCCACAAAACATCCTAAAAGCATTAAAAAAACATCTGAAAACCCACAACGTGGGAGTTCCTCCTGTGCAGCTGCCCTTCACAGGGCGGCTCACCAGATGACAGGATTGAGGAAAAGCCTTCGGAACCTCCAATCTTTGATGATAGGAGGGAAACCACGGGGTAACCTTCCTGGGTCAGATTTCGGTAGTGTGTGTCGGCGTGGTGCTGAGGTGTTGTCCACCAGATGGTGGTCTCCTTTGGTTAACCTGAGGCAGTCCCTTCAGGTGGGTTCCTGGAATGTACTACCCTAAGAGAGGAAGATCACCTGTCTCTGTTATCAACTGAGCTCAATCATTTGGACATCGATATTGCAGCACTCTCTGAGGTTCGCAGACCGGATTGTGGCGAGATCATGCTGGGTAGCAACACCGACTATTGGTCTGGACACTATGATGGTTACAATGCCCAAGGAGTTGCTGTGGCTGTGCCCAATAAGCTAACTCCAATGATAATTGAGGAAAAACAAGTCAATGAGCATATTATGAGATGAAGGATTCATCACTCCTTAGGTGTCATTTCCCTGGTCTCTGTATATGCTCTGACTGAGGCGAGTGATCTCACCATGAAGGATGCATTCTATGCCACGCTTGAGTCTGTGGTTGATCAGTGCCCCAGGCAAGATACCATTCTAATCTTGGGGCATTTCATTGCATTGACTGGAACTGATAGGGATGGTTATGAGAAATGTGATGGTCCCCATGGGTATGGAACTGTGAACCAGAATAGCATGAAGTGCCTTGACTTTGCAAGAAGTCATGGACTTAGGGTGGCTGGTTCATGATTTCAGCACCAACAGGCTCATCGCTGGACTTGGTATTCCAATGCTGGCGGTGTTGCAAAGGAGATTGACCATGTATTAATTGATGGGTGCTGTAGGATGATCCAGAACTGCAGGGTGTACCAGAGTGCTCAGCTCCTCAATACTGACCACAGGGTTGTTGTAGCAACTCTGAGTTTCAGCTTAAATCCAGGAAAATGGCAACATCCCAGGCTTGGCTGGATGTTGGCAAGCTCAAGGAGGAGAGGGTAGCTGAGGAGTTTGCGAACAGGCTGAGTGGAGATTTGGGCGGTCTGGGTGCTTTGGGGGATCCTGAAGAGTTTACCGTTACATCGTTTACCACTTACTAAGCTTTTGTCAATAGCCTGATGGAGTACTGCTCTCCCCTCTGGGCTGGTGCTCCTGCCTCCCACCTTTCTCGGCTTCACGCTGTCGAAACCAGGGCATTTAAGATCATCGACATCTCCCACAATGAAGCTGAGTCTTTGGGCCTCTCACTCAATCACCACAGGTTGGTCGGTGGTCTTTCTGTCTTCTACCGACTCCTCTCCAGCCTTGCCCCCCCTGCTCTCTCTGCGATTTGTCCCCACCACATTTCCACAGGGCGCTCAAGGTCCGCCAACAACCCCCTTCTGATAAAACTACCAAAATCACGAATCACTGCTCATCTTCACTCTTTCATTCCTATTTTTTCCCGCCTTTGGAATAAACTTCCTCACTCTATTCTTTCCCATTCTTCCCTCCAGGCTTTCAAAACAGCTGTTCACCACCACCTCTTATCTTCCCCCATCCAAATCCTCGATCTTTTCTACCCCTGATAATCCACCCAAGCCCACTTCCTGCAATTCCCCTGCTTTCCTTCCGGAAAGTCCCTGTAATGTCCATCTTCTCTTCGCCATGTTCCCCATCCCATCCCCATCCCTCTCCCTTCCACAGTTCACCTAATGTGTCTGTTCCCCACTGTTTTGTCCCTTCCACTCCCGCCCCTCTTGTCTCATGCCCCCTTGCTGCGAGTTGTGTGTTAGCTCTCATACGAGCCTCGACAATGTATACAAAAAAAAAGAGTTGTGGAGTGCCTTCAAGACCACCGTCCTTGATGTTGCCGATAGATGTCTTGGTACTCACCGTAGGGCGAAGAAGAATTTTGTCTCTCAAGGGACACTGGATACCATTGACCAGAGTCACAGGGCCAGGTTGAATGGCAGAACTGAGCTGTTCAGGGAGCTGAGGCATCAAACTGTATGTGCACTAAGGGTGGACAAGGATGCCGATGTGCGAGGAATCTGTGAGGAAGTAGAGCATCACCCGTGGACAAGTGATTCTCATCCTGCTTACAGGGGAATGAATGCATTGTGTTCTTCCAAGCCCATCCCTCGGTGTACTGCAGTTAGAGCAGTTGGTGGTGGGCTCTTGACAGAAGAGTCCAACGTGAAGGCCCGCTGGACTGGTTACTTTTGAGTGGCTGTACCAGTCTGGTCCACCAGCTGTCGAGTTGGATGTCAGGGGTGTTACAATCCCTATTGCTGACCCTCCAATGAATTGTGGTCCACCTTCGTTCAAAGAAACCAGTTGAAATGGGATAAAGCTCCTGGGACTTGTGGCATCCATGCTGAACTTCTCAAGGGTGGTGGAAATGCTTTACTCGTGTTGTTGCATGCAGTTCTGTGCTATGCCTGGAACACAGGCATCATCCCAACTGACTGGAGCAGGGGCCTTGTTCCTGTCTGGAAATGGAAGGGTGATCACCAAGACTGCAACAACTACCGAGGGGTTACGCTGCTCTCAGTGCCGGGCAAAGTCTTTGCTCAGATAATTATTGATACTAGTGCGTGCCCGTACATGCATGGCCGTACGTGCAAAAAAAAAGAAAAAAAAGAAGAAGAATTGTGACGTCAATTGTGATGTCATAGCACTGTGTCCTGTCATTGGTTTGGTAAATAAATGGCCATAACTTGGGAACCACTTGTCTGATTAATATCAAACCTTGAAAAGGCACATACTCAGGTCCCCAGCAATATACCTGGCAAGTTTTAATTAGATCGGACAAGTGGTTGTCGAGAAACAGCGGTCACAGACACATACATACAGACACACACAGATTTCTGGAATTCTGGAACACACAGAGGAACACACAGAACACAGAGAGGAACACAGCTGGAACACACAGAGATAGATGGTTCGCCACCATCTGCTTGAGCACAAGCATCCAGAGCAGTCAGGCTTTACACCAAAGGGGTCAACGATTGACCGTATCCTTGCGGGTCCTCACCGAATGCAGACGAGAGTTTTGGCAAGGACTGCTTGCAGCCGATGTTGATCTCTGTAAAGTGTTTGATTAAGTGAATCGGCATGCCCTCCAGAGGATTCTTGGTCTTTGTGGGGTGCCACCAATACTGATACATCTAATGTCTGAACGATACTCTGGTACTGAGAGTGCTGTGAGATGTGGTGATACCATCTCTGACTTATTTCCAGTTGTTATTGGAGTTCGTCAGGGGTGTGTACTGGCCCTCACACTTTTCAGCACTTGTGTGGACTGGATTCTGGGGAGGATGTCAGAGAGATCAAGCTGCAGTGCATCGTTTGGGAATGTCAAGATGTCTGACCTTGATTTTTCAGATGATGCAGTCATCTTTGTGGAGACTCTAGATATCCTTTTTGGGGCCCGCTGGGTGCTGAATGAGGAGTCGGAGCCACTGGGATTATGGGTTTCCTAGATCAAAACTAAGATCCAGGCTTTCAATGACACATTGGATGATGCTAGCCTGTCTGTACCTGTTTGTGGCGAGGATGTTGAGGTCACGGAGAGATTCACTTACCTTGGCAGTGATATTCATGTCTCTGCTGGCTGTGGGTCAAAGGTCAATAGACATCTGGGTCAGGCCTGGGGAGTCATGGATTCACTGGATCATGGGGTGTGGTGCAGCTGGTACCTGTGCGAGATGAGGAAATTCCGAGTCTTCAGGTCCTTGGTGCTTCCAGTCTTCCTCTATGGATGTGAGACTTGAACTCTGACCAGGGATCTGAGATGGAGACTTAATTCCTTTGGTACCAGTTCTCATCATTGAATCCTTGGCTATCACTGGTGGGACTTTGTGTCCAATGAGCGGTTGCTGAGAGAGACTCAAATGAGATTTGTTACCTGCGTAGTCCGTGAGCATCAGCTACGACTGCATGGACATGTGGCTCGTTTTCCTGATGCTGATTCTGGTCACCAGTTTCTCTTAGCGAGAGAGCCTCGTGAGTGAAGGAGGACAATGGGTCGTTTACCTGCCTCATGGTTGCAGCAGGTTGATCGGCATCTCAAGGAGATGGGGATGGGGATGGGCAAGGCATCCGCCTGGCGGATGGCCAGACGGAGGCCCTTGGAATACCGGCGGAAAGTGGACACAGCAACGCGTTGCTTCGGGGCATGCTCCCATACCTGACCTGACCTGGAAGGCAATACAAAAGAAGCAATCATAGTGAATCAACAATAAAACCCATTAACCCTAACCGATACACACCCAATGAACGAACGGAGATCCTTGAACAACGTGAGTCTTATCAGGTCCAATCAAGCCACGATAGAAAAACAGAGGGATTAACGAGACAAGAAAATGCCCCAGCGCTGTCTGTCAGGACACCGCAGGATGATTGAAAGTTAGTTCCTGGCATCACTGGTGGGGAACGAGCCACTGCGTCAGGTGTGCTCTCGCTCAGGGGAGAGGGTGTGGGGCTCTGGTGTGGTGGCATGAGTAAATCACACAGCTCCCTCCTAACACTAGGTTCCCACTGTCGTGCGATCTGTTACGAACGCCACGATTGGCCATTCGTAGCTGATCATGGAATTTCTCTGAAATTTCAGGTTTGGATACGAGGTGATGCGAGTCGATACGTTCTAATATGATTTGTTGCGCTCGGATGCGATCTGTTCACTATTTGTCAATTTCAGGTGTCACGATCTGTCACGGTCTGATCTTCCGTTCAGATACGATCACATACGTTCCGATAGGATTGTTTCGATTGAGTCCACGATTGGATCTCGATCTGACATGATCATCATGATCGGGTTCCCCGAATTGGGACGATCTGGTATGTGCAGATACGTTCCGATACGTTCATCAAGAACCGATGCGCTCCGTTACGATAGGATACGATTGTGGTCACGATATCTTTCACGATCATGATCGAGGGTGATCACGATTTGAGCTACGACTGGACCCCGACGGATATGTATATGTATATATATATATATATATATATATATATATATATATATATATATATATATATATATATATATATATATATATATATATATATATATATATATATATATATATATATATATATATATATATATATATATATATTTGGGAAGCCCGACTGACCATGGACTTCATTGTTTCTTGAACTTTTACAGAGTTGAGAACACATCTCAACAGAGTGTGGCGTTTGTCTTGTCAAAGATCGATCCCGATCACCACGATTTGGAAGCACGATTAGATGCGATCTGTCGCGCTTTGTTCCGATGCAATACGATCTGATACGATGATCCCGATTGACAATTGATCATGTTGATCGTAGAAAAAATTTGAACCGTTCAAAAATTTTCTACGATTAACACGATTGCCACGACTGACCTCAAGATCTGATAAGATCTGATAGAATCACCACGATTAGTCCACGATTAAGACCACAATTTAAATCTTGCTGCGCATCATGATAGTGGGAACAGACTTTAAGCTGAAACTGTGCTTCTCCTCTGCTTCCGCTCGGTGATCTGCCATTATAGCCCCACATGACCCACGTCACGGTGAGGCACCGCACACCTCCCCTCACACTCACCACAGGGCCGTGGGCCCTTTCGATGGATGAAGGACTGCCCCCTCCCCCCACTTGCCACCTCGGGATGATCCCCCCCCCATTGATAAGTTCTCATTGATAAGATATTAAAATCTGATATCGTGCCTTCTCTTTTCTCTGATCATCTGGTGACAACATTCTCCTTTAAGTTTGCTCTGCAGCAACATGGCAGTCCGTATTGGAAGTTTAACGTCATGTTACTTGAGAATGTTACTTTTTGTGAAGCCTTTAGGGTGTTTTGGAATAGCCTCATCGAACGAAAGAATAGTTTAAGTAACCCTAGATTATGGTGGGACTATGCAAAGGCACAGATTGCCGTCTATTGCCAACAGTTCAATCACTTCTCATCTTTTAGTGTAAAAAAAGGAAAGGATTGTACTAGAAAAATAAATACTGAAATTACAATCTGATGTTGCAAACAACCCCAGTAAAACAAATAACCATCTGCTACTGGAAAAAAGGCCCTTTTAAATGATCTTGTTGACTATCAAGTGAAAGGTGCTATGATCCGATTACGGATGGATCAGATTTATTATTTGGACTCGCCAACAAATTTTTTTTTTCATTTTGATAAAAAAGACCACCCATAAAAGGCAAATTGAAACCCTAAAGCTCTCAACTGGGGACATTGTGACATCACAAGATAGCATAAAGAGGAAGATCTATAACTTCTTCTCAGACGTGTTTAAGGCAAACGATGTTGATAATGATGCGATGCAATACTTCACGTTTGATCTACCCACGTTAAGTGCTACTCAAAGGGACCAGCTTGATTCCTTACCTTCCTTGGAAGAACTTACACTCTCGCTTGGTTCTCTGCCAACTGGAAAATCTCCTAGACGAGACGGCCTCCCAGTCGAGTTTTACAAATCCTTTTGGCCTTTATTAGGTCCAGAGCTTTTGGAGGTCTTTACTAGTTCTTTACAATGTGGGGAATTGCTAATGAGCTGTCGTAGAGCAGTAATTAGTTTATTACCGAAAAAAGGGGACCCTCAGCTTATTGGCAACTGGCGCCCAATCTCTCTTTTAACTTCCGACTATAAAATATTTTCCAAAGCTTTAGCTCGACGCATCCCCCCCCCTTTCTAGAATCTTTGATTCAAAGTGATCAGTCCTATTGTATCCCTAACAGACAGATACATGATAACATATTCCTAATAAGGGATCTTTGGGATGTGTGTAAAGGTAAATATGATAATCTTGGTTTGATTATGCTCGACCAAGAGAAAGCTTTTGACCGTGTTAGTCATGCATATCTTTTCAAGGTTCTCGAGTGTTTTGGACTTGGTCCCAGGTTTACCTCCCTTATAAAACTTTTTTATTATGGCATTTCCTCAGTACTCAGAGTAAACTCTGAACT
>NC_140965.1:35770729-35815729 GCF_056783735.1 Eptatretus burgeri
AATTTTTTATACATATTCCAATATTCTAAGAATAAAGCTTTGTTGAAAATTTGATGAAAAAATTTCAAATGGAAAAAGTTATGGACTGGACAGACAGACAGACACACACAGACAGACAGAGACAGACACACACACACACACACACACACACACACACACACACACACACACACACACACACACACACACACACACGATTGCAAAACCGTCTTCTGCTGCACGAGCAATGGGCTAATAAACTTTTCTCCACTCCCTGCCCTGTTTTCCATGTCAATAGATTTTCCAGAAAAACGCAATGGAGGAAACGATGGTTTCCAAAGTTCGTGACATGGTCGTCGTCGCAATTGGCATCTTGGCATTTGTCATGGTTACGTCATTTGAACCATCGTCCTGGTTCAATCGACAGAAGAGGCACAGAAAAAAGGCCCACATTCACTGGTAAGGAACACAGGTGATGTTTTCATCAATATGATAATTCCTTCATCCAGAAGGGGTGTAAGGGGTGTAAATATCTAAACGGTCTGTGGGGTCTAAAGGGTACGAAATGATGAAGGGATAGAAAGGGTCGTGGTTGGGTGGAGGGGGGGTCTTTAGGATTTTGGGGGTCTTCGGTGTCTTAAAGTATTTTTTTGGGGGGTGGGGGAGGGTTGGTCTTAAAGGTCATGAGGGGCCTTACGGATCTCAAGGATTTTAATGGGACTTCGAGCTCTAAAGGTTCTTGGGGATCTTAGAGGACTTTGAGAGTGTAATGGGGTGTTAAGGGGTCTTCGGGGTGTCAAGGGGTTTAAAGGTATTGAGGGGTCAAGACGATACATGTATGGCTCCGATTATGCAGTGGCCAACAAAAGTATTCTCCCTCCCAAGTTTCCACATTTTGATGCCACCTGAGCTTATTTCTTGATGATTCAAATCAAACGTAATGTATAGTCTTCCCAAACTCTTCCAAAGTGATAAAACTAAAAAATTCAGATAAAATGTGAATAAGTCAGATTAACAGAAAAAATTCGACAGGCATTTGGTGGAGCGCATTCCCCCGCAAGGCTGATTCGTTTACATTTTGTATCCCACTGATAGGCCGGATCTGGATTCAGACCTGAACTAAAATTTAATCAGCTTGTTCTGATCACATAACCAACTCATCCACCAAATTTTGGCCGAATCCATGCATAATTTTACTTAAAATATCGTGCTAATATTGTTACGAATCTGGCAGCCATTTGCACACAGACAGCATTCCCCGCAGTTCAGTTATTTCGATAAGCACGTGTTTATAGTCAGGGTCCCATCCTTCTGTCTTATGGGATAATTTCAAGTGTGCGCTGCGGGTTTCTTTAAAGTCAGGTTTTTTTTTTTTACGTTAAATCTCCCCTTCGCTCCATCATCGCCATTATGCACGTGTTCGGGACCACGGGCTTAGGTGGGATGAGGTCAACTCCGCCCAGCGAGATGGGTGTGCCTCCCAACCAATTAGGGATAGGAGTACCTCAGAAGCCCCTGACCAATCCGAAGACGAGTAACCTCAGGGCGGCCCCGCCCAGCCAGATTGGATGTTCGCCCCTGATCTATCCAGAGACGAGTTACCTCAGGGCGGCCCCACCCAGCCAGATGGGATGTTCGCCACCGTCCAATCAGGAGGCGAGTGGGAGGGAAAAAAATGCCTTGGACCTCGTGAAAGGGAAGAGTAGAGTGGTCGTCAGGAGGAGAGTACAGCGGTCATCGTGGCCATTGCTTTGGTCTGTTGTCATGGTCATCCACGATCATGGTCTGCGGTCTTTGGCGGGGCTCCTCGTGGTAGTGGTGGTCAAGCAGCCAGGGTCGTGGGTTCGAGTCCCACCGTGGTGGGTTGGAGTCGGTGTGACCGCACGAGGCGGAAAGGTACCCGGCCAGGCTCTGTTCCCCCAGCTCAACTATCCTCCTCGGCTGGAGGACCGAATAAAGACCCGACGGGGTCCATTGTGTGTGTGTGTGTGTGTGTGTGTGTGTGTGTGTGTGTGTGTGTGTGTGTGTGTGTGTGTGTGTGTGTGTGTGTGTGTGTGTGTCCGTGGGCCCCGTCCTTAAGTATAATTCTTTAAGTGTTTTCTTTTCATTATACATTGCAATTTATTCGTGATTAAGTCTGCTCTGTGTCTCCCTCCCTTATACATAAACCCTCTTGTTAAATGTTCCAGTTTGTTGCCCATGTTTTCTTCCATTGACCCAGCATGGTTGGTGCTTGAGAAGCAGTCAGCCAATTGGGCTGTAAGTTGTCGTTTGGACCGACGCACTTTGGAAATTCCGCTCAGTTACACCCGACCGAGGTCGCAAGAGCGACCCGGTTCGACAGAGTCAGTTGAGGGTGTGACTTCTCCGGTAATTTGACAACGTGGGTATTTAGGTATATTGAAATTTGGCGATTAACCCAACCCCACGCCATGAGAGAATTGGTGATCACTTTCATTGTGACCCGTGACCTTTGGAGTTTTCTGAGAGTCACGACCTAAATTCTGGGTTTTCGGTGGGGGACAGCTCCACTGCTCCACCTGGCGGCCGTTCCTCGCCACCGACCCCCTGGCCAACAACAATATATCTGTTTAGCTCTGTCACACAATGGTGAAGAATCACGAAAAAATTCTCCGATCTGGATCCGGATTCGATCTTCACCATAAGCAAAATTAATACTTCCTCATTACATACCCAACCTGCCCACCAAGTTTGTCTTTTACCATCTCCTCTCCGACCTCGCAGCCCCCCTCCCAATGCTCTGTCTGCTCTCTGTCCCACCCATATTTCCGCAGGACCTTCCCGGTCCACCAGCAGCCCCCCAATAATCAATGCCAACCTTCATTCCTCTTCTTTTCCTGCCTTTGCAACAAACTCCCACACACTCTTCCCTCCAAGTTTTCAAAACAGCTGTTCACCACCACCTCTTATCTCCTCCCATCCAAAACCATGATCTTTTCTACCTCCGTTAATCCACCCCAAGCCCACCTCCTTCAAATTCCCTGCTTCTGTGTGTTCGCTCTTATTTGAGCCTTGACATTGTACATGTGTGTGTGTGTGTGTGTGTGTGTGTATATATATCCAGCGTCAAGCACAAATGTAATCTTGTCAGGTGTATGAATGTGCAGGAGTCGACATGGAGGAGATGTGGCTTGTGCACTGGTAGTTTCACAATTTTTTATTTTGGCTCATGAGAGTATTATATTCCTGAAAGGATGTTTGTTGACGTAAATTATTTTGAACTCTTTGAACCTCAATGATTGAAACACACTTAAAGTACAGCTCCAGGATTCTTTTTCTCCCAATATTTGTCCATTCGACCATCTCAGTAAATCTGACTTGCCAGGGTCCTTCATAATCTGAAATGAAAACAATATCAAGAAGAACATTTTTTCGAATTCTGTGTAAGTTTTAAAATGTGTCAGTTATTTCTTGCCCACCTTGTATCGTGTACACCGTACATAGTCACGTGGGTTAATGGCTGGACATATACTTGCTCTATTATATTTAGATGGTCTTTATTTTGTTGAAACATTGAGCATCTCATCAACATGTTTGAGCCTTTCAAAGGAGATCAGATTTGGTTTATTTCTTCTTCCATGTTTCTTAATCTTCACAAAGTCTTCTCCGTTTTTGTTCCTCAGTAAACATGATTTTCATCTTTTCCAAAATCACGTATTTTTTGCTTTGTACCTTACGAGGAAAAGTATCCATCCCCAATGATGGGGAAAGTTTAAGTTAATTGACAAATTTAAATTCTTTTATGGATTTTGAAAGGCTTATTTGTGTTGCACTCTTGGTTTCACTCAAACCCAAAGCTCTCAGTTACTGAAACGGCCCTCCACGGAATGGTGATGCAACTTCAGGCGACGGAGGTGCAGTTTGTCTCAAAAGGGAAAAATATCCTGGTTGTAAAATAAAATTTGAACTTAATATTATTCATGTCTGTTCTTCCATCATTTCAAAAGTGAATGTTGAGCTTTTCAAAAACAGAATGGAAAGTGACCGCCTTCAATGGGAGACAGACGAACGCACAGACAATGGGAGACAGACACCATGGTTCACAATGTATAATTAATGACTTCCCTTCCAAGGAACTTCAACACAGGAAGACACTATTCAGCCAATCAAACCTGTACAATGGTTGCCAACCTGGCAGTTTTTGTTTTCATCATCTTATAATGGATCTCTTGGAAGTTTATTATTAAGCGTTATTTTTCGGTCACAATGTTAAATGTACACGTTTTTACCTCTGCCACGAAAGGTGGGCAGTGGTTGTGCTTTCACCCTTCTCTGGTTGTTTGTCTGTTTCTCTGTGAAAAGGATATCTCAAAAAGTTATGGATGGATTCGGAAAAAAAAAAATTGTGGACGGGATGCGTATCTGACAAGGACAATGTTATTAGATTTGAGAGAAGATCCAGATCTGAGAATTTTTTGAGTGATTCTTCACCATTGAGTGAAAAGGCAAAAAAACGACAGATAGCACCATATCTCAAAAGGTTATGGATGGATTATGACAAAACTATGTGGATGAGTTGGTTATAGGTGACAAGAACAGACAGTTATATGAACAGACCATGTAAGAACAGACACCACACCACACTTCACATTATATAATAGATACTGTCATTCTTTTAAGCTCAAACTGACAAGTATTATCTTTGTTTCTTGCAGTTTTCGATGTGGCCGGACACAACTGAAGATCATGGGAAAGAAAGAGCAGCCGTTTCTTGAGGAGCTTCCAAAAAATGAAGCAGTGGACATGCAAAATGTGAAGGAACAGGAGAATGAAAGAATGAAGTTGTGGCAGAGAGAGAAACAGAAACTACAGGAAAGGGGTGAAAATTGCACCGAAAAGAAGAAGTAAAAGAAAGAGAGCTGATAGTTCAGCTCGGAGAGCAAGCGATTCAGGAAAAAGTTACGCAACAAACATGAGGAAAAGGAATGGAGAAAAGAGAAAGAAATCATGAAAGAACAGCAGAGGAAAAACAAGGAAGAGGAATTGAGGAAAAAAGATGTGGAGGAGCAAATTAAAAAACAACATGAAGAGCAAAAGAAAAAAAACGCTTCAGAGTGGAGGAGAATCGAGGAAGAAGATCAGAGAGAACTCATGGAATTTGTACGATGGAGGGAATCCGTGTATCAAGAACATACACGAAGATGCCTTGAGATCGAACAAAAAGAGAAAGAGGTGCTAAAGAGTGAGCACGTGGTCAATGAATTGGAGAACAGGATTATTCAACATGAGGGAATGGAGCGGGGAAAACGGGCACAGTTTGAAAAAAGGAACAGGTCAAAAGAACGGGAAATAAAACATCGAGAGGTTGAGACGTGCCGTCAAGAGGAAGAGATTAGAGAACGAGAAAAGGAGGTTGAGAAATTGCAGAGGGTGATGTACCGACGAGAAGAGGAGGAGCGTCGGCAACAAGAGCAATTCTTAGAGACAAAAAAAATAAAAGAGGAAGACTTCTTCCGTCGAGAAAAAGAGGTACATCAGCTGGAGCAGGAGATTACTAAGAGGGAAAACGATGTGCGCACACGCGAACTCAAGGTGTGGGAAGGTGAGGACAGGAAGGAAAAACCACAAGAACAGGAAAGGCAGAGACGAACAGAGGAAGAAGAGCAAAGAGTAGAACAGGAAAAGCAGAAACTACTCGAACAAGAAAAGCACAGACAAGTTCAACAGGAAAATGAGACGGTAAGGAATGAAGAACTCGAGAACCCCTTTCAGAAATCCGACGAGACCAAAGAGGAGGCAGAAGCAAGTCTTGATGTCGAGGAGGCAGAACATGTGCAAAAAATTGCTGATCGTAAATTGCAAGCAACAGCAATTGACAAGCAACAGTGGAATGACAAGCAACAGCTGACACAGCAAGTTGTTCAAGGGTTCCAGCAGAAACAGAGGCCTCACTCTGATCGAAGACTGAAACAGCAGCAGAAGCAGCATGGTGTTGAAGGGCCGCACCACATTCAGGACCTTCAACAGGTAAGCATCCATCAGTACTTTGGAGATGTTGGGGAAACATTGTGGGGAGAGATACAGCAAACCCCAAGATGAAGACATTAAGTTGAAATAAATTTGGGCATTTAATCTTTAATATAAATTTCTGTAAATACTTCCTATTGATGAAGAAGAACATCATAAATTGTAGAGATGTTTGTAATTATATTTTTGGTGGGAAATTTTACTTATTGACACGGTCATCCCCATGCAGGATAGATCACAAGAATTTCAACTCCCCTTAATAGGATGAGATCAACTAATTCACCTTTTCACTGGTTACCTATTCTATCAGTGCATTTCTTTCTGTGCCATATCCTGAACAAGTTATCAAACTGATGGACATATAAACGTGTTTAATCTTTCTTATTTTTATTGTTTTTCCAAAGACCCCTCAGAAGAGACGCCCGTTCCCTCCTCCACCTCCCTCATACAAGAAACCATCTTACCGGTTGGAACGTAAGTTACCAAGAATCTTTCCTTACATTACAAATTATTCCAAACTTTATCTAAATTACATGTTATTCACATCCATTGTGTCCCATTTGATCTGTGCTTCAGAAGTGTCGAGAACAAATGAATGTTTTCCTTCACTCGAAGCCAGACAAGCACCAAACAAATCTTCCAATTGGTGGAAGTCTGGTGTGAATGTTAACGTATCCATAAATAAGTCATTGTGAACACCTGGATGTTCCATAAAATTAATTGTTTGAAAAATCAAATGTTTACAATCCCACTTTCAATCAGCGACGGGTGACTCGAGCTTCCTTCCATGAAGCAGTCCATCTTTGTTCTCTTCTATGTCATCAGATGAGGTTTTGTTCATTTAATTTGTACAGTAAGTGGGGATTTGTGGGCTCTGCATAAAACACAGGAATGATGGACCAAATTGCCTCAATTCTCTTGCAAGGTGACACAGTGGGAGTTTGTGATGAAGAAAATTAAGATGTGAAAGTGGAGGGAAAAGTGAAATAAAACGTGAACTGAAAGTAGCCGGGAGGCGACGATGGTTCGCGGACATTGTTGAACAATGCCACGATAGGTACAATTGAGTTAGTGGAAGCTTTTGAGGAAGCCCGACCGTAAAAAACCTATCTATTCCGTCAAAATTGACCAAATCAAATCGGATTTTTTTATATGTTGTACTTATGGACATTACGCACAGCTTCTGGGAAATGAAATTGCGAGAAAAAAAATCGAGAAAAAAGTTCAAGTGGGCGTGGCTCTGCCCACAAGGGGTGTGGGACACCCCTCATACAAAAAGACACAACTTGACCATGATATCTAGCTTGTGTCCAAGTTTCATTAAGATCGCATCAAACGTCATGGAGCTATGCTCTGGAGAGAGTCACAAACAGACAGACAGACAGACAGACACAACGAAAATAGTGGTCACTGCTGGCACCCATGAACCAATATACAAAACGAGGGTGAGATAGAGAGAGATTCATAGATATTCATTCCAGGACTGTGTTGGAAGGCAGGATAATGATGGAGATTATAATGACAATGCTCTTAAGTGGTTTTGACTTCCTTTTGTTGATGTGTGTGCAGAGGAAGAAGTCATAGTAATGCCTGCTGGAGAGGAGGATGCCATGTTTGGGAGTGACTCAATCATCACTCGGCCATATAAGCTCTCAAGAAATGCAAAAAGATACGCCAGGCTCATGCAGATGGCTGATTCAAGCTATTTCAAATGAGCAGTCGTCATAACTAAGGTAGGATAAACACTCGATAGATTTATTTCATCACCTGGATCCTTTTTGTGTCCATGTTTGTCAATCTGTCATTTCCTTGTTCAAAACATCATGATGAGAACTTACTAAATCCGAGTGTGGAGAATTTAATAATTCGAATGAATACATTAAGCAGGTGAGGTCCCTCCCTGATTCATGTAATCAATGCCAATCATGAAGGGAACGCAGATATTAACCCTTGTTGTTCACTGCTTGACATCATGCATGACTTCGTCATGGTACGTCATGTGTGACTGTTACTGTATCTCATGTGTGACTTCATAACTGTACATCATGTGTGACTTCATAACTGTACATCATGTGTGACTTCATAACTGTACATCATGTGTGACTTCATAACTGCACATCATGTGTGACTTCATAATTGTACATCATGTGTGACTTCATAACTGTACATCATGTGTGACTTCATAACTGTACATAATGTGTGACTTCATAACTGTACATCATGTGTGACTTCATAACTGTACATCATGTGTGACTTCATTACTGTACATCATGTGTGAGTTCATTACTGTACATCATGTGTGACTTCATTACTGTATATCATGTGTGACTTCATTACTGTACATCATGTGTGACTTCATTACTGTACATCATGTGTGAGTTCATTACTGTACATCATGTGTGAGTTCATTACTGTACATCATGTGTGACTTCATTACTGTACATCATGTGTGACTTCATTACTGTACATCATGTGTGACTTCATTACTGTACATCATGTGTGAGTTCATTACTGTACATCATGTGTGAGTTCATTACTGTACATCATGTGTGACTTCATTACTGTACATCATGTGTGACTTCATTACTGTACATCATGTGTAACATCATTACTGTACATCATGTGTGACTTCATTACTGAACATCATGTGTAACATCATTACTGTACATCATGTGTGACTTCATTACTGAACATCATGTGTGACTTCATTACTGTACATCATGTGTGACTTCATTACTGTACATCATGTGTGACTTCATTACTGCACATCATCGTTTTTATTGATATTGCTGTAAATACTTCCTTTGATGAAGAATATCCTTAATTGTGGAGATGTTTGTAATTATAATTTTAGTGGGAAAGTTAACTTATTGACACGGTCATCCCCACACAGGATAGATCATAAGAATGTCAACTCCCCTTGATTGGATGACATCAACTAATTCACCTTTTCACTGGTTACCTGTTCTTTCAGTGCATTTCCTTCTGTGCCATATCCTGAACAAGTTATCAAACTGATGAACATTTCATTGTGTTTAATCTTTCATATTTTTATTGTTTTTCCAAAGACCTCTCAGAAGAGACGTCTGTTCCCTCCTCCACCTCCCCCATACAAGAAACCATCTTACCGGTTGGAACGTAATTTACCAAGAATCTTACCTTACATTACAAATTATTCCAAACTTAATCTAAATTACATGTTATTCACGTCCATCGTGTCCCATTTGATCTGTGCTTCAGAAGTGTTGAGAACAAATGAATATTTTCCTTCACTCAAAGCCAGACAAGCACCAAACAAATCTTCCAATTGGTGGAAGTCTGGTTTGAATGTTAATGTATCCATAAATAAGTCATTGTGAACACCTGGTTGTTCCATAAAATTAATTGTTTGAAAAATCAAATTTTTACGATCCCACTTCCAAGGAGTGACGGGTGACTCGAGCTTCCTTCCATGAAGCAGTCCTTCTTTGTTCTCTTCTATGTCATCAGATGAGGTTTTGTTCATTTAATTTGAACAGCAAGTGAAGATTTGTGGGCTCTGGATAAGGCACAGGAACGATGGACCAAATTGCCTCAATTCTCTTGTAAGGTGACACAGTGGGAGTTGGTGATGAAGAAAATCAAGATGTGAAAGTGGAGGGAAAAGTGAAATAAAACCTGAACTGAAATATACAAAACGAGGGAGAAGGAGACGCACAGAGAGATCGAGAGAGATTCATTCCAGGACTGTGTTGGAAGGCAGGACAATGATGGAGATTATGATGACAATGCTCTTGAGTGGTTTTGACTTCCTTTTGTTGATGTGAGTGCAGAGGAAGAAGTCACAGTCATGTCCGCTGGAGAGGAGAATGCCATGTTTGGGAGTAACTCTCTCATGACTCCACCACATGAGCTGTGCAGAAATGTAAAAAAGAAACACCAGGCTCTGACAGTTGGCCGATTCAAGATTTTTCAAATGAACAGTCTCCAGAACTAAGGTACGATAAACACTCGATTGACTTATTTCATCACCTGGATCCTTTTTGTGTCCATGTTTGTCCTTCTTCAAAATATCATGACGAGAACTTAATAATTCCGAGTGTGCATAATTTAATAATTTGAATGAATATATCAAGCAGGTGAGGTCCTTCCCTGATTTGAACAATCATTGCCAATCATGAAGGGAACTGCAGATATTAACCCTTGGTGTTCACTGCTTGACATCATCACTGTGCTTCATCCGTGACTTCATAACTGTACATCATGCGTGACTGCATTACTTTCCTTCATGCGTGACTTCAATGTCAATCATGCGTGACTTCATTACTCCACATCATTCGTGACTTCATTACTCCACATCATGCATGACGTCATCACTGTACATCATCCGTGTACATCACTGTACACTCCAACATTGTCTCACTTTTTTTTTCGCCCTCAATTTAGGTTATGCCATCATCTGCATTGAGTTCAAACATTCTTCTGAATCATCTCCAGCCTTAACTGTGAGCATAGACCCTTCCACCTCATCAACTCAAGGACTTGGTCAATCAGAAATCGGGTTCATTTTTTTTCCATTCATCCTTCACTCCTACCAGCTTACGAACCCCACTTGCAGATTGAATGAGAAGAACTTCAACAAAGATCTAATTCAAATCCTGCCCTTCAAACATTTACTGTCATTATTTGAAATTTCTCTTCTCATTGATACACCTGAAGGAAGGTCCCTTTCCATGTTTCTCTTACCTTGATTTTTCATTTCACTGCAGCATCCAACCCTCCACAATTCAATTATTCCAGACCCAGAAGCAAACACATCAACAATGACTGCATTCTGCCATCCCGTTCCCATGATTTCACAATCATTGTGTTGTACTTCAGTCGGTTGTCCATATTATTTGATTCAGGAGGTCACAGTACAAGCCGATGAAACCTCAGCTGCTCCTGTGTGAAGTGGGGCCATCGCCGTAAAATACAAAACACACAGGAAATGCCGCTTTGTGTGGAGGCGCGGCAGTGATGGTCATGTTTAACCCTCGACCAGTCAAAGATCCCCGGGGGGTTGAACACGGCAAGGTAAGCCTTGGTCTTATTTGCTGTCTCTAACCTGTCTCTCTCTCTTCACGTTTCTTCCTGCCCGCTCCTCCCTCCTCCCCCTCCCCCACTATCCTCCTCTCTCTCCCCCTCACTCTCACCCTCCCCTCACTCCATCTCTCGCCCCCCCCCCCATCTCTCTGCCCCCTCTCTTAGTATTTTCCTCTGGTATCTAAGGACGTCTCCACTCATGGCTCACAGACTTCCTCTCCTGTCGCAGCCAACGAGTGGCCCTTAATGGAGTTCTCTCTTCCGCTATTCCTGTCCAGGCTGGAGTTCCTCAAGACAGTGTTCTGGGCCCTGTTCTTTTTCTGGTTTCATCAACAATCTCTCAGAGTCTGTAAAATCCTCTTTATCTCTTTGCTGATGACTCCACCCTCTGCCATGCCATCTGTCACCCCTCATATCAGCAAGCAGCCGCCTCTTCACACTGCAGATCTGGATGAAATCACAAGCTTGTCCAACACATGGAACAAATCTTTCAATCCTAACAAATCTCACACTCTCATTCTCTCTCCGAAAGGCCTGTCTGGAAGCCCCCCCTCTCCCTCCAATCTGCTTTCTCAACAATCCTCTTGAAGAAGTCCTTTAATTCAAGCTTCTGGGTCTCACTGTGTGCCATGATCTTTCCTGGGAAAGCCACATTTCCAAGCTGGCCTCCAAAGCCACTCACCAACTGGGCATCCTCCGTTGAGCAAAGTTATTCCTTGGCATCCCTGAGCTCCTGACCACATACAAAGCCTTCATCTGCAGCTTGATGTAGTACTGCTCTCCCCACTGGGCTGGTGCTCCCGTTTTTCACGTTTCTTGGCTTCACACTGTGAAAACCAAGGCATTTCAGATGATTTTTATCTCCTGCGATGAGGCTGAATCTTTGGGTCTCTCACTCTCTCACCGCAGGCAGGTCCGTGGTCTTTCTATCTTCTACCGTCTCCTCTCCAGCCCCGCACTCCCTGCTCATTTTGAGATTCCCCCCCCCCCCGCCCCCGCCATCCATATTTCTGGAGGGCGCTCAAGGTCCGCCAGCAACCCCCTTCTGGTAAAACTACCAACATCAAGAATCACTGCTCACCTTCACTCTTTCATTCCTCTTTTTACCCCACCTCTGGAGCAAACAACCACACTCTCTTCAATTCCACTCTTTCCTCCAGGTCTTCAAAACAGCTGTTCACCACCATCTCTTATCTTACCCTGTCCAAAACCACGATCTTTTCTACCCCCACTAATCCACACCAAACCCACCTCCTTCAAAAAGTCCCTGCTTTGCTTCCTGAAAGTCCCTGTCATGTAAGGACCTGAAAGTCCCTGTGGTGTCCATCTTGTTTACCCTGTGTACATTGCCCCCACTCCTCTCCCTTCCACAGATCTCCTCATGTCTCTGTTCCACACTTTTTTTTCCTTCCCTCTCCTGCCCCGCTTGTCTCCTGCTCCCATTGTTGTACGTTCTGTGTTAGCTCTCATATGATCCTCGACAGTGCACACAAAAAAAACGTGAAACGATGGGTGATATTTGCTGGTGTATGTATGGAGAGAGGGATGTGGAGAGGGAAGGAGAGGGATAGAGAGATGTGGGAGGAGAGTGCTGTGATGTATTTGGAGGGGGTGGAGCGAGGATCGGACAGAGGGAGAGGGGAGTTAGCAGAGATAAAATGTTTTTCGGGAATTGGCAGATTGGAGTCAGTGTGGTTATCGACTCCAGTTTGTACTGCATACAACCCAAAAACGTTGAGTAGCTTTGACCCTTGTTTTGGGGGAATTTCAACAAATATATTTTTTAAAGCAACGTTGCATGATAGACGTTTCAAGATGTACATAAACATTATTATTTGAAGAAAGCTGCCAATCTTCATGTGATGGGTAAAAAAAATTGGCTCTGCCATTTGGAAAACATGTTAATCTGGCAAAGGGCTCGGCAATCATGTGTTATCAGCTTTGAAACTCACAAAGAGGAACTTCTAACGATTCTGAAGCAAACCTAGTTCATATGAAGATAACCAACCGCCTTAGAAACAGCCATGAGGCCAAAAGAGAACGCGATCACTTGTATGCTGCTGAGGTTAAAAGTTAAAACCTACAGTACCTGTACGTCTGTTCCTCCATCCTCACCACACCAAGTTTGTGTGTCACCCGATCATACCTAGGTAATGTGTTACCCAAGCATTAATTATTGACGTCATATGTTCAAGTTGTACCAAACTCCATAACTGGGGCAGCTAAATCGGCCCCACACGCACCCCCATGAGTACTTATGCAAACATACTTTTTTAGAATCCTTAAGGTGTCTCGTTAACATTTTTAGATGTTAAAAAGAAAATTAGTTTTGTCTTGGGGTCTGTTTGGCTGCCATCTTGGATTTTGACATGCCCAATTATCGAAAAACTTTTCATAACTTTTGACCCAAATAGAATAGAAACACTAATGAAGCATTTATTCTGCACAATTATGGCACGGGAAATGAAATCAAATCATCATTTTTAACATTAGATGACATCATCTGCCAAATTTCAATTTTTTCCTTGGTGTGGTTTCAGAGATGCAGAGGTCCAAAGTTTTTCATTTTCCAAACATAGCTGCCACACCCCATGACTTATGACATCATAATTATCATTAAAACATGATACATGAATCGTCACCACTCTGGTGAAAATTTTGTCTTAATCCAACAAGTGGTTGTGGAGAACACGAAAGTTCTGTGCGGACAAACAGACCCAAATGCAATACCTCCTCTGGCGAGGGTAAAACTCACTTGTTTCCCATGGGAATTACTTCACGTGTGCCACATTTCAGTTTTTTTCAAGGAGCGGTTTCAGAGATAGAGGTCCAAAGTTTTTCCTTTTTTCCAAGATGGTTGCCCCACCAAGTGACCTATGACATCATAATTATCACACCATTCTTCAGGAGTAGTCACACCTATGGTGAAAATTTTGTGTCAATCGGATAAGTGGTTGCAGAGAAAACAAAATTAGCATGGAGGAAAATATGGACGGACGGACAACCCAAAAATAATGCCACCGGTGACTTCGTCAGCAGAGGCATAAAAACAAATGGGAGAGTGCATCGAAGACTGTGCCCTGTGCAGTTTTTAAAGATTGTTTACAAGAAGCATCCAGAAGTTTCATGCCTCATAAAGATTGTAAAAGTAGGATAAATAAATTGATTTATTTTAAATTGATAAATAAATTGATTTATATAAATTGGGCCTGTCCCCCTCCCTCGTCCCCTCCTCTCTCCCCCTCTCTCTCACCCCCCTCTCTCCCTCCCTTCTCTAGCCCCCCTCTCTGGCCCCCCTCTCTCACCCCTCTCTCCCTCCTCCTCTCTTGCCCCTCTCTCTGGAAATGTATTCACAAATGTCTACCAAGCACAACAATCAATTCAAACCTTGGGAAAAAAACAGCTTTCAAACCCTTTGGAAACAGCTCTTTCCCTTGGGAAAATTCAAACCTTGGGATTAATTAATAATTTGAACAATTAATTCAAACCTTGGGAAAAAAAACAGCTTTCAAACCTTGGGAAACACTTGGGAAACAGCTGAAACGGATGAAGAATGATATCAAACCTTGAAAAGGCACATACTCAGGTCCCCAACGTCGATTGTGACGTCATACCAAATCAAGAAGAAGAAGAATTGTGACGTCAATCGTGAAAAAATAAATAAATAAACAAGCAGTCATAGACTGGTACTTACGAAATCGTCAACTTGACCTCTGACCTTGTCTAATAAAAGCTGTCTCTAGAGGAGGTAGCGACGCAAACCAGAAGTTTCTACGATGATTCTGTACCAAACCATAAAAAATCGAATGTTTGACCTCACTGTGACCTTGACCTTTGACCGATTTTGACCAAAATATAATCAGCGCTAGCCACCACCCTCCTGAATCACGTGGTGTAAATTGACATTGGTAGCCTCTTCCGTTCTCGAGTTATCTTGCCTACAAACAAACACACACACAAACAAACACACACACACACACACACACACACACACACACACACACACACACACACACACACACACACACACACACACACACACACAAACACATAAACACACAAACAAACAAACACACAAACAGATGACGGAAGTCATCAATATACTTACGAAATCTTTAGATTTCGTAAGTAAGAAATACACATTAATTGTGACGTCATAGCACCGTGTCCTGTCATTGGTTGACAGATGTTATTGGTCATTATTGGTTGACAGACAACATATAGGTCGTTATTGGTTGACAGACATTGGTCATTGTATCACGTTATTCTTTTTATTACTGCCAATTATTGTGCTATTATTATTATTATTATTAATATGCTGTTATCATAATTCTGAGATATCTTTGGGAAAAAATGGCATGATAAGGTGGAACGACACTTCAGCTGTGATATATACACCTTTCCAACACAGAAAAAGCAATAAAATGGCCGTAACTTGGGAACCGCTCGTCCGATTAATATCAAACCTTGAAAATCCGTGGGTCACCGGCAATATTCCTGGCAAGTTTCAATCAGATCGGACCTGCGGTTGTCGAGAAATGGCGGTCGCAGACAGACACACACACACACACACACACACACACACACACACACACACACACACACACACACACACACAGAGATTGCTGGAATTGTAGATAGATGGGAGCGATTGAGGTAGCTGTCAGTTGCCTATACACCGCCCAAATATAGGAACGCATCATAAGAACGTATTGCTTGCTTGGAACAAGATCACCCATCGGGTAGATACTCTGCTCGTCATAAGTATTGGCTCTTGCTGTTTTGTCCTTTTGTTCAAATGCTTGATATTCCAACTTAAATAATGAAAAGTCAACGAGCGATGTGCAGAGCGAAATTTAAATAACTACCTCATCTCAGGACGAGCTTGTTTACACGCAGCTATTTACAGGTTAAAGGTGGAGAGAAACATGTTTCCATCTCATCTGATAATTTTGTTGGTTAAAAGGGGAGGCACATGACCATGTTGTGGGCTGAAAGGGTTGGGTGCCACCATGTATTATTTCATGCTCCATTACCGGCCTGGGTCGGGTCATCCCTCCTGAGCAGATCTGGAGAGCATGAGGCTTCCCACGACTCCCCATGTCGATACCAAGCTGAGCATGGATGTCCGACATAGCGAGACACAGGGTAGGTGGACCAGTCCATATTGAGTGTCTCAACCCAAGCCTTCGAGCAGCCGAATTATAGGTGCAAGCCACTACACCCGGCAATGAAAGCAAGCGATCGGTGAGAGGATGAGTGGTAATTGTGGACAGGTAGGTTGACGGAGGGGTCGTCACTGGATGAACAGAATGATCTTCCTGATTTACAAGTCGCTCCAAAAAGTTTGAGTACAATGTAAATCAGCACAACAGGAGTTGTATCCTCATCCCGGAGTAGAGGGGGTCGTAAATCCGGCCGTCCCTCCCGTCTACATTCACTGTGTCGGTGGGTGCAACCCCATGCTCTCTCAAAATTAATTCTTTCCAGGAACGTGGAGGTTTTCTCCGACCACACACTCAGTGGGCGTGTAGTTTATTCCATCACCTGAGCACACATTGGCAAAAGTGAGTAATTTGTTGCCATTGTGCCGTGTATATACCTGCACCTCGAGGACCCGAAGCCAATCTGAGGTCTCTCCATGAATATAAATGGAAACCTCAACCGAAAATATAAAAAAAAGATTTGTTATTCCTTTGATTGCTGCAGGAGTCTCTGCTTCTAACAATACCGCCATGTCATACTCGTATCGCACAAGAACACAACTCAAGCTTACAGCCAATAAGCAAAAACTATCAAAAATTATGGCACATCGGTGAAATTTGTTTCGAAAGCCATTAATTAGATATAGTCTGATGTATAATCCAAGTTTCAGCTCCTTTCAATGAATAGCCTTGGAGATATGGTCAGTTTATCATTGGTGGATCAACAACACCAGCTTGGTTGATCAAAGGTGTATCAACAACACCAGCTTGGTTGATCATAGATGTATCAACAACACCAGCTTGGTTGATCAAAGGTGGATCAACAACACCAGCTTGGATGATCATAGATGTATCAACAACACCAGCTTGGTTGATCATAGATGTATCAACAACACCAGCTTGGTTGATCATAGATGTATCAATAACAGCAGCTTGGTTGATCATAGATGTATCAATAACAGCAGCTTGGTTGATCATAGATGTATCAATAACAGTAGCTTGGTTGATCATAGATGTATCAACAACAGCAGCTTGGTTGAGCATAGATGTATCAACAACAGCAGCTTGGTTGATCATAGATGTATCAACAACAGCAGCTTGGTTGATCATAGATGTATCAACAACAGCAGCTTGGTTGATCATAGATGTATCAACAACAGCAGCTTGGTTGATCATAGATGTATCAACAACAGCAGCTTGGTTGATCATAGATGTATCAACAACAGGAGCTTGGTTGATCATAGATGTATCAATAACAGCAGCTTGGTTGAGCATAGATGTATCAACAACAGCGGCTTGGTTGATCATAGATGTATCAATAACAGCAGCTTGGTTGATCATTGATGTATCAACAACAGCAGCTTGGTTGGTCATAGATGTATCAACAACAGCGGCTTGGTTGATCATAGATGTATCAACAACAGCAGCTTGGTTGATCATAGATGTATCAACAACACCAGCTTGGTTGATCATAGATGTATCAACAACACCAGCTTGGTTGATCATGGATGTATCAACAACATCAGCTTGGTTGATCAGAGATGTATCAACAACACCAGCTTGGTTGATCATAGATGTATCAACAACACCGGCTTCGTTGATCATAGATGTATCAACAACACCAGCTTGGTTGATCAGAGATGTATCAACAACACCAGCTTGGTTTATCATAGATGTATCAACAACACCAGCTAGGTTTATCATAGATGTATCAATAACAGCAGCTTGGTTGATCATAGATGTATCAACAACAGGAGCTTGGTTGATCAAAGGTGTATCAATAACAGTAGCTTGGTTGATCATTGATGTATCAACAACACCAGCTTGGTTGATCATAGATGTATCAACAACAGCAGCTTGGTTGATCATAGATGTATCAACAACAGCAGCTTGGTTGATCATAGATGTATCAATAACAGCAGCTTGGTTGATCATTGATGTATCAACAACAGCAGCTTGGTTGATCATGGATGTATCAACAACAGCTTGGTTGATCGTAGATGTATCAACAACAGCAGCTTGGTTGATCAAAGGTGTATCAACAACACCAGCTTGGTTGATCAAAGGTGTATCAACACCAGCTTGGTTGATCATAGATGTATCAACAACAGCAGCTTGGTTGATCATAGATGTATCAACAACACCAGCTTGGTTGATCATAGATTTATCAACAACAGCAGCTTGGATGATCATAGATGTATCAACAACAGCAGCTTGGTTGATCATAGATGTATCAACAACAGCAGCTTGGTTGATCATAGATGTATCAACAACAGCAGCTTGGTTGATCAGAGATGTATCAACAACATCAGCTTGGTTGATCATAGATTTATCAACAACAGCAGCTTGGTTGATCATAGATGTATCAACAACAGCAGCTTGGTTGATCACAGATGTATCAACAACAGCAGCTTGGTTGATCATAGATGTATCAACAACAGCAGCTTGGTTGATCATAGATGTATCAATAACAGCAGCTTGGTTGATCATCGATGTATCAATAACAGTAGCTTGGTTGATCATAGATGTATCAATAACAGCAGCTTGGTTGATCATAGATGTATCAACAACAGGAGCTTGGTTGATCATAGATGTATCAATAACAGCAGCTTGGTTGGTCATAGATGTATCAACAACAGCAGCTTGGTTGATCAAAGGTGTATCAATAACAGTAGCTTGGTTGATCATTGATGTATCAACAACAGTGGCTTGGTTGATCATAGATGTGTCAATAACAGTAGCTTGGTTGATCATTGATGTATCAACAGCAGCTTGGTTGATCATAGATGTATCAACACCAGCTTGGTTGATCATAGATGTATCAACAACAGCGGCTTGGTTGATGATAGATGCATCAACAACAGCGGCTTGGTTGATCATAGATGTATCAACTACAGCAGCTTGGTTGATCATGGATGTATCAACAACACCAGCTTGGTTGATCATAGATGTATCAACAACAGCAGCTTGGTTGATCATAGATGTATCAATAACAGCAGCTTGGTTGATCATAGATGTATCAATAACAGTAGCTTGGTTGATCATTGATGTATCAACAACAGTAGCTTGGTTGATCATAGGTGTATCAATTGAGTGGAACAATGTTGTGTGACGTGTGACGTATTATACAATGTGTGATATATGTTGTGTGATATGTGATGTGTGATGTGATGCTCTATTAACCACTGAAATCACTTTATTGGTAAATTAGCTGAATGTTAATTTGAACTGGATAAATATTTCCGTTAAAAGGAACTTTCATTGATGTTTTGTTTTTTTCGATACTCTTTGTGAATTTCTGTGTTTATCTCGTTTTTCTGAATCAAATTCGACTTCAATCCCAGATTTGTTTTCTCTCAATTCCACTCCCGTTATTAAAGACACAATTTCACAACTATTTACACAACAGAAAAAAAACAACCTTTCACATATCTAATGTTGACATGAGTCATGGTCTGAATTTAGGACAGTTTAATTATCAACGACAGCACACTGCGTCATCATCATGCTCAAATTACAACCGACACATGAAGCCGAGTTCGGAATGAATGCGAATGCAATAATTGTGGAAATCCACTATAAACGAACTCTCCAGGCTGTGGCGGGAGAGTGAAAGATGGACAACAGGGGACGCTGTGCACTGCAGCAAGGAAAACCCACATGAGGATTGGAAAGGAAACATTACATCAAGGAAACGACACAGTACAGATTCAGGGCTCGGACCTTCACCTGTGGGAGTGGGGGAAAGGTGATGGTGAGGTTTTGTGTGTGTGAACCCTGAAAATTCCACAGAATCCATTTATATAGTTTATTTCATCATTATATTTTTTCTATTGTTGTGGTTCTGTGAAACCACATGCCTCCAAGGCAATGGCACACAACATACAGCGTTCCCAAGGCAGTTATTTCAATAGTATGTGTATTAGTTAGTCCTTTCCATATGTATAGTGGGTAAAGAGGAAAGATACGTTGCATGGGACTCCTTCAGTTAGGGTTCTTTAACCTTCAATCTTTGTGTTCTTCCACCAACTTTCTCTCACACGAAACATGCAAGCAAACACGCTCGCAAATCAGTAAAGATTACTAGTAACCACCAAACACACATGCAAATCAGTAAATATTACTAGAAACAAAGCAAACACGCATGCAAATCAGTAAAGATTACTAGTAACCAAGGAAGCACGCATGCAAATCAGTAAAGATTATTCGTAACCAAGCAAGCAAGCATGCAAATCAGTATAGATAATGAGTAACCAAGCAATCACGCAAGCAAATCAGTAAAGATTACTAGTGATCAAGAAAGCACGCACACAAATCAGTAAAGATTAGTCGTAACCAAGCAAGCATGCATGCAAATCAGTAAATATTACTAGTAACCAAGCAAGCACACACGCAAATCAGGAAAGATTACCAGTAACCAAGCAAGAACGTGTGCAAATCAGGAAAGATTATTAGTTAGCAAGCAAGCATGCACGCAAATCAGTAAAGATTACTAGTAACCAAGCAAGCACACACACAAATCAGTAAATATTACTAGTAACCAAGCAAGCATGCATGCAAATCAGTGGAGATTACTAGTAACCAAGCAAGCATGCATGCAAATCAGTAAAGATTATTTGTAAACAAGCAAGCACGCATGCAAATCAGTAAAGATGTCTCGTAACCAAGCAAGCACGCATTCAAATCAGGAAAGATTACTCGTAAACAAGCAAGCACGCATACAAATCAGTAAAGATTACGTGTAACCAAGTAAGCACGCATGCAAATCATTAAAGATTAGTAGTAACCAAGCAAGCATGCATGCAAATCAGTAAAGATGACTAGTAACCAAGCAAGCACGCATGCAAATCATTAAAGATTAGTAGTAACCAAGCAAGCATGCATGCAAATCAGTAAAGATGACTAGTAACCAAGCAAGCACGCATGCAAATCAGTAAAGATTACTCGTAAACAAGCAAGTATGCGCACAAATAAAGAAAGATTACTAGCAACCAAGCAAGCTTGCATGCAAATCAGTAAAGATTACTCGTAAACAAGCAAGTATGCGCACAAATAAAGAAAGATTACTAGCAACCAAGCAAGCTTGCATGCAAATCAGTGAAGATGACGAGTAACCAAGCAAGGACGCATGCAAATAAGGAAAGATTACTCGTAAACAGCAAGTATGCGCACAAATCAGAAAAGATTACGAGTTACCAAGCAAGCTTGCACGCAAATCAGTAAAGATTACGAGTAACCAAGCATGCATGCACGCAAATCAGTAAAGATTACGAGTAACCAAGCAAGCACGCGTGCAAATAAGGAAAGATTACTCATAAACAGCAGGTACACGCACAAATCAGGAAAGATTACTAGTTACCAAGCAAGCTTGCATGCAAATCAGTAAAGATTACTAGTAACCAAGCATGCATGCAAATCAGTAAAAATTACGAGTAACCAAGCATGCATGCAAATCAGTAAATATTACTCGTAACCAAGCAAGCATGCATGCAAATCAGTAAAGATTACTAGTAACCAAGCAAGCTTGCATGCAAATCAGTAAAGATTACTAGTAACCAAGCATGCATGCAAATCAGTAAAAATTACGAGTAACCAAGCATGCATGCAAATCAGTAAATATTACTCGCAACCAAGCAAGCATGCATGCAAATCAGTAAAGATTACTAGTAACCAAGCATGCATGCAAATCAGTAAATATTACTCGTAACCAAGCAAGCTTGCATGCAAATCAGTAAAGATTACTAGTAACCAAACATGCATGCAAATCAGTAAAAATTACGAGTAACCAAGCACGCATGCAAATCAGTAAAGATTACTAGTAACCAAGCAAGGATGCTGCGAGCACCACATTTGCATTTGCGCACCAATTTTCCATTAAAAACTGCGCGCCAATTCTCAACCACCATTTCGCCTCTGACCTTCATTCCACTCGCCATACTATACCATGCTCACCACAACCACTTCATAGGACGACTTAAAATCCACGCAACAACCCACGCTTCCATTTTCCATTACAAACGTGACCATTACTCACAACCTCGTTCCAAGGAACCTCTTCCCTGCAACACCACAACGTACTGCTACTTCACTACAAACGCCGTAACATGCTCCTGCGACTCTACAACCACCTCAGCTGTCACATACTCATCAAACACTTACTACAACCTGGAAAGACATTGAGGAGATGCAGCTCGGGTTATTTCGGGGCATAACTCAAAGCGCAAACTTGCACTGAAGCTCGTTTAACACTCGTTTAAGCTGAAGCTCATTTAAAATTATTTTAAAATTATATTACCCATGGGAAGCGCAGGGATTTCCCTAAAATCCAAGGTTTGAATGAAGGCCAGCACAAGTTTGGGTCCAAAGAGAGCCTTCAAAAACTACAGCCCCAGGTAAAGATCGGGAACTGTTGTGCGTGCCCCTGTTGGCCGGCGACTGGGCCATTTTCCATTGCCTGGCGGGGCGTGGCTTCAACCGCTATGGAGCAATAGGGGAGTTCAATTTCGTACAGCTTCTTTTGATCCGAGAGTTGGCTCCTCCCCTCATTCAGGGCTTATAAAAGAGGGTGTTCAACTCATTCTGCAGACTATCGCCTGAGGAGAGTATCGCTGTGGACAGAGTATCGCTGCGGACAGAGTATCGCTGCGGACAGAGTATCGCTGCAGACAGAGTATCGCTGCGGACAGAGTATCGCTGCGGACAGAGTATCGCTGTGGCCAGAGTATCCCTGCGGACAGAGTATCGCTGCGGACAGAGTATCGCTGCGGACAGAGTATCGCTGTGGACAGAGTATCGCTGCGGACAGAGTATCGCTGCGAGCATCGCAGGAGAAAATATCACCAGACATCAGACCTTTCCGGGGAGACAGGTGGCGCAAGGACAAGCGTTAAGTCAGCGTGAACAGGCCTGGCGTCACACATTGCTGCTGAGAGCCAAGACTACTCAATTTCAACGCCACCCATTAGATTACAATGACACTTACACGTACGGACTTACGCAATTACGATTGGGTCTTTTCTCTCACACATCTTTCTTCTACCATCTATCTCTCATCTACTGTGAACGCAAAAGAGGAACCAATGTGGGCAAGCCCGATCAACTGTTCTTTTCAGAACAAAACGCACGTGCGAACTAAAGAGCGAACTGAACTGACCGATAAACCTCACATTCTTCCTCTTACACTACGCCACACCCCACGTCCCATTACATTTGCACTTCTCAAACATGCACCCCAGACACCCTCAGTATTTCTCCCTCCTCCCCTTTCCTAAGCATTTTGGGCTGCGCAGGTCTGCCGGCTGCACCACATATTGAGAGGTCGTTAATCCTCAACTAAATGTCTCTCTGAAAGTACCACATGGAACCCCCCCTCCCCATCTAATTTCTCAACAATCCTCTTGAAGAAGTCCTTTCATTCAAGATCCTGGGTCTCACTATCTGCCATGATCTTTCCTGGGAAAACCACATTTCCAAGCTGGCCTCCAAAGTCAATCGCCGACTGGGCATCCTCTGTCATCCAAAGTCCTTCCTTCGCACACCTGAGCTCCTGACCATATACAAAGCTTTCGTCCACATAACAACCTGATGGAGTACTGCTCATCCCTCTGGGCTGGTGCTCCAGCCTCTCACCTTTCTCGGCTTCACCCTGTGGAAACCAAGGCATTTAGGATCATTTGTATCTCCCGCGATGAGGCTGAATCTTTTGGTCTCTCACTCTCTCATTGAACCCAGGTTGGTGGTCTATGTGTCTTCTACAGTCTCCTCTCCGGCCTCCCCCGCCCCCTGCTCTGTCTGCGATACCCCCCCCCCATATTTCTGCAGGTTGCTCAAGGTCCGCCAGCAATCCCCTTCTGGTAAAACTACCAAAATCAGTCATCACTGCTCCCTTCACTCTTTCATTCCTCTTTTTCCTCCCACATTTGGAATAAACTCCCTCACTCTATTCAATCGCATTCTTCCCTCAAGACCTTCAAAACAGTTGTTCACCTTCACCTCTTATCGTCCCCCATCCAAATCCTCGATATCTCCTTCCCCCGTTAATCCACCCAAAATCCACCTCCTTCAAATTCCTTGCTTTCCTTCCTGAAAGTCCCTATAATATACATCTTGTTTACCCCATGTACCCCGTCCCATCCCTCTCCCTTCCACAGATGTCCTCATGTCTGTGTTCACCCCTGTTTTGTCCTTCCCTCTCCTGCCACTCTTGTTTCCTGCTCCCCTGTTGTATGTTATGTGTGTTAGCTCTCATACGAGCCTCGACAATGTTTACCAAAAAAATTACAAACTAAGTATTTCTCTGGGCTATCTCTAATTTTCCTCGGTGTGTGTGTGTGTGTGTGTGTGTGTGTGTGTGTATGTGTGTGTGTGTGATGGCACCTTAGCTGGGATATTATTCCCCAATAATCTATTAAATCGCCGGTACATACTTGGCAACTCTGCTCAGCTGCACCTGATTTGGTCGGTAATCTAAATAATGCAGGTACGTACCAAGGATGCGATTCCCCGATAAGGATGTCACATGCCCATATACAGTAAACGGTTGTGAGATGGAGGACCCGTCACGTGATCAAGTCATTGGCACTCGCGGTCGATTCTCGACCTGCTCTCATACGGGCCTCGACATTGTATACAAAAAACGAGCTGAAAGTTATTCATGTGCGATGACCTGCAATTCCCGGCAAGTCCGGAGAGGAACCCGAGACAACCACTCCCTCGTGGTTCCCCCGCGACATCGGATCTGCAACAATATATTTGCATTTGTGAAAATAATCCTTGGAGTGTCTTGGACAATTGTGAGTACCTCGTTCTTGGTACCCTTTGAATGCTCCTCATACATATTCAGCACTAAGGGGCACCGATCTGGGGAGGTGGTGGTGAGGGTTCATCTGAACCTGTCTATATCAAAACCTGTCAAAGTAGAATGGCACTTGGTAGAGCACATACCTCCGCCAGGCTGAACAGTTTACATTTTGTATCCCACTGATAAGTAGGATCTGAATCCGGACCTTCTACAAAATCTAATCGACTTGTTCTTGTCTCCGAACTAACTCATTCACCAAGTTTTGTCATAACTCGTCCACAATGTTTTGAGATATCGTGCTACTCGTACATATCGGTTTTGGCCTTCTCAATTGGTGAAGTCTCTTGTTCTTGGTCGTGGCCATCTCAATTTGTGAAGAATCACTTTTTAAAAATTCTAGGATCTGCATGCAGGTCTTCACCAAAACCTAATCAATTCGTCCTTGTCACATTCCCAACCTGTCCACCAAGTTTTGTCCAAATCTGTCCATAACATTTTGAGATATCATGCTCAGACAGACAGACAGACAAACAGGGGTGAATACATAACCTCCGTCCACCTTCGATGGGGGAGGTAATAATTGCATCATAGTAGCAAACATGTGACCATGGTGCAAAGCCTTAGCAATGAAAATTTCAGAAGTTAAATTTTGTTAGTTATGTTGAATAAAAATGAACATGAAATGGACCAATAAACATTTCCAGTTATTCCTAACACTAGACAGCCATTGAGAACCATTCAGCGATGGGGATCATCCTTTCTGTGATTAGAGGATGATACCCACAGTGTGTACTGAACCGGGCGTAGTGGCGTGCACCTGTAATCCGGCGACTCGGAGGCTTGGGTTGGAGGATCGCTTGAGGACGGGGGCTCTGCACTGGGCAGGGTGTAGAGCAGCCCGGAATCATGGCGAAACCCAAATCCTGATCCCTGTGTCGTAAGAGGCGACCAGGGTTGCGTCAGGAAGGGCATCCGGCGTAAAACCTGTGCCAAATCAGTATGCGGATCATAACGGATGATCCGCTGTGGCGACCCCTAACGGGAGCAGCCGAAAGATGAACAACAACAACAACCCACAGTGTGTACTGCGTTCTGTTCAGCCTTACATCAGTGATGTGAGGACATTGTCACTGTTATTAACCAACTCTTGCTTCTATATCAGTGTTTCACCATTCAAGAACTTGCAACATTGGAGAACACCCAAAATGGAATCCACAATTGATGATGATGATGATGATATATTGTGTTCTGCAGCAATAGTAGTAGAACCATCCTACAGTTGCAATCAGTCCTTCTTCACTGTGCACCACTGTGCCTTGACCTTAGGCAGCAGCCTGAGCTCCCTCAGGTCCTTCTTCGATCTGAATGTTCCCAGTCTTGCTTCCTTTAGGTCAGTCCGCATGACCGCAGCACACTGATGTCCTCTGCGGGCTCGGTATTTGTTAGCACCCGATACAGTGAATCCCAGAGCTGCTTGTACAGGTGTGCTTTGGCATCTGCAGCACCTGGCCAAACATGGACCATCTTTGTTCAGCTACTTTCACAGTAAGCTGAACTGTATTGCACAGGTTGTACAATGCGTCGTTGGAGATCAAACTGTCCAGCAAGTGATGTCAGATGATGGCTCACATGTGTTTGCGGTGGCAGGCATGAAGTTTGTCCAGAACTGCCTTTTACTGGAGGTGAAATTTGATGCCAAAACTATGAGCCAGAACTGAAGTCCCGTTCAGCAGAGTGGAAAGAACCATGTTCTCCATGTCTGAAATAGTCAGATGCCATGAAAAGTAGGGAGCATCAAGGTTGCACACATTTTTATGAGCACATTGGAATTTTGGTAAACTTGGCAGTTCGATAACGTACAACAGTAAATGGAAATGTTGTTGTTCGTCTTTCGGCTGCTCCCATTAGGGGTCGCCACAGCGGATCATCCATTATGATCCGCATACTGATTTGGCACAGGTTTTATGCCGGATGCCCTTCCTGACGCAACCCTGATCGCCTCTTACGACACAGGGATATGGATTGGGTTTCGCCATGATTCAGGGCTGCCCTACACCCTCTCATAGCGCAGCCCAGTGCAGAGCACCCGTCCTCAAGCAATCCTCCAACCCAAGCCTCCGAGTAGCCGGATTACAGGCGCACGCCACAACGCCCCGTATGCAACAGTGAATGGAAATGACAACCATATATGGTTTGCATGAAGATACGAGACCCATAGTGGGGAAAAACATTTATCTCTTCTGAACGACGCCGTCTTCCTCTGTGACAATGTTGCAGTGCATGCAAAACGCAATGTCCGCAATGTGTCCGAGTGTTGGAAGTGGTAAGTGTTCCCTTCCCCCATCGTATTCACCGGATTTAAGTCGAAGAGACTTACACTTAATCCCCAAAATGAAAAACGAATTGGAGGAAGGCATTTTGCCTCTGGTCAGCAGGTTTACAGAGCCACGTCCGCCGCATTCAGGACACCACGCGGAAGGCTTCTGTTCTGATATCAAAAAGTTTTTGACAACCAGACCAAGAACTCAGAAGTGGATGAAGACCACATAGAGCAAGTCATGCGATGTAATTGAAGTTTGTCAATTGCACTATGTCTACAATGTATGTGGGGGTGACGAGAGTTTTTGAACGACACTCAAAATTCAATTCAGCATAAAATCGTGAAAGTATTACTGCTATTACCTTTATACGTCTATATCATATAAGTTTCGAAATTGAACAAGGTGATAAAATCTCGGATAAAATGGAATTTTTTTTTTTCAGATTGCTGCTGTGTTTTATAGCTCATATTAAATCATCTTGAACTCCATCAGGCATGACATTGAATTACGCGGTGTGCTATTTGGAATAGTAATTTACTTGCTGTTGTATTAAAACGTTCTTTTGGATTATTCACAATATTTAAAAACATTTCCTGCGCTTGGATACTGGGAGCAGTTTCATGCAAGGAGTTGATTATTCAAGCATCAAAAGGGCAAGAGTTCTCAAAACAATGTAATTGATCTGCACCGCTGGTGAATTAACAATTAACTTTCCTTTCATCACTTTTTGTAATTGACATCATTCAAGGTTTGTCCATACCTATTTGTGAAAAAAAATCTTTAATTTGTTTGAAGGTTGTCAAAGGTAGCTCTGAGTCCCCCCCAGATCGGATTGGTGTTTTCAATCCAACTCAATACTTTCATGATTATCTTTGATTGATAGATTTCAAATGTGTACTGTACTTTCATTTGGCATCCCAGGTTGAGGGGCAGGTAAGAAACTTTGTGTTGACAGCAGGAAGAGAACAGAGTGGCAGGTCCCAGGCAGAGATCCCCTTACCGAGCCATCCCATCAACGTCGCATCCCTTCCTGTCGCTGTTGCCCGCCTCCTCAGGCAGTCATCGCGTTACCCCGGTGACTGGAGGCAACAAATCGTTGCAACTAAAACTCACAACCGAAAGCGTGTTTCAGGGTTCAGTCTGTGCATTTCCACGGGGAACCTAGCGCACGACACCTTGCGTGTCCACACCTTGCACCCCGAAGCATCTGACCGCACACGCTGTGCAACAGCATCAGACACCCCTCTTTGGACATGGGTTGTGCTAGTAGCAACTCTACTAAAGTGGTGAATCCTTCGGAAAAGCCGTCGGACACTCCTCCGAAGGTAGGAGAGGAGGGAGAAAATGACGAGGAGAAGGAAGGCAAGAAGCAGAGTGATGGTGAGTTGCACAAAGAGTTTGTGTCCTGATTACATTTGAGATTTTTTTCTTCATCTTTAGAAAAATTCCTTCATTCACCATTTCTTGTTGGCCTGGCGATTCAGCGTGAATTCGCACACCAAACTTCGTGAATTACCTCCGTCACCGAAGGTGAAGAAGGTTATGTTTTCACCCCCTCTCTGTCTGTTTGTTTGTGTGTGCAGGATATCTCAAAATTGAGGACGGATTCGGATACTAGAACTTTTTAAGTGACTCTTCACCATTGAGAGATGGGACCAAAAATGATAAATAGCACGATATCTGAAAATGTTGGGGCTGAATTCGGACGAAACTTGGTGGACAGTTTGGGTGCATGACAAGGAAGAGTTTATTCAATTTTGGTGAAGATCCGAATCCGGATCAGGATACGAGAATTATTTAATTTTTTAAGTGAGTCTTCACCATTGAGAGATTGGGCCAAAAACGATACATAGCATGATGTTTCAATAACTTACTTGGTCCGATATGTTCTGCTGGATCAGGTATTGCGTGGCAGAGGTATGCGCTCTATCGAGTGCCCTAATTTTTAGTTTGCATCATTATAAGGTGTACAGCAACAAGCTCTCATCATTTGTCACTATCAAAGGAATGGGTGAGTGTCTTTTTGTAAATGCACTTTATGTTTACATGTTAGTTGATGAGGAATTCACCAGAGAAGCCACAAAAAATGTTTTTTTCATTTTCAAATCGCCATTCCAGCTCACGTCCAGTCAAGTCATTTGGTGGATCATTTCATGCAACGTTGCTCAATCTCTCTCAAAAAAAAAACGTCCAAAGCAACGAAGGAGAAAAATGCATCTGCACCCGTTTGGGTCTGACAAAGCACTACACAGTGTTGTGTTGCACAAGCTTGTATAATGAGGGATCTAACATGAATTGTCAAGGTCACATAGCCTGGAGCACATAGGTCATGGAATATGATGAACATTCTTCGTAAATTACGTTGGACTGGCAAGTTTTACTGGGAAAAAGAGGAAAGTGAATCTGTAGATTTGCAAAGTGACATGTTGCTTGATCTTGATTTCATTATCATTCACAACTGCAAAAAAATTCTGCATTAGGATGTTGCTAGTTATAGAAGTTAAAATTTTGGTTACCGTGACGATTACAATATTGTTCTCGTATGAATGTCGCAAAGTTCGACTTCCTAATGCAGCACTTCTTAAACTTGAAGTAGAGACCTTCTGTAATCTTATATACAACTTATCTGTGATCAGAGCTGATATCTTACAGGATTCAAAGCAATCAATATCTTTTACCCACATTGGGTATGCTGACAACACGTCACGGCGGGATGAGACTTTTCCCTTGTGACTACAACCGTTTGTTCCTGTCTAATGAGTACTCAGTCCACTGCCGGCTGCCATACCATTGAACTACAGCCTTTTCAGAAATAGAGATTTCAAATGCAATAAAATCTCAAGGACAAAATATATTTTGAAACAAGGCTTTCCAAGAGTGACCCTGTGTCTGGCTAAGTTTGTCTAAGTAAATGTATTTGAACCAGGTTGAAATGTTTGGCAAATATAAACCCTCTACAAGTCACAAATCACAGTTACACAGTTATCTTTACATTATCAATTAACCATAATCAGGCCAGGTTATTTTAGACCTTCTCAAAAGGGGGGAGGGTGGATTCCCCTGGGATCTCAGCCGTGTCAAGGTGCACATGTCTGTGAAGTTTAATCATCATACACTCAATAGTTTTGAAGTTATTAGCTCATTACATGTTCAAATATGCAAATTTTGCACTATTTTCAGTTTGAACGCAGTTGGAAGCAAGGTTTTACACATTGATTTAGCAAATTTGACACACATGTAGATGATGTCAGGGTGAAGATGTCTGTGAAGTCTAATCACCATATACTCAAGATGTTTGGAGTTATTAGCTCATTACCTATTCAAATATGCAATTTTTGCACATTTTCTAGTTTGAATGTATTTTAGGCAAAGTTCTAAACATTTTCATCGGAAACACTGTTTGTTATTGTAACATAGCTTGGTGTTGGCTTAATGATTCAGTTGATGGGCTGAGGAACTCAGGGTCCTGAGTTCAAATCCTGCTCAGTTGTTGAATTAATACCAAGTGGGGTTGGCTCTGCCTGTCAACCTTCTGAGGTTGGCAAAATGAGCACCAGCTTGTTGGTATCCTGTGTTGCAGTGGTGACCTATCCAAGATTGTCCCTAATAGTGAAGGAGACTGCTTAGGCAGTACCAATGCTCCGCACAGAGTATGTTCCCAATGGATGGATGGATTATACAACATAGTATATGTTCGACAGTGACAGACATGCTTTCTAAAATAGAACACAGTAACAAAGATTTTCAATTAAAGGTCACGTTTTCAAATAAAGTTCCCAAAATGATCTAGTTAATTTTTTGATGGTTGTTATCTCCATTTGTGGGTTTCAGAAGGTGGGAAGATGTTCTCCCAGAACTCAAAATCTACACCTTCTTTCTCAGTAAAGGATCATTATTCATGAACCAAATTGTCAACTGCTTCATGAATCTTTCTCCTTCACCGCTCATCCCCCATGCTTCATGTGCAGAATACGCTTTGTTGTGGAGAATTATTTCCTTCTCCTCTAAGCTCCAGCTGTGTTCATTCAATCTTTGCCGATTTGTCTGTAACTTAGTGGTTTTGGGTTGTAGAACAGGTGAACCTTTTTATATTTTAGCTTTGGTGTCGAGCTCTGTCCCATTGTGAGGCAGGAATCCCCTTCCTCACTGGAGAAGGAGCAGACATTATCCTTTTCAGCACACATAACTCCAAAACCATAAAACCTTGCTGCCTGAAACTTTGCATGCATACAAAGAAAACTCCAAGGAAGTGCAAGAGTGAAAATTGGGTGTTTGGATTAATTAAAACACTCCTTTTGAAGATAATTAACGGCATTATTTAATTATATCCTTTATCGGGCGATCCTCGGTCACCTCACTTCCTGGGTCTTAAGGCGTTCACTGGGGTCTGAAACCGCCATGTTTTTTGGCCTGCTCAACCATGCCTTGACTTGGAACAGTGAAGTTTTCTTAACAATAAAGTTTTTTTTCTTCACTTTCCTCACTCATATTGAATGCCTGTTCATCATAACTACGAATCACTGTGAACATTACTTTTGTTAGTAGTACAAGTTTTCAAATTAGCAGCTTGAAGCGATTTCATGCATTACACGAGACGATTTTCCACGATCTACTCTCACGGACTAATTAAAGTATATCATCGAAATATTATTTCACTTTTGAGGATCGGATTGTGGTGTTGGGAGTTGCATGATTATTAATGTGTGCATGATGAGCGGAACTGACGAGTTCGTGATGTCAGCGGGCTGTGAGGAGTGAAGGAGGTGAAAGCCGCCATTAAAGGATTGAGCCAAAGGACTCATGTATTGGCTGATTTTACTACACAACACGGATATCGTCCAGACTAAAATAAGTGTCGAAATCTGTTGTGAAAGTCATATAAGTAAGCCGATATACTTATTAACTTTAATAAAGTAAGGTTATGTTCCCTCCTCCATACATTCACAAGAAAATGTGACATTTCCAAAGTATGAAACTTTTAGATCCTCGTGGAGGATCTCTAAGTCTTACTCACGTTGTTGTTCTTCTCCTTCTTGTAGACTTTTTTGTTTCACAGCCTCCAGTTTTCATCAAAACTTCCTGAAACTTGGCATATATATATGTAAAAAATACCCTGCACAGAAAGTAACCATCTCCGATTTTGAAAATTCCTCCTAGAAAAAAAGTTATGACGTCAAAATATCTCTGCTAATGGAAATCGCCGAAAAAATTATCTCCGAAACTAGGCAAGCTTTTTGAATTGTTTGCGGGAATCGAACAGGGCATGAGCAGAAATGAATTACCGCACATATGATACATCACTATGACGTCATATCAATTTTTATGACGTCATCATTAAGAGGACGACGATCTTAGCTCATTTGAGCTTGTTTTTTCTCCTGTTTGGAGAATTACATTAAGTGAACAAAAAATCTAAGAACATAACAAAATTAACCAGCTTCATTGCACTACATGATTTAATACATTCACTGCAAGACATCATGCCCTGTCCCCCAAGGGACTGCCTATCCATAGTGTCTGCCAGATCTGTGTCTATATTTTCGGATGTTTGACGAGGTGCCCCACAGGGAATCAAAGCAAATCAAATGTGGTGTATAGTATTAGATTTTGTTAGATGTTCGATTGAGTTAATATGGTGTTTGGTGTTAAATGTTGGATTGAAGTTAGTCGATTAGTTTAATGTGGTGTAATCAGTGCATTAAAATGGTGTTATATTCAATTAGGTAGTGCAGGCTTGATGGGCCAAATGGCATTCCCCTGCATTCAAGTTCTGTGTGTGTCCTTGTGTGTCCTTGTGTTATAAAGGGGAAAAAGAAATGTTAATCATAAACCAAGATAACATGAAAAGCTTTCAGCTTGCATCAATAAACCTTGTATGTACAAGGAGCACTCAAATCACTAAGTTTTAAAATGAAATAATTCCTCTGACCAGCAACTTGCATTAGAAGCTACTGTGGTCCTTTTTGTCCATATTTAATATTTGTAAGCCGTTGGGCTGTTTATCGTAGTTACTCTCAGCCTGTTGTTGGCTTCGTGGTTATGGTAGCTGTCTTGGGACCTTAGGGTCCTGAGTTCAAGCCCTGTCAGCTACTGAATTAACACCAGGTGGAGTTGATACTTCTGAGGTCAGCGAAATGAATACCAGTGTACTGGTAATAGGGGAATTGCATCAGCGGCACAACTGTGCGCTCAGCCAGTGATGCAACCAGCAATCTCGTGCTGCATATAAAGGAGGATAATGTACTTTCAATCCTTCCTCCCAGTATGCAATTTATCTGAGGTCTGTGGAAACGAGTTACGAAGTTAACAACCACAAAGTCACTTGGATCACTGCTTCTATACTACACTTCAGTAGCTCTTTCTCCAAAAACAAACGTTCTAATATTCTCAATCATAGAGATGAGCAAGATGAGCCTACTACATACTGCAACAACTCACCCGAGGAACATTTTTGATTCCACAACCTCTTTCTTGCCAGTGAATAGTGTAAAAGTTGGACACTCTTTTTCACAAACTACCATGTGACATATTGTATATTATTTTTTGCATTATTCTTTATCCAAACTTCCTGCACAGGAAGGTGTTAAAATGTTCCTGCACAGGATCCAGACAAGGTGATGATGGCAAATCACCGACCCCTTGAAGGTAATTGGTGAGGCAGCTGGTTTTTTTTTTATTAACAACCAGATAGTGGCATGGTAACACTTTAAACCAGCTCAGGCTCCAGAAGCATAGACATTTAATCCCACTTCCTTTAGGTGGGGTTAAACCCACAAATTATGCTCTGGGATACCAGTCTAGAGATCTCATCATGAGTCCACTGTGTAATTTTGAATGTTTGTGCTGTCATTGCCTTCTTGAGGGAATTACATTTGATACTAGTATAAAAGCCCATCAAAATAGCCTGGTGTTGGCTTAGTGGTTATGGTGACTGGCTTGGGATCTTAGGGCTGTGAGTTCAAGCCCTGTTGGCTAGTGAATTAATACCAGGTGGGGTTGACTGCCTGTCATCCTTCTGAGGTTGAAGAAATGGGTACCAGCATACTGGTATAGGGGCACAGCACCATTAGTATAGTTGTGCCCCAACAAAATGATAGCTTCCTGGCAGCCAAGCTGCGAAAGCAAGCAAGCAAGAAGAAGCCTGTCAAAAATGATAGGTTGGAATTATTTTATTTGAAGAGACTAAAAGATATGATGTTCCATAGCACAATGCGTTATTTTAAAACACTGAATAAAGAAATGTGAACCTATTTTCTTTATCTTCTGGGACATTTCATTTTGACGGTACAACATTGTGAGCATGGCAAAGTCTGAAGCCTTCGCTTAGTGTCATGTGTGCTTATATCTTCTTTATTTCTTAGCAATCCTGCAGACGTAAACGAACACTCGTATTACTCTGCGTGTGTTACACATCGTGTGCAGCAAATTTCACCTCCCTGTGCCTTGTGTTTATTGTGTTTTTAAAAACGCTTCTGTATACTGCCGTTGAGGTCTGGTTGCTAGTCACCGTCTACCTTTCCAATAAAAGAGACGTAATTACTCTTTTATGAAAAATGTTTATCGAGTTGTTTTTTTTAATTCTGAAAAATAGACCGTTGTGAACATACATTCGTGTTAAAAAATTGGCCTTTGAAAACCCTTAACTCATCCTTATGAATGGGGACAAACAAATACACAAACAAACAAATACACAAACACACAAATACACAAACACACACTGTTTCATATTGGTAGATGTTTGCAATTATGGGAAATATTCTCTGATCTTCCCCTCTCTCCTAGCGTTTCCCTTCCCTCCATCTACAACTATCGGGTCCATAACTCCTTTCTCTCTCCTATCAATACTTCATTTTCTTTCTTTTTCACAACTCATACCCCTCCCCCCTCCCCACCACTCTCCTTTCTCTCTCCTATTAAAACTTCATTTTCTTTCTTTTTCACAACTCATACCACTCCCCCACCCCCCAACCACTCTCCTTTCTCTCTCCTATCAATACTTCATTTTCTTTCTTTTTCACAACTCATACCCCTCCCCCTCCCAACCACTCTCCTTTCTCTCTCCTGTCAATACTTCATTTTCTTTCTTTTTCACAACGCATACCCTTCCCCCCTCCCCACCACTCTCCTTTCTCTCTCCTATCAATACTTCATTTTCTTTCTTTTTCACAACTCATACCCCTCCCCCTCCCCACCACTCTCCTTTCTCTCTCCTATCAATACTTCATTTTCTTTCTTTTTCACAACTCATACCACTCCCCCACCCCCAACCACTCTCCTTTCTCTCTCCTATCAATACTTCATTTTCTTTCTTTTTCACAACTCATACCCCTCCCCTCCCAACCACTCTCCTTTCTCTCTCCTGTCAATACTTCATTTTCTTTCTTTTTCACAACTCATACCCCTCCCCCTCCCAACCACTCTCCTTTCTCTCTCCTGTCAATACTTCATTTTCTTTCTTTTTCACAACTCATACCCCTCCCCCTCCCCACCACTCTCCTTTCTCTCTCCTATCAATACTTCATTTTCTTTCTTTTTCACAACTCATACCACTCCCCCACCCCCCAACCACTCTCCTTTCTCTCTCCTATCAATACTTCATTTTCTTTCTTTTTCACAACTCATACCACTCCCCCTCCCAACCACTCTCCTTTCTCTCTCCTATCAATACTTCATTTTCTTTCTTTTTCACAACGCATACCCTCCCCCCCTCCCAACCACTCTCCTTTCAATACTTCATTTTCTTTCTTTTTCACAACTCATACCCCTCCCCCTCCCAACCACTCTCCTTTCTCTCTCCTATCAATACTTCATTTTCTTTCTTTTTCACAACTCATACCCCTCCCCCTCCCAACCACTCTCCTTTCTCTCTCCTATCAATACTTCATTTTCTTTCTTTTTCACAACTCATACCCCTCCCCCTCCCAACCACTCTCCTTTCTCTCTCCTGTCAATACTTCATTTTCTTTCTTTTTCACAACGCATACCCCTCCCCCCTCCCTTCCCAACCACTCTCCTTTCTCTCACCTATCAATACTTCATTTTCTTCTTTTTTCACAACTCATACTCCCCCCCCCCTTTCCCAACCACACTTTGGTGTATATGTAATAACTAGACTACCCTTTGTGTAACTGAAAGTTTTGTTTGGTGCAGTATTTAAAGAGATACCTCTCTGCAGATAAACTTAATTATACATGCCAACGATGACTTCATTTACAGGAACCGGAGGGAGCCATGACATGCTTGATACTGATGTTGAAGTTTTGGAACAGGAAGAACATGAAGGTGAGAGTATGACTGCATCACAACGACAACTAACAGCAAACTTCATTTTTGTTTTTTTAACTGATCTTATTTTCTATGCAAGATAATTTTTGGTTCTTATATCGACCACAAACTTGTCCCCATAAACATAAGGCGTTTGGTTAAATTCGGTTCCACCTAGTAACCCAATTCCTTCATGTTTGACACGCACTCGCCAATCACATTGTCACATCCAACGATGAGTCAAGCACAAGCAGTCATCGAGCATTGTATCAGCTTTCCAAGCATCCATTCACGATTCTCATCATCTTGTCACCTTTGGTTTCAAACTGGGCATCCTGATTCCACGATTACTTTACACTGAGTTGTACTATTAGAGAGGGCATTCCATCTCAAGCAAAATCTGGTAATTAAGCAGACAATGCAGATAAAAACCCCAACTCACCTTGCAGCAGACAAGTGATGTGCAATCAATAACATAGTGCAAAAAGGTAAAGACAATAATCTTTAAAAAAAAAAATTTAATCAGAAGACAAAGTGAGAGTACAAGTCAATGTTGCCACAATCAGACAGTCACTGGTAAATATGGTGACGTCTCAAAATAACTGTTGTGGCAGAAAACAGGTGTGTCCCACCCAGTAACTCCTCGACAGTTGAACGAGTTGCTTTATGCTCATCATAAATGCAGATGTATCGTGCACAGCAAACCTGTCAAAATATTATCAAATAAAGTCCTATGGTGGACATCGGATAGTTTGGACAGCGTACATCTAAATGATTTACAACAACGACCTGCACTCTGGAATGTTCGACGAGTTAATTTGACCAATAGATCACATTGTTGCTGCCAGTTGCAGCATAATTCTGGCAGGTAGTGTACCCCAAACAATGATCCCAAGTGCGCTTTGGTGAAGTATCCGAACAAGTCCTGCATGTATAAATCTCAATGAGGGGTTGCAGATTTTGTTGATTCCTTTAAGTTTGACCGGTTTTAAAGTACTTTGAAGATGAGGTTGAATGGTCTTCACTGGAAGTTTCTGAAGAGCAAACAAACCCTGATGTCTTATATCACGGTGTGTAAATGAATGTAAATGATTAGCTTGAGATGGATTGTTACTCTAAAGGTGTTCCAAGGGATATGCTAAGTCGACCAGTTTGCCAAGCATTGTGTTTCTACAGTAGTCCAGTGTAACTTAGTATGACTCACGGGAAATGAGTGTGACTGTCCAGGCTAAGCTATAATACTTCCAAGAACCTCCGGTTTTGCAGTAGTTGGATATGTTCTATAGGGTGGTGTATGTAATAGGAGCTGTCAAGTGCAGCCCCTTGAAAGTGCGCGTGGTATCAGAGAGGGTGCAGTATCAGGGTGAAGAAGAGACTGCCGATATGGCTTTACATGATGCCGATTGATGCTGCGTTCTATGGTGATCAATAAAGGCTCCATCTCCTAAACTGTGACTCAATGTCATCTAATTACAGTGTAGAAAGGTGATGTGTAAGAGACTGCTTCAGTAGTGCTAAACTTCCAGGGTTTTTTTTAATGATCTTTAAAGCCATTATTTTATTAAAATTAAAGTACGTACAGTATATACTTGAATACTGCGTGGAGTATCGTGTTCTACGAACTCTCTAGTTTATATGGTTGGTAGTACATTGTTCACTACACTGCTCGATAGTCCAACAATTGCTGAGGTCTGGACATCAAATGCATGAGTACAACTATCATTCTTTTCACAGACTGCTGGAAATCTATTTAATTATTATTAATTTTTTTTGGAAAGAGAACATTTGTGGTTGTTAAAACAATAGATTATAGTATTGGAAGAGCTCTGTAGGCCACTTACTGTTTTGCTGGCACACCGAAATGTGCATCCGCTCTCTTTTGCATTATTGAGGAGCTATCTTTCCTGTGTTCGGCGCACAGACGCCGCCGGCTGAAAGATGGTTCACGACCCAACGCGCAGCTTGAACCAACCTGTCTGCTCTTGTGATGATTATAACTTGGAGAAGCAGTAGGTGGTGGGGAAATTAAACAATACATTAAAGTTAGTTTATTGGAGCTCACAAATGTGGCTGAACGTTCAGTCCTTTAAGCAGTGGTACCATAAAGGTTTATTCACAGGTTTATAGAAAAGCCTTTTTTTTTGAGATAGAATAATCATTTTATAGAACCAGGGTATGTACTTGGATATTGTGAATCTTACAACTGAAAATAAGGTGTACAAGGTCGTTTTGTAAATGTTGTTGAAATTATTATTTTATTTTGAAATTAAGTAACTAAATCTTTTCCTTTACCACATTTGGCATCGACCTCGCATACCTTGAAGCAGTGGTCGGCCCATACTGTCAATCTTTTCCACATTCGATTGCCCCCATATATAACGCCATAGGTAGTTAACCATCCAGCTTTTCATTTAACTTTCACATGAGCCTCGATCTCTTTAAAAAAAAATCAAAACAAAGCATTTTCCTCCCAATTGTCTCCACGCCATAAATCTGAAATCACATTTGGGTGACTGATTACAAAATTCATGGAGCGTCGGACCTTACAGCTGTCTCTTTGAAGTTCATTGCCGTTTGTAATTTTTTTCAAAGGAAAGGTTTCTATTTAAACAACGTGTGTTACATTAATGTAGCATGAAGCACATTGTGAAATCTCCTGGAACCTTTAACCACTTTCACCTCCACACTCTCACCTAACATCAACCTTCCCACCCTGCACTGCAAGCTATTTAAAAATGGTTCAAAATGTTAAACACACACACACACACACACACACACACACACACACACACACACACACACACACACACACACACACACACACACACACACACACACACACACACACACACACACACACACACACACACACACACACACACACACACACATCATATTATACGTGACAGATTAGAAATACCAGCAAATACAACCCGTCGCTATGCTGATGGGAATATTAACACGGAGGAGGAGTGAGGAGGGAGTGAGGAAAGGGGAGCGAGGAAAGGGGAGGAGAGCGAGGAAAGGGGAGGGCAAGCAAGGCCTCACCACACGTCGCCACCCTCCGGGAGGGGTGAGGGAGTGAGGAGGATGGACAAGAGAGGGGGGTAGTGGAGAGGGGAAGGCGGTGTTCTTGACAAGCGTTTGAGATGGGGCTTGAGGGAAAGTGGTGGGGGTAGGGGGGAATGGTCCCCTAATGCCGGCATTTATTTATTTATTTTAATATACAATGTCAAGGCTCATATAAGAGCTAACACAGATAACCTATACCAAGGGGAGCAGGAGGCAGGAGGGATGGGATCCGAAAGTGTGGAAGTTTGTTACAAAGACCTGAAAAAAAGAGGAATGAAAGTGAGCAGTGATTCTTGATTTTGGTAGTTTTACCAGATGGGGTTTGCTGGCAGACCTTGAGTGCCCTGCGGAAATATGGGCGGGAGAGATAGCAGACAGAATGGGTGAAGAAGTTTATGGGGGGGTGAGGCTGGAGAGGAGATGGTAGAAGACAGAAAGACCACCGACCTGCCTGCAGTGAGAGACCCAAAGATTCAGGATGACTTTGCACGATGGGGGATGCCCAACTGGTGACTGGCTTTGGGGGCCAGCTTGGAGATGTGGCTTTCCCAGCAAAGATCATGGCAGATAGTGAGACCCAGAAGCTTGAATGAAAGGACTTCTTCCAGAGGATTGTTGAGAAAGTGGATGGGTGGATTTTCTAAACGGTCCCTTTGGAGAGACATAGTGAGAGTGTGAGATTTGTCAGGGTTGAAAGACATGTTCCACGTGTTGGACCAGTTTGTGATTTTACCCAGATCCGCAGACAGTGAAGAGGCTGCTGCTTGCCAATCTGAGGGATGACAGATGGTTCGGCAGAGGGTGGAGTCATCAGCAAAGAGATAAAGAGGATTTTCCAGATAGTCAGAGAGATCGTTAATGAAAACCAGAAAAAAGAGGGCCCAGAACGCTGCCTTGAGGAACTCCAGCCTGGACAGGAAGAGGGGATGAGAGAATTCCATGAAGGGCCACACGTTGACTGTGACAGGAGAGGAAGTCTGCGAGCCATGAGTGGAGATTGCCTTGGATACCATAGGTGGAGAGTTTTCTGAGCAGGGCAGCATGCCAGACCGAATTGAAAGCTCGCGATATGTTGAGCGAGATGGATCTGATCTCATGTCTGATATTGAGGATCTCCATCCATTGTTGGGAAAGCAGGAGCAGCAAGTCCAGGGTCGTGACCTGGTCTGAATCCAAATTGATGATCTGAAATCAGGCCATTTGAGAAGAGGATGGATTTAATGTCAGAATTGATGATGGATAACAGGATTGAACATTAGTACAGGATTTATTGGACAATAGTAGAGGAGCATTAGTACAGGATTGAACGAAATTGGGTATGTTAAAACAGCATGTTCAAACAGGTCATACTAAACAAAGGCTGGGCATCACCCAGAGATGCGCCTTTTGGAGGAGGTAAGCATAAGGGAAGGGGAAGAGAAGGAAGGGCATTTTTCTTCAATCATCGAAAAAGCCGTGCCATTGTTTGTGCCTTTATTTAATTTCGACACAGACGACAAGCTCTTAAATCTCTTAAGCAGAGACGAATTGTGGAATTGATCTGAACAGCAGTTCCGACTGCGAAAAAAAAAAAAAAACAGAAAAGCTTTCATGTGTTCACTTTGCACATTCTTTGAGACCTCTTCCACTGCTCGACCTCAGGAGATATGTATGGTGGTGGAGGGGGGGGTTTGGGAGGAGGATAGCAAGAGGGGAGGGGAAGGGAAGGCAGTGTGAGGAGGGCAGAGGCAGTGTGAGGGGGTGGGAAGGCAATGTGAGGGGAGGGGAAGGCAGTGTGAGGGGAGGGGAAGGCATTTTGAGGAGAGGGGGAGGGAAGGCAGTTTGAGGGGAGGGGAAGGCAGCCTGAGGGTGGGGTACACAATGTACCAGGGCGTTACCAGGGCGATAAAACACTCACAAACAGCAACGTTTTCTTTTTAACTGCTGTGTTCTATATAAAAGTGGGTTGGAGCAGTTAAAAACTAAAACCCATGCTATCTACCTAGCAAAGGCCTTCCTGCATGCCTCCACCCCCTTCCCCGCACACGTTCCACCCACCTCCTCACGGTCCATGCCAGCCAAGCAGGTGCACCGGAAATATACTCATACTTTCACTCGCACACATGCGCAGATTTCCCCACACTCTCACTGCACAGTGGCACGTGCCATGTGGCTTTGGCGCAGCAGCATATCTGCTCCCCATGTGCAGAAGCACATGGTTCGCGAGACGGCACATAACCTCCTCCATAGCACTGCACACCACGGCCCGAGTGCAAGTTTGAGTTCAAGTTCAGATCTCATACCTGCGAAACCCGCATACACGTAACCAAGCATGCAGGCGTGCACACACCCCACGGATAGTCATTTGTACCCATTTGTTCCATGTCCATGTGTGCTGTCTGCGTACCTCTTCATTTGCAGAAACTACCGACGATTAATATATTGCAGCAACTATTAATTTATTTGTATTAATATTTTGTCATGAAAGCAGATCACACAAAACGATAAAGAGCAAACGGCATATGTAATTGCTCAAAAAAGGACCTCTGTGGACTGTATCACCGCGGCTTGCAAAAACAGGTTTTGAGCACAGTATTGCACTCAATGAAGTTACACTTTCTGCACATTCCTTAATCTTTTCTTCACTCAATATAATCGTCCGAACAGTCGAAAAAAAATCAAGCTTAATGCTTTGCTTAAATAAATTCACTTGGTTATAAAAATCGATCATTTGTTGAAATTTTCAGATTTCACTCCAGATCTCGACACTTATTTAGTCCACAAGATCCAATTCAGATATAATATTTCGATTATGCATATACTTATCTTGTTTCCATCTATTATGAGAGGAGATCTTGTTTCCAAATCAAGGCATGTTTGAATTGGCCGAACAAAATGGCGAATCGAGTCCCCAGTGAGCTGACAGAGGGGACCAAGGATGACATCTCGATAAAGGATAATTAAATAAGACCGTTAGTTACCTTCAAAAGGGGTGTTTCAATTAATCCAAACCCATCAATTTTCACTCATACACTTCCTTGGAGTTCCCTTAGTCTGCATGCAAAGTTTCAGGCCACTAGGTTTCATGGTTTTAGAATTATTGACACACACACACACACACACACACACACACACACACACACACACACACACACACACACACACACACACACACACACACACACGCACGACTGGATTTATGCAAGGGCTGCTAGGACACTTGCCCCTGGGCCTCCACCACCCAAGGGCTCATCCAGGATTATTGTCATGATCCATGTTTCGTGTCCATGTCTGCCTACACGTGTCACTTTCACTATCAGATCATGTAACATTACATGTCAGTGTGATTGTTGTTGGGAATTATCACTTATTACCTCCACCACCGAAGGTGGAAGGAGGTTATGTTTTCACCCCTGTCCGTCTGTTACTTCCAAAATGGAAGATTTTTCAAGTATACTGGTCAGGCAATGATGTTATTTTGTCTGTCTCCATCTGTAAATCGCCTACAGGTCACAAATTAAAACCAATCTTCAGGAAATGTTGCAGAGGTAGGTAGTCTTAACTGAGAAGCCTATTGATTTGGAGGTAAAAGATCATAGGTCATGTTGAGGTCAAATTTCTAAAACCATCATTTTTCATCCGATTGACTTGAAATTTGAACAAGATTTGCATATTGTGTCACTGGATTAGGAAACCAACTATTTTTGTGGCCAAAAGGTCAAGCTCAAGGTCAAACTTCTAAAATCGTCAATTTTCATCTGATTAACCTGAAAATTAAGCAGCAATTGCATTGTGCATCACTGAATTTGGAAACCAACTATTTTCGAGGTCAAAGTATCAAAGGTCAACTCAAGGTCAAACATTTAAAAGCATCAATTTCAATCTAAAAAAGAATCAATTTTCATCCGATTGACCTGAGCTTTGATTAAGATTGTCAATTTTAATCTTAATGAAATGGACAATTTGATGTATCCATGGCAACTCTTGGAGAGCGGATGGATTTTGCAACTATCGTGCTCTGCATGACGTCTTTTACTCATTTGTTTGTCTGTTTGTGTGCAGGATATCTCAAAAAGTTATGGACTGATTCGGACGAAACTTTATGGACAGGTTAGGTGTGTGACAAGGATGAATTGTTTCAATTTTGCTGAAGATCCAAATCCAGATCCAGATCCGGATCTGATAATTTTCTCAAGTGATTCTTCACCATTGAGAGAAAGGGCCAAAAATAATATACTGCATGATATTTCAAAAATGTATTGAGTCTGATATGTTGTGGTGGATCAGGCATTACATGGCGGAGGTATGTGCTCCACCAAGTGCCCTTCGAGTTACTTTCAGTGTTGGTGGAATCTGATACCAGGAACATATAATAAAGCAATGCTTCTCATTTCATTAATTACTGTATTGTTCCATTACACGAATTAAATCAAACATAGCTTGGAAGTTGTAACAGTAATACAATATCTTTTGACGGGCGAATTGCATGCTTTGCCAATCTTCAGTTGTGTCTGGAATCCATTAGTGGTAATAGAAGCCCACAAAAACACTCCTGAAATTATGTATTGCATCCAATAATCAAACTTGTGGAGCCTGAAGTTAAATGTTCTTCAGGCAACTTTTCAAACAGAAATTGAATAGGGGTGCCACAGAATAAGATGTAGGAGTTTAGGGTGCCATCAGTGAAAAAGGTTGAAAACCACTGCTTTACTTCGTCGTTAATGGCATAATGAGCTACCACCACCCATGTGGGTGCCGAGGCCTACACCACTATGATATCCAGCACGACACACACACACGCACGTACACGCACGCACGCACACACACACAAAGGTGGATACTTTGGGACCTGGGAGGGCTCCATTCCACATTCTGAAACCCACATTTGGAGATGACAAGCAACAACATGCAGCAACTCTGACTAGGGGAGGTAACGTGAGGGTAAGTGCGACACTTTTATTTCCAAATGGACATGAGGATAATAATATTCGTATAAAATACATTCACGTGCATTTGTATCCCACTCTCACCACACAGTGGTCCCTTACATTATAATCCCCCAACGGTTCATGCTGTTCAGGTTACTCACAGTTGATCATTTCATGTTCTTCTATATTATAGACTTGTGTAATTATCTTGTGGAAGCAGCACAACATCGAGAGTTTTCCATACTTTGTGGTCAAATAATTAAGGAATCACATGATATTTAATGACGTCAGATCAACACAATTTCTTCTTGCTTCGGTGGATTTCATATTGAGGCTCTGAGTAGTGTTGTCTGTTACTTTTTAGAAAACTTGAGTATTTTTACTGCCATTACAGCTCGAAC